>NC_031771.1:51694107-51778780 GCF_001522545.3 Parus major
AGGCAGGAAGGCAGGAAGGCAGGAAGGAAGGCAGGCAGAAGGAACAACTGGCCCCTCTAGCGGGGCGCGGGAGCGCTGCAGCCGGGCCGGGCCGAGCGGGAGCGCAGCCCCGCACCGGGACACAGCCGGCCGCTGCAGCCCCCCAAACCTTCCCTGGCAGTACGCCTGCAAAACGAGCGCCGTCCTTTGTGATGATCGACAGAAAAGATAAAATAAAAAGAGTCAACCCTCCTACTTTTCACTCCCTTTGTGCTTCTCAAGGCACAGCGTCTGTTTTGCCCCTTCCTCCTTGTCAATGCCTGCTCTTTTCTCTAGAGGCTGTATGAGTATTGTACAATGCCAAGTACGGCACTTCACAAAGAACCTAGAATAATAAGTAAAAGGAATATGCCCCTAGCCATGCAAAAAGACAATTTCTGCTTCTGGTACTATATACATCAATGATTTCAATCTCTCTCTCTCTCTCTCTATTTTTTAATTTTTTTTTTTTTTTATTATTCTACATATTTTTTTATATTATTCTGCATATTTTCAGGTAAAGGATACTGGGTGACAAAATTGAACCCTTTGGCAACAAGCTTGCCTGCTCTTAGTTTTCTGGGCCCCCTCAGAAGGCAGTCTATGGGATGAAAATCCCTATTTACATTTTACTACATAGATTGTTTGGATTCAGATAGTTAATGACTGGGAAATAATAGAAAAGTATTTAATGGAATTCAACAACAATAAAGGATAATTTTGCATGAAAGTTTTTATAAAGGTTATTGTCTGAGAAAATGGGTTCTGGGTACTTTTCCATAGAAGAAATGGAAAATACAGAAATGAATAAACTAAGGAAGTGAAAATCATGAACAGAATGAACACAATCCTTGCCTTTTTTTTCAAAAATCTCTTTCATTCTGTTCCTTCCTGGAACTCCTCCTTTTTTTAATTTGTCACTACTGGCTTTGCTCACATCCTTCAGCATTTAAACACATCCTTTTCATTCAGTGCTCCTGCAACATTTTCCTTGGCATTAGGTAAAGCTAGAGACACTAACATCACTAGCTAAAAAGCTAAAAAAATAGGAAATAATTTTGCTCACATCAGAGAAACTTGCATCAAAACAAGTACTACACACAGGCTTCTCCAAAATAAAAAGCCTTATTTTAGCTGACCAGCAAAATAGCCCATAGGTTTTCACATCAGTTTTGTTGGCTGGCTCAAGAGCATATCTCAATCAGACACTTATGGGTTTTTGGTCCTATTGTGGCTATTTAAGAATAACATTTTTCAAAGATTATGAAATACAGTGACAAAAGGCAGTGAATCTATTCTTATGACAAAACTTATGTGTAACAAATTATCCCCTAAGAGCTGGTACTAAAGCCAGCTTAGGCTTCCAGAAAACACAAAATAAAGGCATTCAATGTTCATTAAAGTGTCTGCTTCAGCCTTGTAATAAGCAGTTTGTGAACAAAATGTTATTTCCCCTTCATTGAACTCAGAGCAGGACACAGGGAAACTGGAGGCATCCGAAGCCTGTAGAATGCCTAATTTTTATAGACTTTTGTAAACTCAAAATGATCTGTTAATAATGCACTTACTCCGAAATGCATCCAGTAGATGCCTGTTACTGGAGCACCTCTTCAGGAGCAACAGCATATGTCATAGCTCGTTCTATACACAGGGGCCTTCTGAAGAAGGAAAAACTGGAAGAATGAAATACTAAAGCCAGTTATTTGTCAAATTAGCCAGAGAAAAATTTGGGGTTGCAAGACAATGAATAGGAAGTAAAAATAATGAGAATTCCCAAGAGACATGAATACAGAAAGGGATGTGGTTTGACAAACAGATGAGTACATATCCGAACAGGGGAATAGCATAAATTTAGTGATCTAATAGATCTGATTCAACCCAGACTTCAGTGATCTATTTTGCTGTGTCTATCCCAAATGTTTAAGGGGACACACACACACAAACATGTGAAAGTGTCTTCTAAGAAGAGGGGTGTTACAAAAAATTTCAAATCTGAATGCAGGTTTATGTATTAGTCCACTTAACCATTTATATTTCCCCACTTGATTTTGTCCTTAAATTTTGTTTATGCCAGAGAATATACACATGAATGGTCTGTGATTTTCCCATTGACACTAAGGTCATGATGGTCTCCTTTGAAATGACTGTCACATACTCTTTTTTTACAAATCACATTATGAGAAAATGTAATGATGCTTTTTAAGATGTCATGGTATGATATGTTAACAAGTATCTTGGCAAATCTAAATGGCAGTGTCACTGGCAAGATACTTCGTAACAGCAACCCTGTACTGTCAGAGCATCTCCTCTCCTTCCTCTCCTTCCTTCCTCTCCTTCCTTCCTTCCTCTCCTTCCTTCCTCTCCTTCCCTCCTTCCCTCCTTCCCTCCATCTAATTTCTTCTTACTACAGGTAGTTCCATATAACATTTTTTTTCCTGCAGTTCCTGCAGTAGCACCTTCCAAACCTGAGCACTAATACTCCCACAGAATTTTAGTGCAGAGTGACTTCACAGTACAGGTGCGTCTCTCTGATAGGGAACCCTTTAAATGAAGATCTGTAAGTCTGAGGTAAACTGCATTATTTGGAAGAAAAATAGAAATAAATAGAAAAAGAGCAGGTTTAAAATATGTTTGTCAGACACTGGTTATATCGTGGATTCCAGCCAGATGATTCATTGTCTCCATTTTTGCTTCTGTAATTCCCACAACTGCACCAAATATCTGAAAACCACTTCATTCTGGTTTTATACACATAAAAGGGATTGTCTCTCTGAGGAATCCTTTTTGTTTCAAGAAATCACACTAAAGCTTAATATTACTAGTTATTGAAACACTTCTGAGTCCAGTTAAATCACAGAGCAAAAGCATTCAACGTCTTATCTATAAGAGATCGCCCTGAACTGAAGCGACTGTAGATATACTCTACTGTTGTAGAGAAAAGATCCAACATCAGTCCAAGATCAAATTAGAGATAACATCATATCTGCATCTAGAAATAAAAGAAATACAAATCTTTGAAGGGCAGGTGTAAATTGGATAAGCCCAAATCCTGTAAGACTAAGAGAATGCAAGAGATATTCAAAGTCAAGGGCCAAAATTTAGGGCTTTTATACCAGAAAAGTATCATATTTTATATCATAACCACATGTGAGACAGCATTAGTTGGGAAGTTTTGAGTTCAATGTTTAGTCAAAGAGCTGATGTATTTAAAAAACAAAAGCAAGAAGAAATTCAAGTATAACACTGAATCAAATTTACCATTATAGGAATATAAAAGTGATGGGTAGGGCACAGTCCTATTGTGAATCTTGTATGTGAAAATGAAACTAGGAAATCTGTATTTGGTAGACAAATCAAAGCCAATGCTAGATATCACATGTATCATCGCAGGTATACATGTAAATTTTAGTCCTATATGTCTACAATGGTGTTTTTTGTGTGTTTAGAAACAGCAAATTCAGGTATAAATTGGAACAGTAAACTAGAGAAGCCAGTAAGATAGAAGTCTGAAACTCAGAATAAAAATAAATCAGTTTTTTTATCCTCTAACAGATAGAAATCCTGGAAGGGTAGAAGAAAGGCAGGGGTCCTGCTGTGAGCATGAGGCATGCTCCATAGATATCTGATGAAGGTAAATGCTAGTATACTAATGAACCGTTTGTGCCTGAAGGACTGATTTTGGAAAAGTTGTTTATTATATTTAGCAGAATTCTGTAAAGCCTGTAAGGATTCTGCTGACACCGAGTAGAGGATCTCAGCATCTTTATTCCATTCATGTCTTCATAAATCCACTGTTGAGACTAAAACAAATTACATACCTGAAAAAGACTTCATGAGTGTTTTTTTTGCAACTGGATGGGAGGATCAGTGGTACCTGTCTGTGTCTGTTTAATCTGTTAATGACAGCTTACAGTGCTGGCAGCTGCAACACACTAATTTTATGAAATCTGGGTTCATAAAAGGTTTCATGGTTACCTAGAACATTTCATTTATTAAAACAATTTATTTTAGAACATTTCTCTACTATTCAACTCAGGTCTAATCTATCTTGGATTCCGAACAAGACATCATTTTGCTGGAAGTCCTTCCCCATTTGATACCATACCAATAGAATAATTTTTCTATACTTCTAGACACTAGTAATAGAAATGTTGAGTGATGTTGTACTAAGAACCAATCTTACAGGAAGTATAACACTAATATGGAAATAAGCAATTGACATTTCCTCAAAAATTCCCATCTTATCTAGATCCTGTGAATATCCTTATCCCTGGAGGTAAGTAGGAGGACGACCTAAGAAGATGAAAAACTGTGGTCAGCCTTCTTGGTATGTCCAATAAGTAACTTTTCTATTACACTCAATAGGAGACTACTTTTTTTTTTTTTTTTTTTTTTAACCTGGTTTGCCTTCGAATACTCACATCTTTAATGAATTCTATCTTCTTACACCATAGAATCATAGTATTGGAAAAGACCTCTAAGGTCATCTAGTCAAACCATTAACCCAGAACTGCCAAGTCCACCACCATAGCATGTCTCTAAGTGCTACATCTACACATCTTTTAAATACCTCTAGGGACAGTCACTCTACTGCTTTTCTGGGAAGCCTGTTCCAGTGCTTGAGAGCCCTTTTAGTGAAGAAGTTTTTCCTAATATCCAAACTAAACTTCCTATGGTTCAACTTGAGGCCATTTCCTCTTTTCTATTGCTTGCTGCTTGGGAGTGTTCCTTACAATGTGCATTTCAGTTTGATTCCAAACTTTTCCCATTTTTGGCCCAAAATTTTTGCTGCACTTCTATACTTGTGTTTACTTTCTAAGTAAATTCTCCTTATGTACATTTGATTTGAAATCTCCTGTTCAAATTTACATTCCAGTCAAATTTATGTTCTAGTGCCCTTGCTAGCTTCCCTCTGTGCTTGTGCTGTGATACTATGTCTGAAGCATCTGCTGGTTCTCCTTGACCATCTTTCTCTGTATCACTAGTACCACACTAGTGTCTTCTTTGAAATCTATTGGTTTAATTTGTGCTATCCCATCCCAAACATTTTGAACTCTACCATTCCATGGTAATGCTTATCTCAGTTCTCTGTTGATCAGTACCTGTGGATCAGCTCTCCTGGCTACATCCCCTCCAATTCACGGCACAGAGATGTGAGGGTGCCATGGAGAAAATTAACTCCATCTCAGACAGAGCTAGTACACATATACAGGCATTCAAAAGGAAAAGAAAGGAAAATTACTTCATATGTAGTAGAGAAAATCAGACCATAGTTGCCTTTTATAAAAAATACAGTCTAATAGTATCCACATCCCATTTGGCTTGAATCTGAATTTTGTAACAGTGTCTTGAAAATGATCAGTGTATTCTATGTTCTAGGATAAAGATTAAGCTCACAAGCAAAAATATTCTAAATTCTACTTTTGACATTTATTAAAAGCCAAGGATATTACTGAAGTCCTGACATACATGATCCATCAGTCCTTAAATTGCTAAAAATCACTCTAATAAGGTTCATGACTTACACCAGTATTGTAATTATTGGTGCTAATTTTCCTCAGACCTGCTATTGACAAAGTATATGGACCAAATTAACCTCTGCAATCAGTTAGATTGTCTCACTCAGTTTCTCTGAAGGTGGATGTGAACTGTGCCGTAATGTATCTCATAAATGGGCATTTGTCAGGAAGAGTTTGCAATTTAAGCACTGACTGACAGTTTTAGACTTAGAAAAATTGGAGTAGATCCATGGATTCAGTTTAAGTTTTTAAAGTAACAGTAATTGAGGTTCATAATTGTAGTATTGAGTATAGAGAGAAAAATAGAAGCATATGTGCACACAAACAGAACAGTTGTTCTTGAAGTCTTAGATCTGCTAAAGCAGTTACCTTGAACAAAAGTTAACAGCTATAGCTAGTAAGGCATTTTACAACCTCTTTGTCCTTCACTTAGTCCTGACTAGAGACGGGGAGAAGATACCAACTGATGTTACAGCTCAGTGGAAGAAAAGATCAGGTAGAATAAATAGCAGAAAATCTTCTCTCATTTTGTGTCAGTACAGAGCGTATTCATACAAAAAAATAAAAGTTGATATTTTTCTTTGTTTGTTTGTTTTTGGGGTTTTTTTTTCCCAAAGCAAAAATAATAGAAGAAAGGATTCCAAGGAATTTCCAGAAAGGAAAACATCTTTTTAAAATCCTACAGGCTTCTCCCTAAATTATCTTTAAGAAAGCCTATCATCCAAAAGGAGGAAGTGTCTGTATATAGGCACTTTAACACATATATGCTTAAGTGATACATTCACAAGTAGCAGAATTTATGGCACTCCTCCAGTACTTCTGTTGACCTGGCTAACCCATCATTATACACTGTTCAGTAATTTCAAAATAATTTTTTTTTTTTTCCCTCAGAGGTTCTGGTCTACCAATAATAGAAAGCTTACAGGGTGATTTCTTTAGATAAGGGTCATATGGATTCTTTGGGTAGATTTCACCTAAATTCATTAAGAAATACTTTAAAAATTAAAACAGAACACTAGGCACAATCTTTTTGCAGAGCTAGCAGCAATGAGCTACTTAACCATAACTTAGATAACTGCTTCTCCTGCAGCTGTGCTTCAGTCTGCCTTTAAACTGTTAATGCAGGAATACATACATTCACTTTTGGTGACAGTATGAGAAACTGAATATATAAACCTGCTTTCAGCAGAGAATTTACCATGAGGTTCTTAAGCCTTCATTGGCTATTTTGTAAATTCAAGTAGCTTCTGAACAGAAAAATTCTTTCAAAGCCATTTTCCTGACTCTAACCCAATTGTTTAACGCCAAATGTAGTTCTAATCAACTTCATTTTTTACCCCCTTTTTCATACCTGAAATCTAAAGAAAATAAGGACAACAGCAGAAAGAATTCATTATATACATATTAGTGCTCTGAAGTCAGGAAACAGGATTAATCATACCCAAAATACCCAGAAGAAAGTGTGTTTATAATCCCTGTACATTCTCATTAGCCACTTGAAACCAGTCTCTGGAAATCTCTAATTGGGGAAGAAATTCTATACAAAATCTTTGCCCCTGAATTGACTGAATCAGGGCTCTAGGGGAAAAACAACATGATTAGCTTTGGCAGTTAGACTCAGCTGAAAGTCTGACTAAGAAAACAGATTCCCTTAAAGAATATTGCTGCTCTTGGCCTAACTCGAAGCACACCTCAAAGTGTGGTATGGATGTCCCTACAGAAATTATTAATCTTATCCAGTGATTTTGAGTACAAGGAAAAGGGCTCAGAGGTTGATTTTTGCCTTTCTGTTCCTATGAGGGTCACAATAATCAGTTACTTATTAACAACTTTCTCCTTATTTTAGCATAGACTTCAAGTATCTAAATCCTGAGGGGGGATTTCCTAGTTTCTAAGAAGAAACCTTTCCCTGTTTTTTTCCTAATATGCTAGTCCTTATGGTTTGTTCTCTTATGGTTTCTTTATCTGACTAGACTGTAACTAGGAAATTTAAGAGGGGAAAACTGCACAGAATGAATTTGACTGCATGGATAGACTTGGAAACTATCTCCATTCTCCAGCAACTCTCTGCTAAGTTCTGTAGCTTTTGTGCTCAGAACAAGAAAACTAGGATGGTAAACGAATGTCACTGAACACACCTTTTGTGATGGCTTTGTTGGCCTGACAGAAAATGGAAAAGCTACTGAAATTATCTAAATGGAACCAACCTAAGTCCAGGGAGTGCAGCACCAACCTTGTCCTGTTCTATTCTGCTTCTCTCTTCTGCCTTCACAGTGGTGGTAAAACACATCAGAAGCTGTGGAGGAAGAACTGGAGAGGAGATCGTGAAGGACAAAGTTGAGTGAGTCCACCACAAGTTAACAGTGCAAATGCTCCATATGGATTAATAATGGTGAAGTGGGATGTTTTTAAAGAATCCTGCTGGGATGAAAGAGTTGTGTACAGTGGGTAAAGTCAAGGAAAGGACAAAAACTGAAAAAATGTCATCTCTGAAGTTGAACAAAAGCAGGTCTGGGACCCAGGACCAACTTAGAAAGTTTGTGCATAAAACTGGTGCCTGAAAAAAAAAAAATAAAAAAAAGCTAAAGGCACAGCAAAGGTACAGAGAATACTTCCATTACCTCTCTTATAATGTGAAAATTGGAATAGCTATATATTCTGGCCAGGCAAATGTATGCAAATGTATGTAAATGTCATGCAGATTGTATCTTCAGCTTTTTTGATGCCCAATGTAGTCAGGTCTATAATATAGTTATCCAGAGGAATCAGTGAATTCTTGCTGGTGAGGCAGAAGCGTTTGGGTATGGATGGAGATCAAGTAGTTTTTCTTCCAATTCTACTTTAATGACTGAAGCAGAGTGGATAACTCTCTGAATTAGGCCATGTGCTAACTGGAAATCATCTGTAAAAAGGATCAGAGAAGCCATGTATCTACGCATTGAAATAAAGGGATATATGTCTTCTATTAGGAATTCTAACTATGAGACAGTTGCTATAAATCACACTTTAATTTTTGTGATTCATACAAGGAGTCACCAGGGATTTGGGGAAAATCTATCCAGAGTTGAATATCTCTGTCTTGTAAAATTAGTTAATATATATATTACATTAATTAAAAAAAATTTTTTTACAAGCAGATAGTATATACTGGGCAGTGCAAACCATCATTCTGTACTCTAAGCTGGATTTCTATTTATTATTTCATATTTATGTTTATTACCTGAGCTTTCACATTGTGTATGACTTTTTGATGAGTCCTGAAAAGACAACTGAATGCCAGCATCTGCCCTTCAACAGACAAAGAGGCTCAAAGACAGGAGAGGGAAGAAGATAACAGTGGCTACTGTTTGTGGAACATTCCCAAGCATTTTTTTGTAAATAGTTGCTCAAATGAATGAGCTGTAATTAACTATTCACATCCTTTTTGTGTTTGCTTTCCACAAATATTCCAGCATATTGGTTTATTGGCATGAATGATCAATGCAGTGATGACTATGCATTTGTAATTATTATTATTTTTACTAGCAGGCAGATTCTGAGAGATATCCTCAACCAATTAGGAAAAAACCACATGACTGATATGTCCAATAGCAAAAATCCCTTCTGAATTTCTAATATCAGATACTTTGATTAAACTGCCATCCAATAACCTGCATATGAAAAATATTTATAGAAATTATTTAACAAAAAAGTCAGTTAATTGTATGTGAAAATTACAAATAGGAAATGAAGCAAAAGGCCCCTCATCACAATTATTGTGTACCCAGTTCTGTTGCTGATATATGACTTTCTCTAGTATTTCAGCTATATAATCACATTTTATAGAAACCTGAACTGCCCAGCAACTGGGTGACTCAAGGTAATTCAGTGGCTGTATTTCACCACTACATCCAGAAAGTAAAGTGCAACCAACAGTTAAGTTCAGCCCTGATGGTATCAGGGAAGTCTGAGTTAAGCTGAAACATGCTATTTCACCTTGACTGAATCTTCATCATCTTATCTTTATCTAACAGGTCCCCCACCAAATGACAGAAAAAGTTGAGATGCTGGACTGAGAAGCGGTGGTTCCATGTGTGAAACAAGCTTTGCATTGGTGAATTTATAATAAAACATTCAGTTTTCTGTTCTACTTACAGAGCAATGTCTCAGAGAAGGAATTGCAGTGCCCCATTTTGGAGGATATGTTTTCCTAGGTAACAGCAGCACATTGCAGTTTCCTCTGGAGGTGCAGCACATCCCAGGAGCAGCTCCCTGTGCTAGTCCCATGTCAGACTACTGAACACCACACATCAAGGGAGTTTCAGCTAAATTCTGTAAGTGCTGGATTTTTTGAAGTTTTAGTTTGCCCCTCTCATTGTCAAATCTGTAGCTGTCTCAGGAAGTTCTGTCACGTCTACCTTCTCTTTATTATGGAACAGCAGTATTCTCCCAATTGTTAAGGTTGCACCTAGCTTTTAAAGTCCTATATTTGTCCTTCTTTAACTTTGGCTTAGAAATTGGCTTGGCCTTAAAATTTCCATACTTTGAAGGAAAAGAAGGATAATTAATTTTCTTCAAACAGTGTATAATCAAACTATTTTTAATTTAGAGGTCAATTAAAAATTACCCTGATTGAAAACTTACTTATTTAATATTTTGCTACCTCTAACTCAAAAGCTGCTTATTATAACCTCTTAAAACTTTTCCTGCACTTAGATTCTTTTGATAACTCTCAGGCTTATTAATTAAAAATAAAACCCCCAAACTGCAATTTTGAGAGTGTAGTATATTTTTCCTGCAGATTACCTTTGGCCATACTCTCGTGCCTTTATTTCAGCAGATTGGATTCAAAAAATCTAAACAAAAGTAAGTGTTGGTTCACTGGTTCATTCTGCAAGAACAAATATGTTTCTTGAGAAGAAATAGTGAGATATCTTCATCATATGTGGAACAAGGAAAAAAAAGATAAGTTGTCTATTTTTTTTATCGTTATTTGAAAAGGGAGAGTGTGGTGGGCTGACTTTCACTGGATGCCACATGCCCCCAAGCTGCCTTATCCCCTACCCCTTCCCAGCTGGACAGGGTAGAGAAAACAAGATGGAAAATTACTCCTAGGTTGAGATAAGGCAATTTACTAAAGCAAAAGCAAAAATTGAGTGCCCACAATCAGAAAAAAACCCAATGTTTTTCTCCTTCCCATCAGCGAGCAATGTCGAGTCACTTCCTGTGAAGCAGGGCTTCAGCATGTGTAGTGGTTGCTCTGGAAGGCAAATACTGTCAATAATGAATGTCCCCTTTTCCTCCTCCCTCCCTTAGCTTTTATATCTGAGCTGATGTCATACACTATGCAATACCCCTTTGGTTAATTTGGGTCAGCTGGCTGGGTTGTGTCCCCTCCCAAGATCTTGCCTTCCTGCTGATGGGGGGAATGCTGACAGACAGCACTGATGCTGTGCCTGCTCAGCAGTACCCAAACCACTGGTGTGTTATCAACACCTTTCCAACTTCCAGTGAAAAGCACAGCACTGTGAGGGATGCCACGGGAAAATAATCTCCATCTCAGCCAGACCTAGTGCAGAGAGTCAGGCAGATCCTGTAAAAATCAGTAAGGATTTTATTTATTACCAGGTTATCTGCATTAGTATTTCAACACATGTCAGAAACATGATCCTGGAATGAAACTTTTGATCATTCCCATTCACCAAACCTACCTGGGTCCTGTTCTGTCCAGAATCCTGGCTGGAAATGTCCTAAGGAAGGACACCTGAGAAATGCAATATCAATGCAAGGTACTCAGTGTCTGCTGCTTCTTCTCATAGGTCTGCTCTAGTTGTTTCACTCTACTTATTTCCCTTACATAGCCAGAAGACTACAGAAGTCTTTGTGGAAGGTGAAAGCAGCTGCCACAAGACCAGTAGCACATGCAGAAGATGGAGAACACAAGGGAAGCTACTCACCATGGGCCCAAGTTAGCAGTCAGAAAAAGCAGGCAATTAACAAGGAAAGTTAAAAGGCATATAAAAAGAATTTATTACTGATGGGATGGAGAAGGAATATTTTAACTAAATCAGAAACAAATGAAATCCTTCAAATGGCACAGATCCAGAACTTGACCAGGATTGCAAAATTGTCAATCGCTATGCAGGAAAAACAGAAGTATTCATCATTAGCATGATGTATTCATCTCTTAAAGTGATTAATTAAGTACTTTCTATTCTATTAGTAACTGGGAAGGATGTGAAACAAAAACCATTAAGCATTTTAGAATCTACTGTGCCCAATAACTTGCACCCAGTAGTATTAAAGAATTGGTTTAGGAGCTCTCTGAATATTAATGTTGATTTTGAACAAATCTTGATTTCTGGGGAAAATGTTCTGCAGGACTAGTAAAGAGAGCTGCTGTTTTAAAAAGAGTGAAATGAGATGATGTGAGGAGCTAAAGGCTATGCAGTCTGATACCAGCTTCTCTTAAAACCATGGAAGGTCTTGTATGGGACACAATCAGTAAAAAAGATCATATTTTAGCATAAATAATGCTAGTTGCTGTTGGTTTATGGAAAATAGATCTCAAAAAAATGTGCTAACATTTTTTCATAAGATCTGCTAAGTCTGGGTGATAAAGCCTTGACATAGTATACTTAGATTTCTGTGATTAACTTCACCACATTTATGTTACATTATAAATTTTAAAAATAGCAGTGTTTAGACTCAGTGTAAGAAAATAACAAAATAGGTTAAAAATCTCCTAATGCATAAAGCACAGTTAGGCATTGCAAGTGAGATCCAATATAAAATGAAGGCATTTGTAACTATTGCATATAACTTTAGGAATCATGTGGAATTAGTTTTATGTGATATTTTGTATTTTCCAGGACTCCAGGATGATTATGAGGGAAGTCCTCAGAGAAACTTAAAGGTGGGGATTTCTGAAAATCTGTGACACATTAGTCTTCCCTAACTGAGTCTGGCTGAAAAAAAGGCTGTTTCTATCAGTTGTTACCCTGAAAATTCTGGGTAGGTCTATGCCTGTCTAGCACTCTCTTTATGAATCCTCTTCAATTCTTGGCCCCAAATAGTTCCTCATTTTCAGATTCTTACTGCAAACTATATGAAACTTTCTCTTTTTTCCATTTTCCTCTTTCTAATTGTTTTGCCTCTCCCTTTGTGTGTGTGTTTTATAAGACATACATTCACTTTAGCCTTCATTACAGCTTGTAAATTTGACATCCATTTTTTCATGGTCAACAGCCCCAGTGACTTCCATCTTTTTTCATAAGAGCACTTTTTAATGCTCTTGATCATTTTCATTGTCCTTCACTGAACCCTCTCTAAATCAGCATTATTGTTTATAAGATGGAGTCACTGGTACTGCACACACTATTTCAGATCAGTCTATAGCATTGGCAGTTTAATCCTTTCTCTATTAGTTCTCATTCTTTATGCATCTTAATATGTTTGCTTATCTTGTACAGCTGCACATTAAGCAGAAGTCTTTACTGAAGTAATTTACAAGGATAACTAGGTCCCTTTCTAAAGTTGGTACGCTAATTTAGAGCTCTGTGAGGTGTTGAGTAATTCATATTTTTTCCACCTGGTGTACCTTACTTTGCTTCCATTGATAATTCATTTGTCAGAGTGAGTAGGTCACACAGTTTCTGTTTGTTTCAGAACTTGCACACAAACATCTCTGAACTTACGTTGAACTATTTTTTATCCCTTTCAAATTTTGCTGCCTCACAGCAATTCCCACTTCCTAGATGATTAATAAATAAGTGGATGAGCAGGAACCTTGGGGCCCACTGCTGTTATCCTTTGACATGATGAAATTGACCATTTAATCCTGCCCTTCACCTCCTTTTCCTCCACCACTTCTTGATCCATCACTGCTTAGCTTCCTTCATAGCTTCTTGCAAAGAATTTTGTCAGTGGCCCAGAGAGGTTAGAATAAATTATTCCAGCTGCTCTTCTTTATTAATATATTCAAGGAGTTCTAGGAGATTAGCACAACAATGTTTCCCTCTGCAGGAACTGCGCTGATTGGCCCCTATTTGGTCACTGTCTCCCAAGTGTTTTGCTGCTTCGTTTTAAATTATTGTTTCAACTAATTCATAGTGTTCACCCATAAGGCTTCCTGGTCTATCATTCCCCAAAACACCCAAAACCTCTTTTAATATCTATGTATTTAAAGACTCACATATTTAAAGACTATTTCCATATTCGTTCTGGTGTTCTTCCACGTATTTATCCATTACCTGTGGGTAGCACTGTATCTTTAATGGTGCAATTACCAAGTAATGGTTTGATGGTAAAACTCAAACTGATGAGGCAAGCTGTAAGCACCTAAGAATGACTTTTGGGTGGACAAGCAGAATAAAAGCAGTTTTTAATAGGAAGTGCTATTGCCAATGAATATATAATTCCTTACTCATCTTGTTACTGTGAGTACTTTGGTACCTGGGTCCAAACTTCAGAGAGAACAAAGAGGCTGAGACAGAGACTCATACATTAAATAAGGTTTGAAGCAAAAAGGACTCAAAGAGCTGAAACACACAATATTTAGCAGGGCATTAAGGAAACTTAGCCCTTCTTCTATATTCAGAGGAGCATGTGACTTAACTGTGTTCAATAAATATGTAAAAGAGGAAGTGTTATTTCTGATCTTTAGAAATGGAGCACAAATTGTCATGCAAAGGTGCTGATTATGACTGGCAGCAAAAGGGATATAAAGAGTTAATGCATGCTTTTTTAACCACAAGACTTATTGGGCTGTGAAATACTTTGCCAATTGGTGGCATTTCACTCACTTGAAATATTAAAACCAAAAGCAAATTTCCTGGTAAAAGATGCGCTGAGAAAGAAGTTAAAGGTTACTTACCAAGAAAAATTGTTTGCATGTAAATCTATTTGTTATCACAAATATTATTAGTTACTACTGATTGTATAAGGCACAGCTGATTGGTTCTGTCAGTGGGCAACATTCTCACAGGCTTACTTTTTCTTAGCAGCTCAGCAGCTCATTTTGGTTCCTTTAAATAGCTCAGCAAATCAGCAAATGGAGCCTATCTCTGAGGCTTAACTTGATCTACGTTAAGGCATCAGGACTTGCAGGAAGGTCCTGCGCATGCAGCTGGAAAGAGGAGAGGCTTTCAAGTGCTGTGAGGGGTAGTGGGACCAAGCCTGATGCTCTGAAGGTGTGGTCCTCACCAAACCTAAGTGGAGAGGATCAGGGGTAGCTTTGGGTGTGGTTGTGTATCCCCTGCCTTTGTCTGTTCTACATGACCTGTGATATCCCCATGCCATCCCCTCATCACCTCTGAAGGACAAATATATCACAAAGAGGAGGAAAGAGCTGCTGAGCTCAGCACAGTGCGTCCCACCCCTAATATGGAATATTACCAATAATAAGGTATGCCTCCCCAGTCAGGAATACCTGAATCAGGCACTGACAGTGGTCTCCAAGGACTTTCAGGTTGACTCAGCTGTACACTTCAATCCCCACACCTTTAAGTGTTATGTGGATCTAAAATCTAAGAACTTGCCAGAAATTAAAATAGAAGTCAAAAACTGGGTTCTGAATTGTGAGGCACCATTTGGAAAAATGTTGATCAGCCTCAACAGCTGACCAGGTATCAGGAAAGACATATCAAATTCTGAAAATCTTCTGATCTTAAAAGGAAAGTTGTCTCAACTCAGCTCCCAGCTTGTCATTTTCACAAATATTCTAATAAAGAAGTTGATTGGCATGAAACAGACAAAATATATATTTCTACCTCTGCTCTTGTACCAAGGAACTGAAACATGAATTGTGCTTACCAGCTATGCAAGACTTGGGTAATTGACACAAACTCTTAACCTGAGAGCTACAGATTAATAAGAATTCTCAGTTTATAAATAGATTTTGGGTTTAGATTTACGGAGTAAAATCTTAATTATTTATCCAGATCTCAGCTTCATGATTTAAAATACTCTGCAGAACTAAGGATGACTAATTTTATTCTTTGTTTGCACCTGCCATTTGTTTTTAAAACCATAAGGAAAAGAAAAATATGTTACAATAAATAATGATATCCTGAGGCCAACCCACTTATGTCTGTTTTTTCACTTGTGCATGTACTTTTTCAGCCACTTTTTATTGATTTAGGATATATTTAAAATACAGATTTGTTAGTTTGTACCCTGCCCATAAGTGGGTAAAATGCTGCAGCACTTTGTGACCATAATTCAAGAAGATGTGTTGATGGCATATTCTTAGAGTGACTAACTGGCAAAGTAGGATGAGACTTTAGATTGTTCTCCCTTCCACTGCCCTAGGCATTTGTTTAACTCCACAGTCTCCCCATTACAACTGAGGAAAATTTCTTTTTTATGAGAATATTTCTTTCAGGAAAGGTCTCAAAGTTCAATCTCAGTGAGGGTCTAAACATCACAAGTTGACAATCCAAGATGATGGTAGTCATAGTATGTCAGTCTGGGAAGATGCCAGGCAGTAGTCCAGCATTATGCTGCTTCCTATGCCCTGGTCTGCCTCCATTTCAAATAGATATAATGAGAAGAGAAAAAGAGAAAACAATGCTTGTTACCCATCAGAAATGCAAGTGAGACTGATATTTTCAGTCTTTCATGTGAATGCAGTGTGCTCAGATGATATTTTGGCACAGCCCTCAAGTTTTTGTTAGCTTTAGTATTGCAAATCGTCACACAAAACACCCGGACTCTGAACCTGATCTTTGACCTAGTATTTCCAGTGAAATAGAATACTAGCATAAACCCCAGATTTTCAGCTAGGTAGTGACTCTAAGTCACATTTTGCACATGAAGAGTGAGTTAGCCAAGTCAGACCAATATCCTTATGTGGATTAAGGTTCCTATTGAGAATCATAAAAATAAAGTATTTTAATACCGACATTGCAGCTACACTTTCAAATTACTTGGCTTTTCGGTTCACTCACAGGTCCTGGGCCACTGATCATCAACAAATTATGTGTTATTTTGCCCTTGCATTACTCCTTGGGACTAATTCAGTATTTTTTCTTCAAGATCTATTTTGGGTGAAACATAAGAGAACGTCCCTCAATTGGCAGTTCACTGCAGGCCATGTAGACAAGTACTGGGTTTACCTCACACCTTTTTACAAAATCTTGCAAATTTAGCCATGTAGAATATCAAAGGCAATAAATCTAATGCCTGAGAACAGAAACATTGGGGGCATGCCAGAAACATCGCTCTAGTGAGCTGTGACAGTTCTCAGGTTCAGGTACTTTTAAGTGAAAAACAGAGACAAAAAACGATGTACGCATTAAGGCCACCACTTGCAACTAAAAAAGTACAAGAAATCATTGGCTGATCAGTGTCCCTGTTCTAGAGGGAGCTACATCAGAGCCATGTGAAATGTACAGTCTGTCACTTAGCCTGTGGCTAAGGGACCATTGGCCAAGACAGATGACTTTACCAAGGTAGGTGCAGTTTTTGAGATGGTGCAACTTTGCCTTGGATCATTATCTTTGAAATGGGACCATCACACTCCAGATTCACAGGAATGTGAAAATGGAAACACTGTGAAATACTCTTGTCAAAGCAAGTAAGTCCACTAGTCAAAGGTGGAGTGAAAAATGAAAGATTTGTCTCTTTAGAGACAATCATCTCCAATTTACCCACTGAACTTTTGGAGGCCGGATATATTGTTAGAGTGCAGAAGGCCCTTGGGTCAGGTTGTGATTTCCTAGCACAGTGTGATATTTGTGCTGGCACAGATGCTTCCGTGGCACTGCTGCAGTCTGTGGAACTGCTGATGTGTGCAGGAGCACCTGCCCAAAAAGGAATGGCACAGAGTTAGGGACAAGGTGCCTAGGGCAGCAAGGCAGGAGGGTGCCACAGAAGTGTTCTTCTGAACCCTGGGGTCATGGTTGCCTGAGCTGGGCATGGAGTGAGAGCTAAGGGCAGCCAGACTGGCATGTCAGAGGAGGTCTGCAAATCCAAGTGGTAAGGGTGTCACTCCTTTCCATGAAAATGCTTGCTGCCTAAATCTCAGCCCATGAAATAAAGGGTGCTGTTATAGATGAGTTGCCCAGTGGAAACTAAATCAAACTGTTCTGGAGATCGCAGGAATGAAGGATTTCATTTCCTAGAAAAAACTGATTTAAAAATGCTTATCCTACCTCTCTGTCCATCTGTCATAGATAATTCCAGATGCCCATCACTGTCACTACTAGTCCTGTATTGTAAATCTCCTTATATCAACTCATCTCACATGGTATTACCAAAGGGTTCAACAAAAGCAGATCCTAGGAGCAAAAAAACCCCACCTCTTTCAGCTCTGCAATTACCTCTGATTTTAGTCAGATTAAAATTATAGAGAAGAGTTGAATTTTAATTATCTTGAAATTCTGGCATAAAGGCCTAATTATGATGTTTTTGTTTTGAATGCATTTCATAAGCAGGTGATATATATAAATTCCTGAACAGAGGGCTCCATAGAGGAGTAGACAAAGGGAGTTTTGGCACTCCAAACACACTGATCAAATGAGGCTTCACAGATGCATGATCTGTATTGTACTGTGGTCTCATTGCTTTTTGAAAATATATAATATTAAAATATATTCCCTTAAGCAATAGGAAGAATACAATTCATAAGGGATATACAAAGAAAAACTTTCTTTTTGATCAAAAGTCAGTAATTAAAAAAAAAATTATAGTAAGATTTAATATTAGGTGTTTTTCTAGCTGCTACTCTCTTAATGTAGGAGCCAGATGAATATACACTACGGTAAGAAAAAAAAATTCTTATATATTATATGTTCTTATATATTTTTCTTATATATTTGCATTAAGACAGCACTCCTGTAATATGAGAAATTTTGCAGAAAACTAGAATTTCATACATTACAAGGAAAAGGAAGATAGAAAGGTTATGTTTCAAAGACAAGGAAAGAAGCAGGGGAGAAAATAGAAAAATGGACTTATGAAGAAATTGGGAAGCAAAGGGGACACTAATAAAAGGACACAGATATGGCAAAAGGAAAGCTTGAAGAAAATGAGACAAAAAGTCACATCTTCAATGTCACTTATTTTCAATGTCACATATTTTAATACATTGAAATGACATCGTAAAGTTTTATTTTTTTTTTCTACTCTTAAAAATATTGGAAAGGGGAGAGACATGGAGAGAATGAAAGAGCTTATATTTCCTTTTATTCACTCTTTAAAGAAACTGAAATCTCAAACACTGGCATACTGTAGCCAGACTCCTGGCATTGCAACACCTTGTTCGTGATGCAAGAATGTTGTGGCTCATCCAGAGAATCATCTGAGTCTCCACCTGCCTGGGATTAGACCCAGGCAAAGGCCTGCAATATGTTTGCTCACCTTTTGGCACTAGGAAACACAGAGGACTGCAATACAACTTCTCTGAGCAAGTGTTTTCATTTCACACCATCCTCTGCAAAAGCATATTTTGCATGACATCGGCAAATCTGTCAGCATCCCAGTTGGCATCCAGTTCTTTCTAGAAAGAGCCTTCTCTAAAGTGCAGCAGTAAATGCTGTAAAGAACAGTTTGGGTTGTGTCCACACCAAAGAGCTGCACCACTGCACTGGTGGCAGGGAAGCAGTTTAGAAATAAATGGGTCAAGCTTTAGTCAGCTGTTCACTGAAAAAAATCCCAACAAAAACCAGCAGGACATTTAAAAAGTCACCTCCTGTTCTTTTTTATCTAGAGAAGAATACAAGCCTCCTAGCAGCAATAGCAGCATCTCTTTTCGGTGCAAAGTCAACCAGCTGGGCTTAAACGTTCTTTTCTTGCAAAGTGCATCAGTAACTTCCCTCTGGTGTGCTGTAAGCAGCAGCCTCTCTGCCGAGCACCAGGAGCAGGCAGCTGAGGCTAGGTGCAAGCAACAAGCCTAAAGCCTCCCCTCCTGGCTCCACAGCAGGCACCACCAGCCCTCACAGCATGTTCTTGCCAGCTGAGTTGAAGCATACTACAGGACCTTTCCTGAATTACCTGGCATCAAAACTCGGGGTGCTGTTAATCATCTTGGTATTTCCCTGAACCTAGTCTATATCTTTTGTCTCAGCTCTCAGCACAGTGGCCTCTGAGGATGGGATGGCTGTGGCTGTTCAGCCCCAGCTGTGCCAGAGCACTGTGTCCACAGGAGCTCAGTACTGACCCAGAGATTATTCCTCCTCCTCTCCCCCCCTTGCCTCAGCCCCCTGTCACCCGACTCTGTTGCTCATTTAATCACTCCCTAACGTGTTTTGTGAAGATGAGCCAGATTGGTTCACACTATTCAAATAGCAAGGCTCGCTTATCCGATTTGCCGTAACCAAAATGGGTGAGGGAGAATGCCATAAAAGTTGGTCCAAGGGGAATTTTTTCTGGTAGAAGAGTTATAATGGACAAGCTGGGATCACTAAAAGCCTTTCCCTAAAATACACTTAACAAAGTACAGCTCTGCTGACACCTTCTAGAGATATCAGGTACAGACTGAAAAGCAACAAACAGAACAAATGGGAAGAATGAGCTATTCTGCATTCCCTGAACCTGAATTAGAGAGGCTGAAGTATGCAGCCTGCTGATGTACAAGCTATGCCAAAGAGCACTTAGATCCCTATAACTGCCTGAAACACTTATATGAAATTGAGCTATTGTACAGTAATTTGAAGGCTAGAGTGCAGGAAGGAGATTTTACATTTCTTTTTAAAATTTAAGCATTTGAACTAAGAATATTTTTTGGACAGTGTAAGACTTTCTGAGAGGTGCTACCCTCCAGTATTAGAAACTCAGGTTTTTTTTATTTGTTTCAAAGATTAGTGTTTCTGGGTAGGAAAAGAAACTAGAGAAGCCCCAAAATATAGTCACCCTTTCCCATTTTTTCCATTGACTCTGAAACAGCAAACTGATTATCATATATTCACATTTTCTAAAAGCAAAGAGCAAGATGCAGTAGAGGGAGTAAAAAAAATAAAAATAAAATAGCACTATGTCACTAGAGGACATGAAATGATTCACATGAACATCTCTCAGCAACAGAACAAAAAAAACCAGTCTCTTTATTTTCTGACTCCGGTATTTATAGATTCTTGACAATGACCAGGGATTGGATAATTAAGTTACCACCTTCCCAAGGACACTGGTCATGAGAAATGTCCATCAAAAGACATTTCTTAAAAGGAATGTGATAAACAACTCATGTTTATAGGACTTCCATGAGAAAGTAACAAAAACTATGAAAACATTATCAGAAGGCTTAATTTTCAGGGTGACAGCACTAAAGTCCAAGGTTAGCCTACAGTAATTCTAGAACTCTGACTAGCCATGGTGCTGTGTGTTTTGATGAGGTGAATGTACACTGGTCAGAACTGGCAGATTGGAGAGTATGTATATACTGGAGCCTACTTGACCTAAAACTTACATTGGCATCACATACCCCAGTTAGATATTCTACCCCATCCTCATACTTTATTACTACTAATTTGTCCCCATCTATGGCACTTCAGTGCAGACTATCGTAATTTAGTATTGCACTACACCTATGCATCAGAGGAATATTCCCGTTCCAATTCTTGTACTGGGTATGTCTTAATATGTCTTAATATAGAAGATACAGAGGTGCACAGCCGTGACACTCTTAGCTCTATCCCAACCCCTCATGAATGACGATGTCTTATTTTCTTCACACCCACCACCTATAAGAAAAATAGCAAAAGGCAGTGTGAGAATCTTCCATCTTCATAAATTTTGTACACTGTATTCCAATTCATTGATGCATGGCCATAGTTTGACCATGATCTCTCACCAAAAAAGAAACAGAATTTAAAAATTGCTCAAAGCAATCAAAACGCATCAAAACGGAACTGTTCAAGAGAGACAAAGTACATCAGAAGTACCTTCTGCCTCCACAGAATCAATTTTTCACCCTGGTTTACAACCACTTAGCTAGTCACCTGCCAATAGCCTTAGGAGAATTTAAGATGAATATTCTTTTTTTTCCCAGAAAATCCATAGACTCAACAGTTTTTGATGTAGTAGTTTTGTCACAAAACCTTTCCATTTGCTGTAATCAATACAAGATCTAGCTTTCCCATATGATGTCCATGGATGTCATTTGTGTAGGCAGTGAAGTCCAGCAATCAGATTAGTATTTTGATTTTGCAAATATGTGCTTGTTTCTCTTTTAGTCTGGGAAAGACAATGAAATATGGCTGGCACTGTTTTAGCTTCTCTTTAACCAAGGAGCATCTATTTCCATGACTCGGTAGGACTTGAAAAGAGGAGGTTTAACCACACGGTAGTGTCCCTGCTAGTCAAGAGTCCCTGCTAGTCAAGGATCAGAAAAAACTATATGGTCAAACAGTTACAGACTCTAGCTTGCAAACACTTCTGTTAAATGAAAGAAGATAGAGTTACAGCTCAAATAAGAATGAGAAGCAGTCACAGTAATCAAGCCAACTTCAGGCATTATCTCAAATAACACTGCAAGACTGGTCATACTGTGTGAGAGTTAGCACAGACCATTTCCCAGTATTCTGGAATGAGTCACATATAAAATCACAGTTGTAAAAGCATTAAGTTTTGAGCCCACATGTATTCTTCTGACATTTGTTTTATAACAGTAGGGTATAAACTAGGAATGTTTGCTATCATCATTTTGGACTTTGCACTTTCTTTTCTTGCAGTCTGAAAGGTAGTGGACACATAGATTATGACAAAACAATTGTTAGACCAGTTCCAAGATCATATAGAGCCAGACTGTCACCCCATACATGCCCTTGGTGAGCCATCTCTCACTCCCATCAAAGGGAATACTCACACCAATGCTAACTTTTCACCAATATCTGTAAGCATCAAATTGCTGCTGTATTTGCTTCACTGATGTAAAAGATATTAGATTTTTTTCCCCCCTTTTTCCCTTTCTTTTTTATAGCAAATGCATCAGAGTGCATCAGGTAAAAATATTCAGAATGCAGATCAGTTTGGTTTTACAGGCTCCCTTTGGCTCTGCTAATTCCCTCCAGATCTGATCTGAGGCTGTCAAGGTTGGAGTGCCACTGTGACAACTTTTTAATGATTTGAGGCATATTGCCAAATAGCTCCTTTTTGATTTCCATCCAACACAAAAAAATAGTATTAAATTTACCAACTCTTGTATCACGCCGCTGACATATCTAGAGGGTGATTAATTGTGCCACCAGGGTCTATGTAGAATTCTATTCTTGACAAAATGAGCTTTTAAAATCTATTTAATAACTATAATTATGAGTGAGGACAGAGACCCAAAACTGTAAATGGGTTCTCTGTGTTTCTTATTTAAGTACCTGCCAACAACTGAAAGATGGAAAGCCAAAGAGCATTTTGTACCAGCAAGCAGAATGCAGCAACTTTTCAGGATAAATTCTATCTTCTGTGAGCAGTTTTGTCTAGTAAGAACCAATGAATCTATTAATCTGTTCTGCAAGACAATGGATAGCAATGACCTGTCAGCTTTATGAGATCCATCAACATCTTTCTGTATCTTTCTGAAGAAGGTCTATGTGCCCTCTGCAGACTCTACATGACAGAGTAGCACTATTAACACAGTCGTTGCTGCTGCTACAGTTTCCTTTCTCTGGGTTTCTAACATAGTTGTTTCGTTAAGTCGCATCACATTGGGTTAAAATTTAGCAGACAAATTCTTTTCCTCTCAGTGAGGGATTTTGAATTTGGGTTGGTTTTTCTTTCCCTTTTTTTTTTTCCTTTTTTTGTTGGTTTTCTTTTCTTTTTTTTAAGTTATATTTGAAATGAAACCAGAAAAAAAATCTGAATTTGAATTTATATAGCTACAAAAATGAACAATATAGAGATATTTGTATTCCTAGCTTACAAGGAAAAAGCATATAAACCAACAGACAACAGTGGCAGAGCTATTGATATCTTGACACTGATACATTCCTTGTGTTGCATCTATATTGATTTAAAGAATGAGAAATGAGAGGTATAAATTTATGGGGACATTTTGGATGGAATTTTGCATTCATTTATTAAGTGAAATTTTATAGAGTACTAAACCATTGACCCTGTCACTTGGTCTTACAGATTTATGGCTGAATCTCAAGCCTACTGAAGTCAATAAGGGCCTCTTCAACAATAGACTTCAAATCAGGACCTTGTTGCCTGACTCTTCATCCCCATTATGCAATTTTATAGAAATATTACATCAGTGTAAAGCTATGAAGAAAGCAAATGTATTCCTGGATTTCAGGGGGAGAAGAAAGCACATTTAGGAATTTAAAGTGTATATAGCTTTGTGTATTTATGTTCTAGACTTTGCTTTGTTTCTAGCAAGATGAGTTTAGAATGCAGGTAATGAAGAGAGGGTTAAAGGGTTATAGGAGGAGTAATAAAGAAGCTGGCTAATTACTCACAAGATTTAACATGGGAAAAATGCAAGCTAATATACCTCAGAGAAAAGGAAATTATCTGCAGCATAAATATTTAGCTAGAAAGGAAAACTTGGATGATTTTAGGGTTGAAAAAGGTCTGAGTGACTAGAAGAACCAGAGAAACTCATCTTAAAGAGCAAGTTCTCCCACAATAAGATATGTATTTAAAGTTGTTCAATCTTCTTTGAGCACTCATGATCACACAGATACAGAGATGCTATATAATGTATAAATATCCCACACATATTGGAGTTAAGAAATCTCTAGGTAAAGTGCATCTATGCTTTTTTCTTTACATTATTAGTGAATATATTAGTGAATGTAGCACATGCTATTTTCACATCACAAGACCATCCAAACCGTAGCAATATAACTTTCAAGTACAGACTTAACCCGTATAAACAAGTCAAATAGACAAATCTAGAGTATATGTCACTAAAAAGTCAAATGCAACTGTTTCTTTTGTGCATTTTTTAAACTCTCAAAATATACAAGCACTGCATTGTAAAAATTTTGTCAGTAAGTTGCTGCCATTTAAGAGACAAGTAACAAGATACCAGCAAGGTGGATGGACTGACTTGTGAAGAAAGAACTGTGGTCATGGTATTTTATTCCCTAGACAAAAGGGTTTGCAAGTTGGTGTACTGGTGTAGTTTAAGGACGTAGGTTGAGTGGGAATTAAAACAGGAATTTCTTGTTGTTACTTCTCCAGGAAGAAGGTAAAAAAGGCATGCAGTATTATAACCACAAAGTAAGTATCTTTTGTATACTGAGATACAGAAGTAAAGTGTAGAAAAGATGTCTTGATACTCTGCCAATGTTCGAAGAACACTGGTAGAAGAAAAGCATAGAAGATTTATTTTAGGTAGTAGACTCCATATTGTGCATGTTCACAAAATAATTCAGTCTAATGTTTCATCTCAGTATTAGGCAATAATCCTGACAATGACCCTCCACAAGAAATTATAAAAACTCCACAATTTGCCTTTAAAACTAAGCCTAAAGTGAGACTTGAACACAATTGTGTGTTGTAAGGATAAGGAAAACATGACAAACACCACTTTTCCCATCACGTATCTCAGTCAAGAATATAGGATCACTGAGTAACTGATGTTTCCTACCTTCATGTCAGATTTGTTCAATCTGTACTGACAAAGAGGCTTTACAAATGGCAATGGTTACTAGCCACAGGAAAGGAATTTTAGTGTGGGTTTGACACACATATTTGCCTATACTGAGACACGAAATTATGTCAAGTCTGAGTGTAAATTTCCAGGATTTCTGGGTCCTCTGAGGGCTTGAAGTCAGTCAAGTCATGTTGGCAACAGGAGCGTACTGAGAAGGCTGAGAGCTCCCAGGTGCTCCATTCCAGCTGGTTTCTCTGCAGACTCTGCAGGCACTTGGGGTAACCGGGTTCAACTGAATGTCCCAGATAGGAGTGGAAAATTAATGAGTTCAGGCCAAAGTGTATCTGCTGCCCTGGTGTGGCGTGTTCTTCACTCTCCTTATCCTGCCCTTTGTTGTTATCCTTTGTTGCATATTTTCTTAAATTAAATGTGCAACTGAAATCATAACTTTGTGTCCTGTTGACCTCTGGCAAAGACTTACTTGCACAGCACTCAGTATAATAGGAGTTCACCTGATTGGGTTCCACAGGGTTTACTTTCATACAAATAATTATTGGTACCATTAGGATAAATGAACTTTTAGGCATCTAAAAAAAATATTTCCAAAGAAAGAAAAAAAATAGAAAACAAGTACCATGATATTAAGCTTATTTGACAAGGATATGCAAGGTAAAAAAAATTAAAATTTCTCTGAGGGTGGGGAAAAGAAAAAATTAAGAGTACAATACAAAACATCACTTTCAAAGAGGGAGAGGTATGAGAGGAGTTTAAAGTTTAGTGGTCACAGAAGAAGGAACACCACAATGTGTCACATTAATAAGCATTGTAAGTAGGAATGTTGATTAACTCAGGAATGACTTATTATAATATAAATGACAGGCCCTAATGGAACTGAAGTGACAAGGTATGAAATGTGTATTAGAGAAAGCAAAATGAAAGCTAAATACCTGTGGGACAAGTAAACCTTTAGAAAAATTTGTACAGGTTTGTTAAAGACTAGGTTTGGAAGTTTGTAACTTAGAAGGAACAAGGAAATGACACAGAATCTGAGCACAAAGAAAGCTGGTTTGTATGTTGCAACAGTCTAGGAAAAAAAGTACAAAAAAGATGCTATTAAAACAAAAGGGAAACTAACATGGAAGAATTAATATATAAAATGAAGGAAGAGAGAATAAAAATTATTTTTTTTTTCTGTAAATAACCTCACATCTAGGTCAAATGGCAACACACTGGTAATAATTGCCCTACCATAAGCCTAAATCTCACCAGCATGGTGTCAAAGGACTCATCCTCAAGACTAAGAAAATGCACACCTCTTGCTACCACCAACAAAAAATAAAATAGGCAATATTATCCAAATGTATTTAAATACATACAATTTCACAGATGTTTACAAAAAGGTTACTACAAATACTGTCTGTGACATAGAAGTCTTTATATACCAAAATAATCATGGCTGCAAAATATGTTCTAGTAAGAAATTACTGTCTGTGCTAAGGAAATAAAAGGAGTTTATGTGGAAACATATAACTTGTCTGTTTCTGTAAAATTACTGGTTTCAATTAAATTACAAAATACCCAGAAGTTTTGTATTCCTTAACATTTTAATTTCTGCATATATAAATTGACCGGATTACAACTGCAATGATAGCTTCAGAAAAGATATCAAGAAACCTTACCAAAACCAGTGCATTTGCATGCTTACCACAAAACAAGTCAAGGCAGAGGATATATACTGCATTACAGGATATGCTATGCCTCATGAAATGAGCACAAATGAAGTGGGACAGGGAGAAGAAAATGATGAAATGGTGGAACTGAGGAGATGTATTCAGACAGAAGAGTGACTGCAAATGAAGCTGCAAACCTAGGGCTCAGCAGTGTGAAATGAACGTGTAGGTTAAATTATTTTGTTGGCAGTACCTTGAAAACTAAGAGCAGACATTTTGAATCTGGCATATTCAAGACTTTTGTTATAAAAGCTGGATATCATTGAGGTGGACTATAAAGAAATGCGTAGAGGGAAATAAAGAAAATATGCTATTAATAGCAGCTAGGAAGGATTAATAACACAACAGAACCAATGAGAAAGTAATTTTATATTAGATATAGTATTATTACTTTTTTAGCCTTATGCTTTTGGACTATGTATGCCAGGTATTTGAAATGCTTGTTTTACACACCACATTATGTGAGCAGATTACAGAATGCCTGGATAGACATTTGTGACATATGGCTCACCCCTTCTAGTCAGTGAAAATCTGAAGACATTTGTACTGATTCAATTTTGTAAGTATTTTTAGTAAAATTAGAGACTCTGTTAGAACATTCTGGTATAAATAAAATGCTGCCATCACTAACCTGGCAGTCAAGTGAAATTTTTGAGACCAAGCACACCATTTATACAGTCAATGTAAACCACTGCGAGTGTGGTACTAAAACATGACATCCAAAAGGTGATCAATTTAGTATATTATAAAAGTGTGTTACCTCTACAGCAGAACTTGTCCCAGCTAAGTAATTGGTTTTTTAAGAAGCATGGTTAGGACAAAAGGGCAAAAAAATTTAAGAACAATGGAGATGATTCAGAAATCAGACAGAGAGGATGTCAGAGAAGAGATTGCAGCTCAAAAGAGAGAACATGAAAATCCTGAGCTATGACTAATGAGGGCAAACATAAAGGCAGCAAAAATAAATTTAAAACCAATTTTTGAAATTGTCGGTACCTGGCAATTCAGAGAAGTCTTTCAGCTGACAATAGAGTCTTCCCTAAAGCCTGGAAGAACTTCATTCAATGCCAAGGGTGTTGAGGGTAAAAAGGACTGAAAAATCTAAAATTAGAGATAGCAAAAGTAGGATTAAAGAGATTAATATGAGTGGACTTGTACAAGCTAGATGAAAAATTATAGGAAAAAAATTATCCAAAGTCAGAAGAATTTTTAAATATTCCACACTGCAAGTGCATTGAAGTTATAGACACCAAGCCTGTGCTTGAGGGAACCAGAATTCACACCAAAAACCTCAACAAAGTATTCAAGTGTTATGTTTGGAGGAAGAATTAATTTCAAAGATACACAGAAGTTCTCAAAGGATTTCTGTTGTTGTCATTAGCAAATGTATGTGATGTAAACAGAAGGAAAAAAATACCATGTCTTCTTGTTTTTTGTTAGTGTCCCAGGGCAGGAGGAACTATTAATTAGTCCAGAACAGTGATGTGATACTGGAAATTTGAAGATGAATGGTAAAAGGTTAATAAAAGTTTAATAAGGGCAAGTAAACACATAGACCACTCATGAATGGTATCTTAAGAGTGGAACTACTCTGTAGCTGATAATGATTCATATATCCTATAGACAAAGTGGGACACTTTGTTAAATAAGTATGCCTCTGGTTATATAAGAAAAAAGAAGTTTTAAGGTTTAATTAATTAGAAAGAATGTTTGCTTGACAACCGGAGGTATCTTTCACTGTGAGTTTAATGGTAAGTCAGGACTGAAAACTGAGAACAAAATCTAAACCAGTTTTCCAAGGATTCAGATAGAAAACTTCAATTAACATTAACAAGATATATTTTGTTAGACCAAAATGAAGTTTTAAGAGGTGAATGTTATATCCTGACACAGACTTCTGCAGTGGGACAAATTCGGATTGTAAGGAATAATCAGTCACATACACATATCCCATTCTCCCTAAGAAAGTTACCTTCATAAACTTAGAATATGTCCATATAGAACATAATTGTCTGAAAAATACCTAACCCTCTTCATTTTCCCTAGGTCGATATTTTACTCAGAATCCACATCCTTACAGCTGAACTGATTTCCTTGCTGAAGCCAATGGGTAATTTTCTATTTATTTGAACAGAAGAGAGACATTTATGTAGTCTGTGATATGTGAAGGGAGACAAGATATATCTTCCCCATCAACATCTTTCTTCACTCACTTATACCTTACCCATTTGCCCTGAAGAATTCCGCTCTCAGAAGTCCCTCATGCATCACTTTTTGTACATTCAACATTCTTTCCTTCCTTAGAATTGTCTCTATCTGCTTGTGTTCCCTCTGACCCCCAAGCCTTTTAACTCATCCTTCCTCCTGAAAGGGAGACAATCTTTTCTTCCCATTCAAATATTTTTCTTGGTCCTAAAAAGTCATCATGAATCCCAGCTTCACTTATATTATACTCCCTTCCTGCTGTTCAGCACTTCTGGCTTTCATTTTAATCATTCTGAAGCCTCTGTGTGCCATGTCCCTAAAGTCCTGTGGAACTGACTCTCATCTCTTCCTGTGCCCTTCTACTGGATCACCATCCACCCACTTCCATAACTTTGTCTGCCAGGACTCTGGAACTCTTCTCCTCTCCTCTTTGGAAAGTCTTTCTCTGTCTTCATGCCTCCTGGTCCCACTGCTTCTCCCTCAGTGGGACTTCCTTGCCTGTAACCTCCTGCCTGGAGTTGTCCTCCACATCAGATCTGCCTCACTGAAATCTGACAAGGTGCAGCAGCTGCCCCCCTGCTTTCTCCAGTTTCCTCACTGCCAGCAGGTACTTCACCTGTGCAGTTTACTGCTGCCTCTCCTACTCACTGGGGCTCCCAGAACTGATGTGTCACAGAGAACTAAGAGCTGTTTCTGCCTGCTGGCAACCTTCTGCTGCTCAGGAACTCCATACCCTACCTCCTAGGCCAGGCTGCTCCTATTCTACACTGTGGTGGAAAAACTATTTATCCTGGGGTGAGAATTAAGGATTTCACAGTAAAATATCAAACTTTAGAGGGTAAAAGAGTGACTCAGACATGCAGATAGCAAAAAATACATGTTCTACTAAACTATTCTTTCTCTGATCCTGTATGTTTTGAAGGAACGGAAAAGTTGTTGATTATAATTCCTCAGTGTCTTTAGAATATTTGAAGGTCCACATATCTTTGATTACAAGGCAGAACAATTTTTCCAATTTGTAGTAGCATAGACCAAAAGATTTGTTTCTGCTCTGTGCAGTTTCAAAGTGACCCCAATTCATTGACTAATCAGTTAAATTAAAAGGTTGAGTTATCTGAGTAACTTCACTGTAATATAAAATGTCTTTTTGAAAGACAGTCCACTGAACCCAGCCACAGTGGGAGGCCTCCAGCCCTGTTACAGCAATTATTTCTGTGTATATCTCTTCCCAACTGGAGTACTTATGAAACTGAAATTCCCTCTCAAAACAGTTCAGATGGTTCACCTCTTTTAGTAAGCTGCTCCCTGTTTTACCAGCTGCTTAGGCACGATGGCATGCTTGCTATGACAGATACTTGACACTTGCCAGACATATTTCTGTCTTCTGTTTTGCACAGACTTTGCAAATCTTGGCCTTTGTTAAGGATTTGTTTTATTAAATGAACTGTTCATATCTTTATTCTCTCATAGTTTCTCCAGTCAGAGATTTTATCCTGCTTAATGTGACAATACACAGGACTTTGTCCTCTAAAATCATGTAATACTTCAGCAGCCATGTCATAAGACTTACACGTTTTTCTGAGTTTTCTTCTGGTTCCTTCTTTTACTGAAACTTTGGGGAATTTTACAGGAAGTCTTATAACTAGTTTTCAGCATTTCCTTGGCAACTCTGTCTTTCCCAGGTTTAACTAGAAGATAAGATGTCTAGTTCTGTGTATCAAATTTCTATTTCAATGTCAATAATTTCTTAAGTGAGGTTCCATTTAACATTTCTAAAAGTACTCTCTACATCTATGCTTTGACTCTTTTTCCATTTTAAAAATTTTGAATGTTAGTGCTTAAAAAAATGAATAGCAAAATATATGTTCCCAAGTTGGAATGAATGTTTCTTGATTAAATATTCAAAATCTAAACAGGGAACTTACCCTTTCTCTTATTTGTCATGTTCTGAAGTTTACATTTTCTTCCATCACACTTAAATCTTCTGCAAGTTGTTGAAACATTTGTGAAAACTACATGTTGTTCACCTAAAATGATGAAATGTTCCTGGAACAATCAAGAAACATCTCCCTATTACTATATCTGTAATCACTGTAATTTACTGTGTTGGACACCTAGACATACATGTATAAACATGGTTCAGATCATGATTGCTATCTGCATGACACTAAAATTAGACTGAATTTTGAGAAAATTAACTTTGCTTGCCTGTGTACATGGGGAAAGGACAATTTTCAATGCTGTCAGTGCTATCAGCATGAAACTTATTATGAGTAATAACATTATTGTAAAATAGATCTTTAAAAATAAAGATGATGCAATATTTGTGTAAACCACAGAATAAAACATGCTTTAAATGAAATACGCTAATTTTACTGATGATGTCAAAGATATGTAAGACTTTCTTTCTTGATGAAAAATCTAAATAGAGCCCAGGCAATGGTCAGCAAGTACATCCTGAAATTTAGTATGTCATACAAAAATCTGTGCTACTTTTTATAGGAATTTCAATGCATCAACTAGGTCCCTTGACACTTTATATGTATAAATTATAACTATTAAGTAGCTTTTAATAAAAAGCAGCCAGTGATCTATGTCAGTATTTTACAATCTAGAAATACAGATGTAAACCTAAGACTATGTCTAAGTCATGCTATCAAGTCTTTTTCTCATCTGCATATGTCTCCAAAGGGACTCATACTTCTTTTCCTGTTTCTTGGCCTAGAACAGATCCTTAACGTTACTTAAACTCACATTTGTATTTACCAAATCTAGTCAGAGTGATAAACACGATCTGAAGGACTGTAACCATACACATACATTTGCACACATACTAATGATGATGACTTCTAATACTTGGAATGTAAAAGCTTCTGGCAGTTGAATAATGCTAGCTCAGGTTAGAATGGACATTCAACAGGAAGTGCAAAATCTGGTCTATACTAATTTCTTTACCTGTAAAATGACAATACACTCTGTTGGCCACATACCAGAGTAAAATACAATTTGTTCTTTACTGGAGACAAAACCCATGGAAGAAAATTGTCCTAGGTACACAGGTAGTTCAAAATGAAAAGCCAAATATCTCTCTGGTATAGTACAATTAAAGCGTATTTGCCTTTACAGAAACAATATCTACTGTGTTCTAGTAGAAAAATGAATGTCAGCTAACAATCTAAAAGCAATAAACAATAAACTTAAATTATAGTAAAAGTCAATTAGTATGCCAATTAGTCTATATTGCAAGGAACTTACATGAAAAACCTTATTTTTCACTGTCATACAAGGTGTCGAGGAATGAACTCTGTCATTTAGAATTCACTAATAATTATAAAGGGGAGTTTGATGGATTATGATGTGACTCCATATAGTAGTAATGCAAAATAACTGCTCACCAAATGGTAAAAGCTTTTATACTCCGGCAGCTTTTAAAAGGGTACACATGGTAATAGAAACTCACTTTGCAAAAAGACAAATAAATCTGTGGATGCATATGCTTTGTGTCAGTTTCATGTGGTTCCTAAACAAGATTTTTACTGAAAATGTTCTCAGTGCAAAAGATAATAACATGGAGAAAAACACATTCATCAAGTACAACACACAAAACCCAAGACCAATACTTTATTCTTTTGGGAATGGCACAAAAAAGTTAATAATCTGTTCAAAGCCACAGAGCTCACTATCCAAGAGTGTAAAAGGTATTGTAAAAGCAAAGACTACACTAAGCAAATATCACAGGCATGAAGAGACCATACAATTGACTTCACAGCAGAAGATAATCAGCTTTTTGGCTTGAGTTTAATTCAAAACAGAAGCATCTGACTTCTAAAAGAACTGGACATCCAATGTTCAGCCTATGTGTTTGTTTCCATTTGTTTCTTTCAGCCTTTGGCTGGGGTTTTGTAAGGCTTGAACATGGGTAAATTGCAATCTACTGCATTTTTTTGGCTGAATTCTTCATTTGGCTTTTATTCTATAAAAAGCATAAGCAGCCTTTGTGGAAGGATCATGAAAACATCTAATTATTTATCTCCATGTAATGACAGTATGAATTAACATTACATACAAACTATTTTCACTTACATGAATTAGTGAAGGTCCCCAATGAGATGTTTTACCAAATAAGTCTTGAGAAACCCAATTCTGGCTGAAAACATTTGGGCTGTTTGACATTTCTGTGCCTGGAAATTGGTTTTACTCAAAGTAAACATCAGATTCAACTCTCTATCTTCCTTGAGTCCAGAATGTCATCTGACCTTTCTATCTATTTTGAGTTTTGGTACTACTATCTTTAGTTTAAACCTTCCATGAATTTATACCTTTTATTTTCTGGAATAATTTTAATGATTTTTCAAACTTTATTTGTAGTAAATGACTCTTTGCTTTTCATCAGGGAAACTGATAAAGGAAAATACCAACAGAGTAGGGAAAATGAAAGCAGAATGACAAAACTAATGAAATTATCCACTGATAGTGATGCAGAATTCTAGCCAACTAAAGAATGCCAGAAAAAAAGTTGTGAATTCTAGAAAATGTCCAGCCTTGGAAGAATTGGTTAATGTCTGATGCTTCTGGAAAAACACACCTTTTCTTCATATATTTTCCCTTGGAAATAATTGCCATCTCATTCCATGATGAATTCTTGACAATAGGGGATGCAATGATTATGTACATTTTTAATGTTTTCTTTGAAGTACATGAGTTTTTGAACCACATTTATGAGAACTGGCTTTCAAAACATGCAAGGTGGCTGAGACTCCTCAAATACAACCCATGCCCCCAGGATTTTCTCCTGTTACAACTGTGTCTGAGAAAGAACAGAAAACCAGTGTGGTGCTTGTTATAGCATCCCCTGGGTTTTGGTATGTTCAATATTTTATAAGGATGAATAGTGGGTTTAAAGTAGACAAACAAGTTACCATGTAAGCTAATGGTCCCCTGTGTTTCTGTTGTGTGTAGTTATGTGGGTAAAAGAAGCCCACGCTTCTCACAGCTAATTCAGTGCTTTGGATGTTTTTAACTGTAAAGGAGGCATCTTTAAGAAGACATTATGCAAATGCCTGTTTCAGTTTTCCCTTCTAAACCTTCCAGAAGTGTTTGGGAAGAGTGCAAATAAAAAAGAAATACCGCAAACAAACCCCACTTAATAATTCTTTTTTCCATGAGAGCATGCTGGTAGGGTAGCCCTCATATTTTGCCTTCAGCACTTGCCCACTGCTAGCACATGGGTGTTATCTTCAGCCAAGCCAATATAAATTTGAATTTGCCTTCAAGGTCATCTGATTGATGTGATGTAGAGCGCTTCAAAAACTGCCTCCTAGTCATTATATACAAGGACTCAGAGAAGAATCTGGGAAGGGTATCTTCAAGAAAAGATTCCTCAGAATGATAGTACTGACTTTGGTAGTCAAATATAACCTAGTGGTATTTCCAGTATGTATGAATTATAGTCATAACTTGAGATGGAATATATGTTTCAAGACCTGCACAGAAGATGGCTCTGATAAGGAATGTGTTACTACATTGCCAGTGTTTAGTTGCATGAAGATAGTAATTGCTGCCAAACGTTCTTGAATTCTTTTCCTGGTGTACATTTTCCAATGCATTTCTAATGTGATCACTTATTATTTAGTTCTCTCTCTATTTGATGAAAGCATAAATTAAGATAAAGTGCATCAAGGTTACTGATGCTTTCTGATAATAAACTAAAACTGTTGATTAAGCAGATGATGAGTTTAAGTCAACATTCTTTGTATTAAAATGCTTGATGTAGATTTATGAACTAACCTCACAAAAGTTTCACAAGTATAAAATAAATTTAAATTATGATAAAGAATATTTTACTTTAGCATAATTTAATATCTACAGTTTTAATACAGAAAGTCATTTAAGTAAGAAAGGACATAATTAAGCCCTATCAATATACTGAACTGTTTATTTTTCAGATTAAAACATCAGAAGTATTCTTGGTCTTTCATCTTGGTTAGGCAGTGCATTTGTTTTGGATTTCCATGGGTATTTAATTTACATTATCTGTTTGAATGAATCGCCTCTTTTTTTTTTTTATTTTCAAAGAACAATCTAAGAAATAAGTTTAGCCATTTCTATGAAATTTACAGGTACAAAAAATTCTTCTGTTCTTCCATTCTTGGGACATGAAATAGGAGATTTTTTATTTTTTTTTTATAATGAAGTACCTATTTTATGCTTCTTTTGCTGCCTCCTATCTTCCTTAACCAAAGTGTTCCTACCCCCTTTTTTCCAGGCTGCTCTTTAGGCCAGGTAAGATAGTAGCCTATGCTGCTCCATTAAGGACATGCCTTTGGGGCCAGTTTTGGAAGGATTCATGTGATTTTTCTGGCACTCTGCCACATGAGCCCTCTTTATGGATCATCTCCATTTCAGAGCAGAAAGTGTTGTGGACAGCCAGCTGCCATGGTGCTTCAGCTTGCCACTGCCTCTTCTAGATTATCCTGCATGTGGCTTGATACAAAATGCCTCATTCTTCTTTTCTGAACTCAGATTGGATTCTGGTGATTTTGTGGCACCATGTGGATGAGAAACGTTGCCCTTGGGTTTCACCACAGAGCTTTTTCAGGATGGGCTTATCAAATACTTTTTCACAAGGCAGTATCCCTGCTGGTCTGGGTTCCTTTTAATTTCACTTTATTTCTGAGAAACATATTCAATTTAACACTATTTAAAAAGTACTTCCAAGCTACAGATTTCATGCAACTACAAATTAGCAAACATCAACAAGGAAAATTGTTCCTCTTCTTTCTGCAAACCTTCCTCCTCATACTTTGCATTCAGCCCTTAGTGTACAAAGATTAGCTCATTACAGCCAAGGGAAAGAGAATAGGAAAAAGAAAAGGTTTGAATGTGTCCAAGAACTGTTCAATATTCTCAGCAGTCACCCAAATGACATTAAAAAGAATAGCATGCTTTCCATCATAACAAAATCTAAGGCTATCCAATGTTGTTTGAAATAAAAATAATACAGAATTATTTTACTATTAAACTGAAAAGCTTGCAGCTGACAGCAGTTCATTATTTTTGGAGTTATTGTGTTAAGATCCTGCAAATCTACTTGTAATGCTAAATAAGAATGATCCATGGATTAAAAATCAGTGAGGAGCTTTACAGAACACAGCAAATAAAACACAATAGGAACTCTGCACTTCAGATACAGGATGAGTATAATCTCCACAACAGACAAGATGGGCAAGATCTACACAGGCTAAGAGAAATTAATCAAACTGTACTTCACTGCTTGGCCTGAAATCTGGAAATGCCTTGAAAAGTCAATAAAGGAAGCCTTATCCCCAGCAGGAGTAAATCCATCAGATACATCCACTTACATCAGTTGAAGATCTGCCCCAATGTTTGTAAAATTAATCGACTACACTATATTGCTTTCATTTTAATGCTGGTAAGCTGGAAAGGTAATTAGTACACAGCTGCATCCCCAAAAGCATTGTCTAATAGAATTGAGTTTTTCCTGTAGCCATGTGTGAAAACATACAGAAAGAAGCTAAGAGCCAGAGGGATGGATTATCCACCAAGGCCAACTAAGTTTAAACTACTGGTTTCCCAGTTTGGGGGAAAAACCAACACATTGTTGAGTGAAACAACCCAGGAAACTGCAAAGCAAATGTGGGAGTGGGAACAGAAAAGACCTAACTCTCCTTTATACAAGAACTGGTATTTCTTAATATTCTTAACTAATGCAATAATTTCTACATTATAAATCAGAAATGTAAAAGATTTGAATAGAAAAATAAGTACACTACACTATACTAAATAAGTAAATAAGTTTCAGGGATAGAAATAATTATGGACTTGCTATATAATAGTGAGGATTTTTGGTTTTAGTATAGCACAGTATAGCTCTTTTTACCTAATTTGATTTTATTTTTTCTCAATGCACTGAAATGCACAAAACCAAGGAATTAATAAAGGAAGACTATTAATGTGAAAATAGAGAAAAACATCATTAACTCTAACTTAGTTCAGAGGTGAGCAATTCCTATCAAAGCAAGAAATAGTAAGTCCTTATCTCATAATTAAAGTGATTGAGTAGGAAACATCAGGGGAATAGTCTAAATACGGCTAGGTAACAAAAGCAAAGTAAAAAACAGAGTGGCTATTCACTGGATAAATCAGTACAGAAAGTAAACCGACCCTTAGAGTCAAATTTTGACTCAATGATCAGCTGGATTTGGTATGTTTACAATGCTGAAAATCATACTTTTTGAAATTAAATGTGTGGAAAATAGGCTGGTGTCTTATTAGTGAAATTGATATTACGTAGAATCAGTGTTCTAGCCTCAAATGAAAATACAAATGAGATTTTCAAAGGCGCCTAAGGGAATTAAGGTCTCCAACTTCTGTTAAATTTTATTAGGATTTAGGGTTCTAATTCCCTCATGCTTTGACAATCTCAAACTAAATATTTATCTCCTCTCTGCATCTTGCACCCTTTCTGCATTATTTACCACATTCAGAGATACCACTGCTCTCTGGAGCATACCGTGATTGTGTTAGTATGTTCTCAACCATTTTATCTGCTTATGACAAGAAGACTTAGCCAAATGTGAAGGTATATGAACTGTTTGTTGTACAAGAAATGAAACTGAGCTGAAGAATCAGGACTTTAAAGTATTGATCCTGTTACTTACAACCAATGTATATTCCACCTGATGTTGGACCTTTGCCTCTTTCCAAATGATATTGACAGCTCTTTGAATTTATTCTGTGCAACTAGCATCTTCTACACTGTAAAGCTGGAAAGAATCTGTAAAAGTTGGTATAGGTATCTTCACCTATGATCTATTGTCCATATCTCCATATACCTCCATATCTCCACTTTTCATTGAGTATTTTAGTATCTCTTTCCAGAAAACCCAGTTGCATTTAGACCAAATGACTTATTATTCCTCCACATAACATCCTATTAATTGATCAAACATTTTGTATCTTGTCCTGTTTCTTAGGTTTTTACTCCACTTCTCAGGATTTTTTGGCTTCTGTAATTTCTGGGGAATCACACTCAGCAAAACCATGGATAATGAAATGTTATGTGCTCATATCCGCTGCAAACTATGGATGCAAGTGGAAGGCTTCCTCTAAGTGATCTAGGCAAAAGGAATTAACAAACTCCATAAGCAAAATGGACTGAAAATATTTGGCCCTGGTTATTGGAACATGTTATGAGTAATAATATCAGAATTTGTACAAGATTCTAGGTGCCTATTTTAAAAACAGTTTAAGGAGATGTGGTCTTAAAATATCACTGGAACATGGCTACTTACCTTCCATACAATTTTTTTGCAACTGAAAATTTCTTTTGCACGTGTTGCTATCCAAATATGCAGCTGTCATATTCACAAAAAGCAGTAATGCATTCTATTAGTAAAACCTTAAATTAGTGGAATTATTCTTTTCCCATGTAGTAAGTGATAGTTTGAGAGGGAATAGCCTCCAGCTTCAGCAGGGGAGGTTTAGACTGGGTATTAGGAAAAAATTCTTAATTAAACGAGTTGTCAAGCATTGGAACAAGCTGCCCAGGGAAGTGGCTGAGAGACCATCCTTGCAGGTATTTAAAAGATGTGTAGATGATGTGTGTAGGGACACAGCTCTGGTGGATTTGGCACTATTAGTTTTACAGCTGGACATGATGATCTGCGAAGTTTTTTCTCAACCCAAATGATTCTATTCTTGTATGACTGCCTACAGCATCCCCAGATAATTTCTAAACTCTTTGACCTCAATTTATAAGAAAACAAGTACACTGTGTACATGGGCATTTTAAATTCTGCATTATAGCCCATCTCTGCCAGTTGGGTCTCCTATTAGCTATCAACAGATATCAGAATAAAACTACAAATATGAAGTTGAGTTAAATCAGCTTTTTAGAATATCCCATTAAAACACCAAATAATCCTTTTATTTCTTTCCTTAATAATCCCTCTTACTATATGGCAAAGAATTGATATCAACAGCTGATATCTAAAATCTTAATAGGCTTCTATCTTGTTAATTCTCTTTGGACAGAGATCATCTTTTCCATGGCAATGTCTTCTTCCATGGAACAACTGGAAATTAATATAAAATTATTTATCTCTTTCTTGTCATTCTTCTGGTACAGACCTGAAATTCTGCTCATTTTACAATGTACAAGTCACCCCAGGACACCAACCAAAATCCACATTTGTTTCAGTGTGCTCTAGATGAAACCTGATTTGAATCTCTTTCCTTAAAGAGACATCATACACTTAGCTAACTGCTATAGTTCACAAAATTTAATGTTGCGTGTTTTGTATCTGATACACTAGAGGCAACTTTTCAAGTTCCTGCAGCTGCACAGCCTAAATCTTGGCACAATCTACTAATATATCTGAGACAGAAATATGACCCCATAAAAGTAGAGTATTATGAGCACTAAAGCTCTGCTATGTCTCAGTCAAAATATCAAGGTTTTTTACTGTAGTATTCCACTCAGTATTCATGGAATAGAGTGTGATTAAAGAACCACTCTTGCTCTTGGTGTGCCGATTCAATAATTATTGTCTTTGTTTCTTTAATATATGCACAAAGTCTCATCCCACACAAAACATGATATCATAAAGCTAAGATAATAGTAGAGTGAGACATCTTTCACAATGGCAGTAACAAACTCTGGGTGGTTTTTCAATGTTTATGAACATCAGCACTGTATTCATAAACTTATTTCAACCCTGCAGAAATTTACACTTCTATACTAAAAAAAGGGGAAAAAATCTCTTGGAATGACTAAGGTAGAGAAGGATAAAGAAAGGTAAATGTGATTTTTAATTACTTTTATGCATGCAGACCTCGAGGGATAGAAGAACAAAATATCTTCTGTAATTTTGGAAGACTAAGGGGTGCTTCTAAATTGCTTTAACACTCTCTGGGCTCCTTCAAGAACATCCACAGCTGCTTTGTTGCTCAGGCTCTTCTACTATTTCATCTCTTAACTTGTTTTTGTCATCCACAGTATGTATATGTTCCTTGTCCTGGGTGTTTCTAGTACTTACATTGGACAGCTTACACAGGGCAGACATCAAGGCTCCTTCCACTCAGTGGGATTGTTCTCCCTCTGTGTCACAAATCCCAGCTGCAGATGCTTCATCAGAGGGACACTCTTACCTCCATCCTGCCTTGGGCTCTGTTACAGCCATAGCAGCCCTCCTGAAGTAATGCTCTACTGTAGTGATGGAGATTGATGTTAAAAAGACTTTAAAAGTGATTGAAATGTTCAGCTATTTTATTTAATTTTTAAAAGGCTATTTTAAAAACATAAAATTACAGGACTATTTATGGGAAGAAATACTTGGTCTAAGACTACTTCATATAAAGGAAATTAAAAATCTAATGTTATGAGTATTTTCTTGGTTGAATACCAGCAGATTTTTGGCTAAAATGATTGCTCACAATGCATAAGAAAAAGTCCCTCTCATTCCTGTGCATTGAGCTTCTGATCCAGGAAATCCAACAGAGTCTAAATGGATGGTCCCTCCAGCTGCTTACCTTTCCTTTCTTCTTACTCAGTGTGTAGTTCGTGAGTTTGGGAGATCCCTGCATTGATCTGACTCTACTGGGATCTTTTATTAATTACTGTTCTCAGTACAGACTCTTTTCTATTCCAGATGTTCACAAAGTCCAATGCACACTAGGAATATCTTGTTAAAATTAAACTATACTAGTCACTACACACATCAGTTATTGGTATGGAAGCTCCACTTTATCTAAGTATAGAAAAGGTAAGGAAATACTTTTATTTTATTTTTTTCTCTAAATCTTGTCAGGCTAAGGTTTCATGAGATACTATGAAAAATTTCCCTAACATGTATTTGTCACACATTCTGCATTCTCTTTCATTACTAATTTTATTTTATTAAAAATGCAATTGACTGTGTCTGGCAAGACTCTTTGTATTGATTTACAACTTATAATGAAATACAAATTACAGCAGTTTCTGAGTTAATTGCACCTTTGGCCTTGTTTTTGACTGCAGTAAGGTTTTTCCAATCAGACTCAGACACCTGGCCATCAAGCTTCTGGGACCAGCATTCTTGCCCTGGACATCTCTGGTCTCCTCTCTGCAGACTAGTGACAAAAATTGCTAAGTACTTTGGATCTTTCTATTCAGTTTGACAACTCAGCAAGTCCAGGATCAGGTAAGCAAGCACCTAGCCAGGAAATGTCAGTCAGCATAAAGTAATCATCTCCAAAATTGTCTGATTTAGAACAGAAACCTTACATAGAAAACAGATATTAAGAGAATAAACACATCTGAACATGTCCTCTGTCTGGGAGCTGACAAAAACTAAGATGCAGATCTTGACAAGGTTAAGGTCAAATCCATAAAAGGATTTATGTGTCTGGATCCTCTTCAGTAGACTCCAGTACACAAGGGAGAGAATCAGCTCTTGACACAAAACCCTTGCTTACAGCCACAGAGAATCACATCTCCCCACTGGGAGTCAAAGCCTGGTGCTCTTTCCTGAATAAAAACACAGGGAGAATTGGTGCTGACAGAGAAAGATTCTTCCATTACCTCTCCACTTAAGAAACAACTCTCCATATTTGTAAAATATCAAGTAGATCAAAGGGGGGGTGAGGAGAGGAGGTAGGATCTACAGGTTTAAATCTCTCTTTTTGCCACCAGCTCAGTAATTTTTTTCTTCGTTCCACTACAAAAATTGTTGCTAAGATGTCCTAAGAAGTCCTTAGTCACTCTTATGTGTACAATATGATACAATGTCATTTAAGACCATTGCATTTGCATCTGTTTAGTCCCTAGCCAATACACCCATCAGTACTTGTAAAGTTCTGTGTCTCCCAAAACTAGAAAAATTAGGAGTGTGTGCCTGCCATTTGCTGTAATTCTGTTTGAAGGCCCAACCTCATCCTAAACCCCACTCCAAGAGCTTCTACACACATGGCTATACTGCTTCACACTGCAGCTTTGCTTACCTCTGAGAATACCTGCATGAAAGCAGGATATATATCTTCATCCAAGAAACATTTTGCCAGTCACCATGCAGAGGCTCTACAAAATGACTACTATGCCTTTAAGTCCTAACCAAAAAGAAAAAGAGAGTAGGATGTGCAGGATGGTAACACAGCTCAAAACACTTCAGTTCTTGGCTGATACCTTTCTAGCCTCTTTTCTGTTTCCCTCTGCATCCCCACTTGGAGAATGCAGGGGGACCCTTGCAGAAGCACAAACAGTAACATTTCCCTCATGAAAAAATACCCACACCAGAAACCTGGCCTCTTCAGCTACTTAGAAAAAGTATGGCTGAAAACACCTTTCTACAGAAAATATCAATAACAGGGGTATTCTTATGAGGACTTGAGAGGCTGCATGATATCACTCAGAAAGAGGTTTCCTCCCTCTTGGAGGGTTTGGAGCGCTGGAGGTTATAATAGAGATGGACATTAGCTAATAACCCTTCTGGGAACACTTGGCTGGAAACTATGACACCTTTCATCTCCTGGGATAGGAAGCAAACAATCAAGGGTTTTGCTTGAAGGATTTTCTTTTGTGCCAAAAAGAAAGTCAAAAATCTGAGGAGTGAGAGGCTGTCAGTAATGCCTGCAGTCAGGATATGGTGTGTGGAAAGTACAGTTGAGATGGTAGCAGCAAGGAGTCCAACAGAGCTTGAAGTTTTTTGTGCCTTCATCTTATCTATTGCATAGCTCTGATGAAAGCTGCTGCCTGACAAATCATGTACCAGCATCTAACTAGTTATTAGTAACTAAAGCTAATTACTTTTTCTAGGATATTCACTAAACATTTGATTAAAAAATTTAAAAGCAGCCACTGACATTAGCTTACTGTTGCCATTATTTATTATGGAAATGTTTCATGAAAGCAACCTGGGAGACAAGGCCTACTAGAGCTTGTTGTATGTGTTTATACTTTAAAGTTTGTTTATGCTTCTATTACTACCAAGAAGAATAAAGTAGCCTAGTGCTGGTAACAAAAAATAAGAATATTCCAATATAAAGACTCTCTTAAGTTTACCTTTTTGTTCTATCTTATTTGCTTTAGACACTCATTTTTTTTTTTCACAAGCAGTCCTAACTCAGATTTAGTTAAATTTAGTATTTCTAATTTTTATTGCTTACAAAAACTACTCATTAAATATACATCAGCTATATCATCATTTGTCATCTACACTGATGATAGTACAATTAAATCCTAACCTTGTAGAAGATTTCTTAAACACAGGTAATATTCTTATGCAACCCTTTTCATAATTCTATTTTTCTTTCTGTCCAGTGGATAATGCCATTAGCTTTTTTAAATATCAGGGTCATTCCTGTACATGTCCATTATTCAGTCATGTTCTAATGAAACTTACACCTATATTTTCCATTTTTAGCTTTAAAAAAATTAAACTAAGGTCAGAAAGCAAGGAAATTTCTTGAGCTCTACAAACACTAAAACAGGGTTGCTTGATGGTATTAATTTCTTACTCTTAAGAGAATAAGCTATTTGAAGAATTTGGCACTGGATGGAGAAGAAAATTCCAGATGGACTTTCCAGCTAAGAATATGAGCCTTTTGTGTTCTAACAGCTCTTCGAAAGACCTTGAGGTTTCAAAGACACAATCCATTTCCAAGTATCTTGCAGTACTGACAGATAGCAAGGAAAGAGATGGACGACCATTGCACCATGACTGACAGATTTTCCTTTAGAAGTATGTCTTCCCTTGCCATGTTCTTCCCACCTCTTGCTGAAGTGCACTGGATGTGCAGTGAGCATGCAAATCCCAAAACCCATTGCAATGCTTCATTGTCACATGTAAGGGAGAGAATTTATGACATTGTGCTGATTCAAAAGATGTGGCATGAGAAGTAAATATAGAAGTGGACTGACAAATAAGTGCAAAAGGCATAACTGCAGGCTTTATTGTCTCTGTCCAGTTTGATTTACTTTGAAACATTTAGTAGTACGCAGCAAGCTCCCAAATTGCACTGAATTAAGCCATTCCTGCAAAAACATCTGTGTCATTTCCTCTCTCTGTTGTTTACAAGCAAGCCTAAGGATGGAGAATCTCTCTCCCGATAAAGGATTCAAGGACTGAATAAGCATTTAAGGGACACTAGAGAGAAAGTCAAAATTATAGTGGGGGCAGGAATCTCTCCTGTCCCAATAGAAAATTGTCATCACTGACCTACAGAAACAGGTTGTCTCTTACATTTAATCTTAGTTCCTGAATCAGCGACTAAACTGGCTTGAACAAGAGGCACAGAAAGTGGCAGTCCTGACAGTAGCCTGAAGATTGTTCCTTTCTCCTAAGAAATCACAGAAATTATCTCAAAATTCCTCCAGCTGAGAAAGACACCAAATGCTATGAAACTAAGTTTCTATACTGCATGTAGGAAGGGGAAGACTAGTTATTTACAAAATAAGGTTTGAATATTTCCATAGGAAAATTAGATTAGATTTGGACACAAAGAGTCTTCCATAGAGAAGCAGCAGTAGAAAAGAAGAGTTAGGGTGATTTTCCTTTACACTTTTTATGAGGGTTTGGTGCTGCAGGACAGGTAGGATACATGTACAACCAAACAGACTGTAAAAGCTTCAAAAAACAGGACACAAAAGTGAAGCGGCAAGAAACTCCACAGGCTGCAAAGATCCTAAAACTGGAACTGGTTGAAGGGTATGTGATGTGTTATGAAGGAAAGGCTCTGGCTGGATCATTCAGCTTAATTTTCAATAAGTTTTTGAAAAAACTGAATAGAATGGCTTCTCTAGATCTCAGAACTGTTGTTCAGTGTCATTAAATATGCTCAGCAATCAGTTGATACATATGATTGCATCTTGCCCTCAGTTATGTGACAACAACTTCCCCTTTAATTAAATGGGATTGCACCTGTGTAGGTAATGATACAATTGGGCCTATAATATATAATAAATACTCAATATCTTTGCCAAAAAATTATTTAGTTGCATAATTTAGTGAATGTTAAATAATTATTAGGAACATATTTACTGAAATTCAGTTGTTCAACATCTATCTTCATGCAAATTATTGTTACACTTCGATAAATATTCATAGTAATCAGTGTGTATTTAATTAACATACAATAACTTTCTCATTAAGTCTGAGTTAAATCCTTTTAAGGGGGGAGCATTTAATTTAAAGTCTTACTGGAAATCTCTCTTTGGAAGCTTACATAATTAATCTTATTTTTGGTTTCTGACCAAAAGAAAGGGCAATTGATGGCTGTGAGGGATTCTCTATTCATAGTATATGATCCTGTGCTTTGATAAAAATTAAACTAAAGCATCTGAGCACAAAACAAGAATGAACTAACAAATGTTTTATTTAATTTGCCTGTGATTTAAATTATTTCAAAATAATTTATTTCGAAGTCATAAAAGCTTTGAAATTAAATGACAGAACAGTAAGAGGAAGAGTAACAGTAAGAGACTAAGTAACAAAAATTCAAATTACATCAGATAGCAAATCAGACTGAATAAAATTTGATGGCATCTTTAGAAAACATGTAATTCAGTCACTCTCCAGTTTTCATTTAATTTTCACCTTGTTTTACTGTTTAATGATTTGCTTGATTACACCTAATAGTGAAACATGTTTTTTTTTCTTTTGGTTTATGTACAACGTCGACCTTCAATTATTAGAAATTGTTTAACTTTCACCTTTTAATCAAATTATGTAGGATTTCCACTTTCTGCTTTCCCCATTGTTAATTTTGTTTTATGCAGAACTCTAAATTCATTCATGGAGTATACAGAAGGGTTTGATACATGTGTGAAAAATAGTCATTTTCATTTACACCAATAATTTCAGATTTACCAGACATATTTCGTCCCATCTCCCCAACCCCCCCCCAAAAAAAACCCAAAACAGAGGGAATTAAAAGAATAGTCAAATTCTGCATTCAGATAGAACAAAGACATTTCAAATACCTTCCAAAATGTCAAAGATCAAGATGCCCTGGAATAACCTACTGAATCATACATAGAACTTCTCAGTTTGAGGTGATTCTCCAGTACTGATGTAATTTACCACTGTCTGAGTGTTGTATACTCAAGTCTAGAGTTAGCTCTTCCTTCACAGTGAAAATCAATCATATCAAGTAGAACAGTAGCAGCTGGGAAAAGCTGAAAATGCCAATATCAGAAGAATTACTAGCTTCATGGTTAAGGTTTTTTCCTGGATCTAGTAATGCAGAGGTTCCAACTCATCCTGCAATTAATACAGATGAAGAGTTAATGATGTCTCTAGTAAGTAATGGCCTATTCTAGGACATATTGCTTTACACCAGCAATAGTGTCTGAGGAAATCCTTCACAAAGATCACTTCTCTGAAACCAACACATTAAAAGTTGAACTAGACTATTCTGACACAAAATATTAATCAGAAGATTCACAAAAAGGTGATAAAGGCACTTTTTAAAATTGCTTCTCCCGTTCTTTCTCCACCTTGGGACAAAGCCACCATGTGAGCTAAAGCTGAGGCTGAGAGCTGTGTCTGGGGGAAGCAGATCTCCTGAGATGAGCTGCGGATCTAAGGATGAGGATCCTGCTCCTGGGACCATTTCTGTATTTTGTGGCAACAAAGGTTCTGAACTGGCAGGAAAGACTCCACCTGCCCCTGCAGTGTGGGGCCCTTAAACACCCTCTCCCTGCTCTTTCACAACATAAAACCAAACCTCAAAGTTTCTGTGTGCGGTAGAGGAGGAAGCCTTGTGAGTTCTCCCATCCTAAATATCTTATTGTCTGCATCTAAGAAGGTGTCCTCTGGGAAGAATGAGACAAATTCAATACCTATCATGTAGCAGGGGCCACTGAGCTTTCAGATTTCCTTGCTAAATGTTGAAACCAATCAATCTACATAAAAGAGCACCAAAATCTTGTTCAATTAATGAAAAACAAACAAACAAACTCCCTAGTGAATCCAGATGAACTCGAATACCCTTGATAAAAAAGAATTTGTACAAATATAGGCATACAATGTCATTTCAGGTGGTTTCCAATTGTCAGTCTAGAAAAGTCTGCTGTGAGTCCAGGGTCACATCTGCCACCTCCACAAAGACATTGTCAGTAACCCAGGGTAATACTAGATACCTCTGTTAAGGCAGCTCAATCGCTTCAATGCTATATGCTTGGAACACAGCATCAAAGAACAAATAGGTACTCTGCAGTGTATTTGTGTATAGGAGAATTGTGACAGTTCTTATACCAAATGAACATATGCTCTGTAAGGTACCAAAAGTTTGAAGGAGTCTGAAAGATCAGAAGTGACAAATTTTTCCCCCTATTCAGATAGGGGGAAAACCTGCCCAGCTTGGCACTGATAAAACCAGCCACACACCTAAGGTGCAATGAGTGTTTCCACTCATGAGTTTATTCACATTCTATTTTATGCAGATTAATTTTTCCATTTATATAACTCTTGTGCTTCGTATATATGATCATCTAAGTACTACTACCCAATGCATAAGCCTTACTCAGGGCTCTTGCTTGGCTTTTTATTTGTTTCACTATTCACCACTCTATCTTTCAAATAGACTGTCTATGGGGACTTAGAACTCAGCTATGCCTCCTTGTTTAATTTCAGTCCCCAGATTACCTATACTGCACAAGTACATGATATCCCACCTTTTTAATAGGAGGGATTTAAATTGGCAATAAGTACTCATGCATGTGAGGTTACAGACTTATTTACACTAAAATAAGGCATCTCAAAGCAGTTTAAATTTTCCACATGAAGAATTTTTGTGGCTCTCAGATGAGTAGTGTAACACATTGCTTCTCGTGTTTAAGATTGGCAAAACCAAGAGTCCTGTTCAAGCAGTGATTTTTGTCTGCAGATCTTTCGATTTTCTTTTCTTTATTACTGACTTCCTTGATCCTGTTGCATGTGATTCTTTCACTGATTTTGAAATAAAGGTGAACAGGACAAAGCTTTTAAAATGCAGCTCACCATTGTCTTTAATTTCTTAATAAATTTCTCTCCCAGACTTCATCCTGTGGATTATACAGAGGAAATAGGCTGTGTGGTATACACTATATTTTACAGATGAAAAAATTGAAGACAACTCAATAAGAACATAAAGTAATACTAATTTAAATTATATATCAAGTATAAATTTAATCTTTAACGTCTTTGATACTTAGGAAATGAGCTTCATAATTTGTCAAGAGAATCTTCTGCTTTTGAGTTACCTTCCTACCTTATTATTTAGTGACTAATTATGGTTTCTTTTCTCTATTCACTATACTTGCTTTGTGTGGGAAAATGTGTATATATGTAAAAGGACACACACTTGTATGCATGTTTCTGTATTTTCTTATGAAAATAGCAAACACATACTACCACTTCTTCCTCCTTCTTGAATCAGTATCTTATCACTTCACCACAGTAACAAACTAAAAATAATTTCCAATTTCTTTCACAAATACCTAGTGGCTAAAGATTATTAATGCATTTGTTGGACTGGCATAAATTCAAAAATTGCTCTGTTAGGGAAGAAGAATATGAAGCATTGATTGTTTACAATCAGATTTTGTAGTCTATATTTTCCTCACAGAGGTTAAAGTTTATCTCATTGTAAAACAGTGGTTATAATTTCACCACAACTATTCATGAAAACTGATATTTTGGAGCTGCAAAACATCACTTTCTGAGGCTACAAAGTAAGCAAGCAAGCCCCTTCCCTTAATACCTTCCTTTAAAAATAATAGCTGCCAGCAAGTTATAGTTTTATCTCACATATGTGAGAGCACTCCAATAAATCACTTCTGCTTGCAGCAATCATAGATTATGAGGCTTTTATGATCATGAAATAAACCCAATAGTCCACTGCTGTTCTCAGAAGACTGAGAATCATTGTGTATCATTCTCTTTTGTGTGGATGTATGAGCCTCTTGTTTCTCAGGGGCGAGTGTTACATTTAGCCATGCTGCTGGTATGTACCCTGTATACCAGAAATGTTTCCTACAAGCTGGGAAACATTAGGGTGTTTTGTCAATTTCTGACATATTTTTCTATGAAAGAATCAAGTGCACTTCAGGTGTTTTAATTCCTAAAATCATTCTTTTTGTTCTCCTTTCTTTCTCTCCAGGTACAAGATAATCTTCTACAGAGTATTTTGAAATGCTTTGGCACTGCAAGTAGTACATAAAAGCCACTGGAATGAAGTCTATAAAGGAGGTTTATCATAATTCTTTCTTGGAACAATTATGGCAATTAGATACACTGATACTTTTGTATCTTTAGAACCACAATATTTGGGGAGAAATGACTAGAAGGAGTTTCTTACTGGAAATAGATCTAAAACTATGGTTTTGATGGCATTCTTAGCTTACTTGTGCTATAAGCAAGCTAATGATGACAGATACCAAGGTCAGGGTAATTACTTTCTATATTTGGATTAGTATTACCCTGGGTGTTATATACAAAAACTATCTACAAACATCAATCTATTGCTGTCCTTCCTCAGGAACAGACTTTGTGAATTTACGTTATGAGCTTTAATGTATGTGCCAAAATAATAATTTAAGAAAAAATAAAGTATTTTCTTAAACCTAGAATTTTCAGTATAAAAAAATAAAGAAAAAGAAAAAAGCAAAGTTGGCTTTAAAGTTGCAAGCAAATATGCAAACTCAGAAATGGAGATTGCAAAAGAATATTTTATCCAACAGTGTTGGGTGGCAGAAACTAGCTAGCATTCAAAAAGGAATTGGTGTGTCAGGTTCTTATTTACATTTCTGATACTCCTGAAATTAATAGATAGCTATTTGCTTTAATCTTTTCATATCAGCAACAAACTGCTTGTATATGTTTTATCATAATAATTTTGAAAGGAACTGAATTTCATTCCAGTGGCATTCAGTTTCTAATTTTCGAGTCCAAGTTGTTGGATGGTAGCTGTGCTTCAGGGTGATATAAAGAGCCTTACATAAACAGTGCTTCAGAACTATACATACATCTTGACTGGACTAAATCAACAGAGATAGTAGTGTGCTGATTCAAAGGCACACATAAATGAAAAATGTTTCAAAGCCAAACTAATGTGATCTTCCGCGCTGTGAGTTAAATTTAATGTTATAACAAAAGACAAGGTCAGTAAAGTAAGCCTCATTCCTTCAGATTCTTTGTTTTAATGCTATTAAATGTCTGGACACAGTAAACTCGGTGCCCCCACCCCCAACAGATCTCCTTCTGAATTATTTGTCTTTGAAATTACTCATTTTTTCCTCCAGCTGTGTTGCAATGTTCAGCTGAGGCTATAAATAAACAGCTCTTTCAAATGTCATTGGCTAACATCATCCTATGCATTGATCATGGAATAACGCTTCCAAGTTTCTATTGCATTGTGAACTGGATGTTCCTGGCCTAAAATGTGTGTAGCTTGTGGTAATTTGGTATGAACACTCTTGATTTCATCAAGTTTTACAGCTTCTGTATCATCAGTCACAAATCTAAATTTTCTGCCATTTTCATACAGTAAAGCCATGATAAAATGTTCCCTAAGCTACAAAGTGTAGGGAAAAAATACTCTTTATCTCAGTGGTGACAACTTGTCTCTCTCTATTTTTCATCCAAATAAGTAGAATGCTGTAAATCCTGTCCAGAAGACATAGACTGGAAGAATTAATCAAAGGTTTGTTTATGAGCTATTTGGAGCAGATAAAATGTTGCGTTGACAACATAATTTACAAATTACCTATCAACATCAACTGAAGCACAGCACCTGATCCTGATGTCAAGGAGAGCAGATCTGAGACCCAACTGAAGAGCTTTAGTCAGTGTGGTAAACTCCTAAACACATCCTCTGAGGATAGTCTTAGAAAACTAGTACTGGCACCCAAGCACGTGCACTGCAACCCAAACACTTCACCAAGGATGAAGAATGTTCACTGTGCAACTACTGACCACGAATGTTCAAGTGGGTCAGTCTGCTCAATAAGACAGGTTATCACTATCTAAAGAAAAACACATGACCTGAGACCCTTCAGCTTCTTTTGTGTACAAGTTGGTGCTAGTGAATGGTTCTTCTAGATAAAACTTTTCTTACACCATTTAGGTTCCAGATTTTGCAAGTATTCTCACAGATATATTAAAGAAAACAAAAAACAAAAACAATCCAAAACAAACAATAAAACCACTCAACAAAAAAATGTTCCATAAACTTGAGCCAGCAATATGTCCCTGTGGCAAAGCTGTCCAACAACCACCAAATACATTAAAAAAAAATAAATTACTGTGATGGTTATCAGACACTGGAACACATTGTCCAAACTCTTCATCCTTGGGGACTTCTAAAATCTCAACTTTCTTTATAAGAAGCAAAACTATAGGCTTTGCAAAGTTTTAAATGCACATCCATTTTACCATATTTGCTTACATATTGTATATGTACACATACACACATACATTTCTATAGAAATCCTTAAGGTATTTATATATTTTGTGGTACATGGAATTCTTTTTCCGGCAATATACATGACTTATGTATAAGATTTTACTCCATTAAATAAGATTAAGACAGGACTTAATTTTTTCCAAAATCAAGGCCTGCAGCTGAAGTGGCTGGTGATGGCTTGCTTGTTGTTGAATGCAAATAGAGGCTGGCTTTGCACTGAGCAACAGTGAGATCCAGTGGAGAGAAGCAATAACATTTTTAAGGGTCTTGGTCTATAAAAGAAGCAGAAAAACTATGACTATGTGATTCTCAGTCAGACATCATTAACTGCTGAATAACGGGATCCAGGAACTGCCTTTTTGGAATAAACCCAAATGCAGTTGGTATGAAAGATGGAGTCAGACTCTTTAATAAAGACCTGCAATGACAGGACAAGGGATAATGATTTAAACTAAAAGAGGGTAGATTCAGATTAGATGTGAAGAAGAAATGTTTTAAAGTGAGGCTGGAAGTTTGAATTGTGAGAACTCTGGATTGTTTATGCAAAGAAGACAGGATTACAGAAAGCAAGTCAGCATTAGATTCAAGAGGTTTCTGTGAGTGTCTGGGTTTACCAAACTCAGCACATTGCTCAGACATCTTTAAAGATGACAGACTGGATTTTTGTCATCTGTGAGTTTAGTTGACAACAAGTATTGGGCATCTATTAAAAGGTGAGAAAAAGGTAAACAATGCTATGAGGATTGGTTTGCTTCAATTTTCTACAATTTCTTGTAGAAATTCCTATACAAACAGCGTGAGACTCATTAAAAATACAAGTGCTTGAGAATTTTGCAGTTCTTTGCAAACTGATTCATTCAAAAATCAATGTATTTCTTATTGTTTGAACCAATTCATTTGCAGAAGATGCAGTATTTTTCATTGTTTGAAGTAATTAATTTACATGGGCTGAATACTCCCATGCTACAAGATGCTTAAATTGTGAAAAATAAACCCTTTTTTCATGTTACTGGCAATGTACTGCAAGCAACAAAAATATACCATGATGCAAAAGATTTCATTAGATTATTAGATTCTTCAAGATTAATATTAAAAAATGACAACATCCTTTGTAACAATAGGAGCTTTTCTTTTCAACAGCTAGTTTTAAAATGGAGTGTTGTTGTCCTTCTTATCATTTAGTACCAGATGAGAGTTATAAGAAAAGCACATCCTCTATCCAACAGCTGGGAACCCCAGCTTCATAGATAAGAGAGGTTGTGTGAGTTCTGACAAAAACTGAAATGTCCTGAAAAATTTTCTAGGAATAATGGGATCTATATAGAAATGCAAAGGACAATTTAAGAGATTTGTACAGCCATTAATCTTATGTTTTAAGCTCATCTTCGAAAATGTGTACCTAATTCAGGCTAGCTGTAACTTATGCTTTCTTTTAGATTTCTGAATAATCATAGATAGATATTCTTTGGCATTAGGAAAAAATTAAATTCAGTGATCAAAAAACCAAAAATAATTGGTTTGAGCTGAAGCTTTCAGGCTGGTATGTTGGCATTTTGGATGTTAAATTGAATGTGTGAAACTTAAATGCAAACCTTTTTAGTAGAACTGAGTGGAAAAGGGCATCTAGTGTACATTTTAAGACCTCTTTTCAGCTTATTTTTGGAAGAGAACAACTTACTCTTCCTTTACTGTAATTTGTAAAGTTTTAGAGAATTATTGCTAAGCACTGCAACCTAAAGTCCTTGAAAATATAACTACCTAGACTGGGAATGAATATATCCTTAGCTGCCACCACCACTTTCCTGTCCTGGCTGAAGGACTTTGAACAATTCCATAAAACATCTTAGCCCCCAGGCCTCTTTGGTCCAGCTTCAACAATGTGTTTTGGCTCTCTCAAAAGGTCATGAAGAGACACTGATCATAGATTGGAAACAAGAAGCCTCTGCAAGTTTAGATACTAAAGCCTTCACAGATTGTTTCTGAAATTGATCTAATATGTCCCAAGAAAATAAAACATTCCACTTTCCTTAATCCTTCTCAGTAATTATTAGTACAAAAATAAATGCAGATAAATGCAGTTTTTAGTATCCTTCCTAGATATGATTGCTGAAATGTGTCTACTCTGAATTCATGAAACAACAGTTGCTCTACATACTACATACTGCAAGGTATCCCTGAATTAATCTGAGTGCAATGGTGGAGCAGCCCTTTGTGACCAATAGTCAGTGTGAACCCTCCTTTTTGTTTTTTGTGATTTACTTGAAAATATTGAATAACTCCCATCTGAGGTCTTGAAAATTTTCCTGGTGAACAAAGGCCAAAGCCCTTTTTGAAAGAAAAATTTACCATCTTATTTTAACCTAAAACAAAAATGGAAACTGAAACATGGCTGTGGTCTTCTCCTGACAGCAGTGTGTTGTGAGGACTGCTTGGTGCAGCTATGAGTAAAGGAGAGGGTGATGAGCACTAAAAAGCAGGAAACTAAAATTTTATGTACCTTTACATTTTGGAAAAAATGAGGCTTAGAGAAAAGCAGCTAGAGAAAGCCTTGAATTATGCAGCTGCAAATAAACCCAACTGGTTTTCTATTATTGTATAAATCAGTAAGTTTCTAGAATTCATGTGTTAGTATACAGATGCTGTGAATATTTTGTAAAACACAAAAATAAAGCTTAAGTATTTTCAGATAGAGAAGAAACATGTGCCTAGATTTTAAAAAATCCTTATGTGACTTTTATTAAGGTTATACCACAAAACCTCTATATTGAGAAAAGTGTTCCTTAGGTTTTAAGGTCCAGTGCATTTGAAAGGCAGTAGTAACTCATATTTATATTTCTCAACATTTTTATTATAAAATATTTTTTCTAACAAAAAAAAAAAGCTTTCCTAAAAAAAACAACACCTGTGCTGTTTACAGCAGGTATTTGGAATACAGCAACAAAAATGTGACAACTTTTTGTTGTGAACTATCCAAGCTGTGGAATCACCTTTTCCTTGTCTCTTAAAATTCCATTTGTTTAACCCAAGTATCAACATGCATTTTTTCATTACTACTTCTTTAAGGCAAAATTTAACATTTCACAAAGGTGCAATATTTTAAAGGCTTAAACCCAGCCTATTACCAACACAATAGTAGGTAAAATAATGGGTGTGCTACTTAAAATGCTTAAAAATGAGGAGAATGCACAAAAAATTTTGCCAAGTGACACCATGTGCTACAGGTCACTTTCCATGGCAGCTGATTGACTTTATAGCAGTATCGTGTCCCCCATGCTTTACATTCCTCAATGGGTTAAGGAGCTGTGGGAAAAACATTGAAATTGTACCTAATGAGAATTTTTAGAAGTCTTTTGAAGTTAAAAAGTTGTCATTTGTTCATAGAAATTAGTCCTAGAAGGGTTTAAGAATGCCCAATTTATGGTTACAAAGTGTCATTGCTGCAGACCTTATCCATGTGCTGCGATATGCAAAGCTGTATGCAGAGAACTGCTTCTCTCAGCCCTGTGAGTGCACAGAGCTGGAGCAGACTCAAGATTGTGTGACTGATTACATGTCTGGCTGCTTCATTTTGCACCACAGATAACTGATTTTTAAATGCAGGCTTTCTCTGGTAATTATAATAATTGGAATTAGGTAGTTGCATTTTTATGCATTTACCAAATATTTTGATATTTATCATCTGTCTCACATTTCATAATCTAGGAATGAACTCTGTAGAAGATAACTGAATTAGAGATCTTTCCTATTTATGTTCCCTGTTCCCTCATCCTACTTCATTAAAAAGAAAAAGAAACAATAATAAAAAAAAGGTCCTGCAGAAATGGTTCCTTATTCCTGGGATTTTTCAAAAGAGTTCCAGTCAGGCACAAAGGTCCTCTATGAAGAGCAGTTTGCAGGTTAGATGCTTTTGATGGTGCGTTTTATAGAGAGGTTATTTCCTCCACAGCACTTCCATAATGGCCTGGCACATTTCAAACGCAATGGCAATATAAATGAGGAAAATAAATCAAAGCCATTTTGGGAAACTAAATTCTTTGGGTATAAATTTTGCCTTTGGATATTACGAACACATTAATCTAAAATGGATGCCAAAAGAAGTGTGGAGTGAGTATTCACAGGAAGTATTCAGCTCTTGAATTACTCATTGCACATAGCAATCAATTAGGCAACAAACATTTTTAGGCATTACTCATAGTGTAGAATAACCTTTAATAAGCTCAAAGGAAGTACAGGCTATCCAGTGTGATACATAACTTTTTAGGTTCTCCAGAAACAGCTACTGAGTGCACTACAACTCATTACAACTCACTCAAGAGAGAAGCATTGTGCACTTAGGAATTTGTTCAGTCTATGTGTAACATAACTTTGCAGATATATTGTGAGGAAAATAAAGATGACTAATTAATTATTTCAAAATTCAATTCCAATTAAAAAATCCTCTCTCCATTTTAGTAATACTCATCACTAAGGTTTTTCTCTTCTGCCACTAAACCTATTGAGCTTCATGCACAGCAGTGAGGAAAGAGGAAAATTCTGGTCTTCATGTTAGGATACACATTATGCATTTGGAGACAGGGGATTTTTGTTTCCTGCAGCATATTTAACATTCCTCAGAATAAGACTGTGTTAGTGTCCTATGTATGACATACTAAACCCCTGACTAGCTGGGGAAGCTTCAGCTGGAAACAACGGATTGTTTATGGCCCACGAGTAGCTCAAAGCAGAGGAGGTGCTTAAAGATGTAGAGATTATCTGCCTGTCTGTGGGGCTACCCCAGGGCTGGCTCTCCCTGCTGCCCTCTCACACAGCCTAAAGCAGTCAGCCACCCAGGGAAATGCTTCAGCTTCAGAAGCTCTGCACCATTTTTACATCATTTGTCAAGTGACCATTTAAGATTAGATCACCATTTCTAATAAAAAGTAATTTTACTCAAGCTATTAACAAGAAGCTGCATATAAGTTACACATTTACATGAAGTGAAGCAAATCACCTACAACACCTGAAAAAAAATAATTCCTAATTACTTTTACACAAGAGAAGAATGGGAATCACTAGTAAGACAGGCTGTTTTGCAAAGGAATCCTAAGTAAATTCATTGCATAATTCAGAATTGTATTAATATTTCTTCCATCTATCTTCTTTGACATCTTGATGTCTTTGATAAAGGATGCAAGTGTTGCAAATATGCCAATACAAATCAAACTTGCTGTTTAGTTCCCCAACACACTAAATAGAAGAACACTAAAAGAGTATTTTACTCTTTTTTCTTTTACTTTTCTTTTTTTCTTTTACCTTTCTTCCCAGCCTTGGCTCTTCCTATTCCTGCTTGCTTTTTCTGTTTCTTCCTCTTCTGCTTAAAGCCCTGTGTAACCACTGCTAAAGATACAGATCAGGTCCTGAAGGGCTTATATTCTAATTTAAGATAAATTTCAACAAGACTATAACAGAGCATGAGGGAAGCAAAGACCAAGGGAAGACCCTATCTAAATATATATGTATTACTGTCTCTGTGCACAGTTTGATAGATACTTTTCTCTCTCCTTTTAAATAATAAAGGTACACAAGACCAAAATTGGGATATCTTTATTCCGTTTGGGGAATAAAAAACTAAATCAGCCAGTAGCACAAGAATACACTCCTTCACTCTTCACTGTCTTTTTCTCATTCTGGTGTTTGAAAATAAAGTTGCAGGCAAATTTTATTTTTTCTGCAGTTCAAATTCAGGTGAATCAGGGTTCAAGAACTCACAACTCATACACACCAGAATAAATTTCTCTACAGGCTGTGAGCTCTTACTAACAGAGAGAATACAGCACTCTTACTGCTGCATTTGCTCTATTACAGAAATGTTTTCACTGGGAAATCCAGGACATATCCTCAGCACCATTTTCTACAGACAGCTTGTGAATCACAAACCTATAATCCATGGTGTTCAAGCCTCCTACTTGAAAAATGCTTAGATTTCCCATTTTTTTTCTGTAAGATAAACTTTAAAAGGTACCTCTGTTTTCAGTTATTGAACTGTTAAACTCTGTTTCTTTCTACCATGCATGGTATTATCTCTGGTCCTTGAACAACGTGCTGGTATTTACAAGCATATAGTATGGTTTTGCTTATGAAGGTTAATCATTCTGAGATATTAAACTATTTTACTGACTATGTAGGGGGATATTGATTGTACCTTGGGATAATATTTGCATTTTTTGCTTTTTATCTATCTATGCAGTGGATTACAGATTTTAAAGCCAATTAGAATTAATACTGAAAATGTGAGCAATCTCAGTGCTTACTTTCTGTATATAGGTTTTCTTTCATTTTTACCAGTAATGATTTATGCAAAGTCACCAAGACAGCTATTGCTTCCATTGTGGAGTTTATTATCTCCAAGATGAGCAGACATGTCATTAAGCTCCCATAGAAGGATTAGCATACAGAAAGATCACTGCATTGTGATTTTCTGGTTACATGGTTCAATACAATGATGGTTTAAGGAAGGAAAAGCCAATTCTAGCATTGTCATTATAGAACACTGTAGGTTGTCAATAGCCAGTTATAAATACTATCTTGTTTGAGAGCTTCTTGTCCATGAAGAGGTCTTTCTATCACATACCAATGTGATAATGACTTGTGAAGAAAAAATTACTGGAGGTGCTGGTGGATGAGAGGCTGGATATGAGCCAGTAATGTGCACTTCACAGCCCAGAAAGCCAAGTGTGTTTGGGCTGCACCAAAAGCAGAGTGGGCAGCAGGGCAAGGGAAGGGATTCTGCTCCTCTGCTCTGCTGAGACAAACCTGCAGTGCTGCATGCAGTTTCGGGGTCCTCCACATGAGAAGGGTGTGGACTTCACTGTGCTTGTGAGACTCACCAACATGCTGCCCAGAGAAGCTGTGGATGCTCCAGTTGGGAGTGTTGAAGGCCAGGTTGGATGGGGCCTTGAGCAAAGTGGTCAAGCAATAGGTGCTCCTGCCCACAGCATGGGACTCAGAAGTAGGTGAACTTCAAGGTCCCTTCCAGCCCAAACCATTCTGCAATTCCTGAAGTATCAAAAAATATTTTTCACATTGTACCTTTTAGTCTAAATAATGCAAACCATCTCTCAAATGTTCTCTTTACACCTGCGTACATTTTTTTTGTAACAAACTCATTTCAAATAACCAGCCAAATTAATCTCATCTTAGGGCTCAAGTTCCGGGTACTTTGCTCCAGCATTAATTTAAAACACATCCTACACCTTGCACTGAATAGGCCCTGTCTGGAATATCTTGTGACAAACTTTTGTATCTATTGCAAACCAGAAATATGGCGTTTAGAATTTTCCACTTGATAATGAGGGTAAAAAAGATGAAATAAAGCATCTTCAATCAGGTTTTGTGCCTCACTTAGTATAAAATAATTAAAAACTGCTTTTGTTCTGCAAGATACTTAGGGTAGGGAGCACATTTGATTATAGGTTTTGCAATCAGAAAAATCTTTATTATTCAATGAAAAATGATTTTTTTTACCCAAGTTTTCACTAGGTCCAGCAGTGTCTACTATACCCTGGTGGCCAGGACATATCCAAGACATGCCAATGAGGCATAAAAAGCATGTGCCTGGAGAATTACAGCATTTTGCAAGGGATGGGATCAGGGTATCACCATTCTCAACTACATCATTATACCATTGTCACATTTAAAAAGTTGGAAGTGTTTCCAAGAAAATGAGACAAATACTGCTTTTTATCATAGTTCATATTTAAAGCTTCTGTTACAGGCCACATAGCTCACGTGATGTTATCCTTACAGATCAACGTGTTATGATACTTTGATGACTCTGAAACATGGGATTCACACAGATTCAAGGGAAGGGATAAAAAAAATGCACTGCACTTATTCCTGAGGCCAAGATAAAATGGGAAAACAGTGTCAGGGACTGGAAAAAGAGAGCCTGTTTTGAGACATCTTGGGGGTTTGGAATGTGTGGTAGGGCACAGGTCAGGCTTTGCTCTGGTGAGGTAGTTCTCTGTCCCCCATGCCCAGGTTGGAAGGGACCTTCAAGATCATCTAATTCCAACCCCAATGGCTACAGAAATACTTCCTTACATGTCATTTAGGTTCTTGGAGAAGAGCATCTCTTCTAGACCTATATGACAAAATTAGACATGCTGCTGGTTTGTGAAAGAAGTCTTTGATGAGACATTTTTGGCCCATGGTAAATTTACTGACTTCCAGAAGAGCCACAGCTAATTTAGTCTGCAGGAAGCGATTTATAAGTGGCCAGCTCACCAGTATCCAGTGGCCTAGAATGATGAAGTTGTAATGAAATATTAAAAATTAAGAAAGAAAAGTATTATTTAATAAAAATTTCCTCTGCAGTAGGTCAAGATGCATGAGTTAATAGTTTCTAAGTCCAGAAGGGGATATTACGATACCTTTGTAGTTAACATGGGGTACAGCATCAAGATTTTTCCATGTACTCAGCAACTGTTTTGACTACAGGAGTCTTCTGAAAAAGATAATTTATACTGATTTACAGGCCTACAGACTGGAGAATTGCTCTATCTTTTACTAAATTTCTGCAGCAGCTAAACATTTTCACTCCTAAAAAAGTGGGCCAGGCTTATTTTTATCAAAATTCAGCTTGCAACTGTTGGACTATTTTAGGGCCTTTGTCTCTTAGATTAGTGTCATCTGCTGTCAAAAGGTCTGCCTCCTGTAGGTACTTCCTTAAGTTATGTCTTAAAAAACTGCAGAGATGAGTTTGAAACAGCTGTTTTGAAGTGTGTGAGTGATAAACTGAAAGTTTTATGCACATTTTTGCTCTTGACATTTTTATGTCATTTAAACTGAAAAAGTTAAACGTGTCACCAAGTACAGCTGAACTTGGAATCACCAACATTAATTCAAAAGTAAATTGAACTTTTTTATAACTTTCTCTATTTAGTATGTCCTTTTCTTCCCTTCTGTATCAAGCCTACAATTGTTTAGAGAAAAAAATCAAATTTTATACAGCAATGAAAAAATACTTAATGTCTTAAGTTTGTTTTGTACGCTCATTTAAAACTTTTCACTTTTTATATTTTCAATAAAATGATGTTTTTATGAGTCATAACTTTAAGACCATATTATTACAAAGAATAAATTTTATAGGAATATAGGCTGCATTAGAGCTTTCAAGTGTTCAACATTGTGTTTTCCATGAAAAGATACTGATTTTAGAAATGGAGTTCATTATGATGCTGGAAATACTTGGAAGGCTTGAGAAAAGGGTATTTTTGTAAAATCTTGTCAGTGGAAAGATGACTAGTATGTGCTAAAAATTAACAGGGGTTATTTAAGGCCTAATTAATTCTTCTGGGCTTTTAAGATATACTGAGCTTTGTAAGTGTTCACCACTAAATATTCTGCTGCAGTGCTTATAGTGTATAATGAATAACACTCAGCAGTGATAGCACAGCATCATCCTTATTCCTTCACAGCAAGTTTTTCTCAATTCATTCATCATGTCTTTCAGCTTCTTACAGTTCCTCCATAAAATCAGCCACACTCTATATTCAACAAAAAGGTTATCAAAAATAGAAATGCCTTGAAGGTTAAATTTGTTTAGTAAGTATTACAGGTCTATGAATATGGAGTACATGAGTTTATCATGTAGAGCAGAGAAATATCCAAAAGGGACCAAGATCTGTCAAGTCAAATAGAAACCCAAAATATCTCTCCCCAAGCTAACAAATTCCTTCAGAAATACAGGTTCTTCCTCGTGTTTTTCACTTCTGGCATTGAAATAGCCCATGTTCTCTAACATTAGTGCTTTAGTTTTGGAAAGGTATTAGGTTTTTAATACAGTTGTTTAACAAGAATTCTGAAGCCAGCAACATCATGAATGTGTTTCAGTATTTTTATTATGGACACTGTGTGGAGGTTGTCTAAATAAGACTAACATAATCATGCATTACGTCTCAGATATTTATACTTGAAAATGGCTTTTAAACCTTTCTCGAATCAAGGGGAATTTTAAGGTAAATGAGGTAAATTTCATTTTTTAAGCAGAGATAAAAACCACAAAAATAGTGGAGAAAATTTCTTACTGAAAGCATATAACAGTGGTGTTGGGAAACAATGAAAAATATTAAATTAGTTATACGCTAGAAGAGTGGAGAGTGAATTAAGATAAGTGAAAGCATTTAACTGTTCAAAGACCAAGAAACATAAAAAAAAAAGTTAATATAGTTTGTTTCCCAGCTGTAGAGTAGCCCAGTATTCACTGAAAAAGCTCATTAATTCCCATGCAATTAACTATAATTAATAAGACACCCCAGGAGTGTGTGTCCCTGGGAGATAATGTCAGCCCTTGGATGTGACCTACTGTGTGATGTTATCTCAGCATGGCTCAAATTCCATACTGCTCCTGAGCTAATAAAATTAAGGTTCCTTCAAAAGGTCTCTGGTAACTTTGGTTGCTTAATTTCATTCCCATCGTCCAGAATATTAGTAACACAATGAGTACAAATATGAAAAAAGAACATATATAACAAACTGATCACAAATTGATTAAACAGCAGAGGGAGAAGACAGAGCAGTCAAACCATGAACAGCATATGTCATGCACTAGCAGAGCCCTGAAGAAACATTTGGAAACAAAACAAAAGACTTTGAAGCCAGTTAGCAAAACTATGTGATCTATCACACTTAATCCAAGACTGAAGCTACCACCTGAAACCACGGCTGTCTTGATTATATCTAATTGTACAGTAATAAAATGCAAGTCCTTGCTGAGAACTTAAGACTTGGAGATAACATGCTGCAGAAAATGTCATTCAGTGCCTTGTGTAGACAAGGTTCATGTATGTTGCACCTTACAGATGCAAAGGAAATACAGAAATGGCTGGAGATTGCAAGGGATGAGCTGGATTCTGGTTTGAATACTACAAATAGAGAGAAGGAAAGGGGAGATTGATTTTAGGAACTTCTAAGATGACAAAGGGAGATCCTCTGGGTTATTTGCTGTAGGACAACAGGGAATGTGGAAGCTGTCAAAGGAGGCAAGGTATCATGGAAACTATTGCTGTTTCACTGGCAAGCTGCAAATTGGTGTGGGTGTTCCTGGAGCAACAAACCTGTCAGGAAACAGTAAGGGGGGGCCATTCAAGAAGCTCAGTAACATAGTTGACTGAATCTGACGTGACCATACTAAGACAGAACCTTGGAAAGAATAAAGTTTGGGCCTTAGACCAAACACTATGGAGCTCATTAACCAGTTCTGCTATGCATGATGAAGCTGTGAAACAATGTTTCGTGAATCATTCTCTGGCAGTAAAGTGTTTGGTGATCAGAGATTACATTACTTCTGATGCCAGAGTGAAAATGCTTTAAAATTATCAAAACATGGAATCTTTCCTACCAGTAATAAAACTTGCCCAAAACAATATGGTTTTAAAGACAAATTGATTTCTCTAAATACTCATTTCAAAATCTTTCTTTACATTTTAAGAATGTAAAAGAATCCACTCTTTCTGTACATCACCATATAGAGAGTCCAGATTTCAGCTTTATCTTTCAAGCTTTTGCAGTACTTTTGAACCTTGTTCACTGATATATTTGATTGTAATGACATTCTCCTTCAGAGTTTACATGGTTATGTTTCATGTTCTCATCATTAATATATCTCTGCCCTATTATGTATGGTCCATGCAAAGGATTTCTCTGCCTATAAAACATTCCATTCCACCAAACTATAAAATAAACCTCTTACAGAGGTTTTCTAACAGGTTTGAAGGTATATAGCTGAGAAGCACATCATGTTAATGTTGGAGGGGCTCAGTGTATCTGGATTTATTACGATGTTAATTACATTAATGGGCTTTCAGTTTTAGACATGGGAATCTCTTTTTAGTGTAAATTTAATAAGCAAAATAACAATTTCTTGTTTAAAAATTCAAAATTCCTACCTACAAATGGAATTTAGATCAACTTTTAATTAACAGAGTCTCTGTTTTCCTCTTATTGTTAAGAAACCATCAAATCCCTGTACCTAGAGATATCATTCTCTGAAGATATTCTTTTTGGTAATAAATGAGGTGACCAGATGTCCCAGTTTTTCTAGCAAAAATGTAGTGTCCCTATTTTCTTTCTTCCTATATGGGTCACTCTATCCCAGGTTTCAAGTCCCTGTCAAACATCAAAGAAATGGCAACTCTGCAAGGAAAATTGGAAAGAAATTTTCCTGAAAGCAGCAGGTTTGGGTTTCCAATATTTATAACAGCTTTTCAGCTTTGTATAAATTAAATCTTTTGGGATAAAAACAACAGCAACACAAAAATACAAAGGAAAGTTTAGAAAAGCAAATTAGATCTCTGCTACAGACTCCAGTGCAGTTCTGCTCACACAGTCTGCCAAGAGTGTTTTAATAGTCATTAATCCATAGACCTGTAGCTGGTATATGGAATTACATAATGCTTCTAATTACTCTGTTTGTTACTTACCTAATCCCTGTTGATTGTGATGGTGAAAAGAAGGTGTTCACCTGGAGTTGAACATGGAGAAGACTGGTCCAGAGTGCTTTGAAATTCTAGATAAACAAAGGTGAGGAAGATTTCTGACAGTACCAAAATCAAACAGGGGATCATATTGGAGGGGATAATGAGAAAAGACCAAATTGTCCAAGACCAAAGGACTTGTTTGCATTTCTAATATTTGAAAAATCTGCCTTCCCATTAAAAGTTAAGCTTGTAGTTAAACAACTGTTGTCTCTTTTACCAAGTGTGCTGGTTCTGACTGGGGTAGAGTTAATGTTAGAGTTTTTTTTCACAATATGGGCCTGTGTTTTGGATCTGTGCTGAACACAGGGCTGACAGCATAGAGGTGTTTTTGTTCTTGCTGAGTGTTTACAGAGTTAAGGACTTTTCTGCTTTTTATACTGCCCTATTGGAAAAGGAAGCTGGGAGGAGACACAACGAGGACAGGCACCCCAGCTAACCAAAGGGCTATTTCACACTGTAAGGCCCCAACATTTAAACACAAGGGGTTTACAAAGGTCCTTGTACTCATGGTTAAATAGACCAGATAGTCTCAAGAGATCAAAATTACTTTACTGGCAAAATACAGAAAACCAAGGAACCTTGGTAAAAGATTTAATACAACATCCAGTCAACATAAAACACTTCTCACAGTATTAATCTGGCCCACTTGATTTAGCAAACTTTAAACCTGTTTGATGTTAAGCTACCCAAAATGTTCCAAGAAAAGGAACATTTCAAGAACAAGAAGAGAAAAGATAAGAAACACACACATATATTTACCAAATCCTGGGTTCCAGCATGGATCAGATACACACTCCAGTAGTGGGGAGGATGAAGGCATGCTCATCTCCTGCTCATCCTTAAATAGCCAATGGCCTCTGTGGGCCCACCCCCTAGGTGGGACTTCTGGTCACTCTGCCCCTCAGGAATGGGGTTAGCAGAGTCTCTAGTGTGTCAATGATTGCCAGCTCTGCTAGGCTGGGATACAAGCTCAGGGGTGTTGGGGTGGGAGGAGTTCACTACCTTGGCAGGGCAAGGTGTGACCTGTCCCCCTGCCACAACCTACAGGCATCCTAAAATGTCTTGAGACGTCAACCTTTCCAGTCTCTGCCACATACATGTGACAACATGCTCAGTGTGCAGGGCGAGAAGAGGAAGGAGGGGACTTCTGGAGTGATGGTATTTGCCTTCCCAAGTCACCATTAGGTATGGAGGGGCCCTGCTCTCCCAGGGGTGGCTGAACACATGCCTGCCCATGGAAGAGGTGAATGAATTCCTTGTTTTGCTTTGTTTGTTTGTGTGGCTTTTGCTTTCCCTATTAAGCTGTCTTTATCTCAACCCATGAGTTTTTTAGCTTTTTCCCTTCCAGACCATGCTGGGGAGTATTATGACCTGCCCCTGAAGGTGGGTTAACTGTAGTTCTTGTTAATAGTAGATCCTTTGGGGCAGATTAGAGTGAAACAACACTAAATGACCATTGTTTATAAATATATATATATATATATATATATATGGTAGGTTTATTTCAGACCAATTTGGTTGCAATGGAAAGGAAGTATGTAGTTAGTCTGGTTGTTATCTGTAGAAATATAGCAATATAAAAACATAAAAATAACACTTAGAAAATGTACAAGGAAAAGAAAGAAAGATAAAGAAAAGATGAGTAGAAAGATATCGCCACCCATGGATAGATCCAGATGAGACTTGATTGTTGCAATCTTGGTGTCTGTTGACTGGAAGGTTGCCCAGTCTTGATCCATTGGGGGTGGGGGAAGCCTGAAAAGCACAAATTTCAGTGGGTTAATTAGGATCAGGTGGGAAGGCGCAGGCACCTCTCCTGGTTGGGGGATAGTTTTACACTGATGTAACACTGTGGATCACGTGCAGTCCTCTGGTGGGAGGCCCCAGAATAAGTCTGGGGATGCTTCAGGGGTTTTTGATGGTTTATGACACCTAAGACACGACAGCTGTCTCTCTTGTCAGCACAGCCGAGCCAGTTATGCCCCATCAGAAAGGATGAATAATTTTAGGCCTACGTGTGAACATCCCAATACCTTCCCAGAGGGGAGTTTTACACCTGAACCAGTTGTGTTAAGGTAGCCACAGGCATAATAAAAAGCACTGTCAAGGTGGCCTTGCAAGATCTTCTTCTTATTGGCCTCTTCCCTCATGTGGCTCAAGGCCCAGCTCATTGCTAGGAAAGGTCAATTTGTAGTGGTTAACCTCTGGTGGTGGATGCACACCCCCTCTGCACCTGGGCTGTTCCTACACAGATCAGAGGTTTCACCACATCCAAAACCCTCCTCCCCCCCTTCAGCTGGGGGTGTGCATGCAAACCTGGCCTCAGCAAAGCACCTGCTGCTTTTGCAAATGGGCGATTGTTTGAGTCATTAATCTTTAACATTTCAGTCTCTCTCAGGGAGTGAGCCAGCGGCTGCATGGGACTTCTGGCTGGGGTTAAGCTACAACACCAATAAAAAGCAACTGCAGCTGACATGTTTACAGGAAAAGTGGTTGACTGGAAGCCAGTAAATGTCACTAGAAGGTGAGTAGGAAGCAGTAAAAGTTTGTTGGAAATCTACTTCCAAAACACAACAGAGTTGGGAGACATGTCCATGAGGTGATCACTCACTCCTTATTTCTTTCCTGAGTATAATCTATATCACCTCCTTTGACATCCATCCTGATTTTTCATATTTATTTGGGGTAAGAGTGGATTATAACCTTTTGGAGGGCAAGTGGGTGAGGAGAAAGTACTCGCTTGTTGTGGCAAGGAATATTACTTACATGGATACATGCAGTTTTATTTCAATTCTATTAGGATTTAAAGAAGAGCTCAAGACAATGTTTGTAAAACATTTATCTCTAGCCTTTTAAACTCTGTTCTTTTAAGGGTTAAATTTATATATTCCAGCCTTTATCCTCAGACCAGTGTACTGCTCAAGGAACACTTCTTGGAGCAGAAGCTGAATGTCCTATTTCAATTATTAACACAGTTTTAGGAATTTTAGGACCTCTTTTCAATTTTTCTACTGCTAAATAAAATTTGAATGTAGAGACATTAATTTGACATTAGCACGTTTTACATCATGACCATAGGAAGCCTTTTTCTGAGGCAATGGATCAAAGCAAAAAATCAGTATTTGATTTGTTTGTTCACTTGTCTATTCAACACAGTACATTCATCTTCTATAAAACAGAATAACTATTTCATGCTGATAAAAAAGAAATCTTTGAAAGGTAAGATTGATGTATGTTGTATCTGAGAGATAAACACTCGGAGAGGATTCAAACACAAGGCTGTCTGACTGCATCTTGACTGCCCACCAGCTGTCACAGATGAAGAATATCAGCTTCTACCTCTGAAGAGGAAGCAGCACTTCACATCCTCTCTGCACTTCCCAAGGAACCAGGTATCGCCTTATGGCTGAATGGCTCCGTAATGCTCTGGGGCTGGGTGAACTGAGAAGAAAGGGTAACATTTACCCCGTTGATTTTTGTCATTGTTCTCCCTCAGGGATATGGACAGAAATAATGGGAGAGATCCTTTGTTCCTTCCTATAGGGATTCCTCTACTCCGAAATAAATGCTGGTGGCTGGCGCCTCTGCCTCTCTCTATCAGGTAGTTGTTTATTTTTAAAGTTTTCAGAATTACAGATTGTAGCCTGATCCAAGGAACCATTTTTCCCTAAAATCAAAAGATGTTTCAGAAAGTAATCATTTTGACTGCATTTGTCTCTCACATCAATAACACACTAGAGTGACTCCTCTAGCATAAATGGGTCACTTTAAGCTTTGTCCAGGACCAAGCACCCATTTGTGTTTACACTTATTTGTAATACTAAATGCATCCCTTTTGTGTTTTTTGGATAACACAATACTTTCAGGAAGAAAAGAGTGCCAGGTTCTTGTTCTACCTCCTGAAAACTAATCAAAGTCTTTTTCTCTGTTGCCACAGCCCCTGGCACTCACAATATGCTTCCACAGTTGGGCAGTTGTCGAGACTAAACCACTGTCTGGTGAGCGAACCGTGGCTGTCTCACAATTTACCTGCCCTTCTCCATCTGTCTGCACTCACCAGCTGTGCTTGAGCCCTTCAGGCAGGGACAGAAGAATTGGATGCACATAAAGTACCTCTTCAGTGTGACCAGTGTAAATAACTGTGTTGGGGTTCTCTGGGAGACAGAGAAGGAAGACAGATGCACTACTATTAAACAAACCCCCATCAAGAGGGAAAGAGCAGAAATGATCCTTGTATCCAGAATAAGTTAGAGAATCCAAACTCTGTCTCCTTGGCTCCTGCAAAACTGCATCAGGAACCAAAGGGGTCTGACAACTACAATTCCCTCTTAGAAGGTTTTGTTAAGCTCTGTAGAACTGTATTTCAGAGTCTTTGGTGCTGACAGACTGACAAACACTTGGACTATTACTTATTACATCAGCTACCAAATGGGTTTGAATGCACATTTCCTCCAGCTTGTCTTCCTCCTAACCTCAAATATGGAGCTGCAAATTTTAGTACATTTAAGATGACTACAGATAGTGAGGAAGGGTAGAATTTGTCACAGATGATCATATTCGTTTTGCAAAAATAAGTTTATTGTACTTGGCATAGCAATAAGAAAACTAGACTAGCTGGCCAGTCAGCCCTAAGAAATAGTGAACAACATCTGTTTAAGTCTCTGAAGTAACACAATTCATGCATGGCATTAGGTTATGTTGCATCATTTAACACAACATAAACCTCACTTACCTTTTCCTCCCTTCGCCACTTTCTTCCAGTTTATTCTCACTCCAACTGGCTGCAAAAATGCATAACTGTCTTTGCTGCTTTAAAATTGCTGGGTTTTCCCTTCTCATTTTTGCAGCTAATGTAATTTTTTTTTGTATACTGCCTTTCTGGGAACCACTGAACCTACATCCAAGAAGTGTTATCTCTCCCTTATGCATCTCATCGTAAGAATTCTTTGTGGGGTTTTCTTGACTGAAGTCCTATACAAAACTAAATTGTATTGTTATGTCTGAAACATTGTCATACAGAATGTCATATAGGATGAGGCACAAATCTAACCAAATTTAATGAAAGATTGCCATCAGGTGTCTAAATGCCTCACTTGCCTGTTTAGTTGAGTTATGGCAAACAATAGTACTCAGAAACTTAACATATGTAACAACTCAACAGTTTTTTATTATCTGGACCTGTTTTGTGCAAGCTCTATTGAACTAATTTATAATAATGGGATTGAAAACACCCTAATTCAAATATAAAATAGATAGAAAAAATTCTTATTTTTCTTGTTTCAGAATGATTGCTTCATTTAGAAATATTAATAATCTGATAACTGAGTCTCTTCATTATAACATAATGCTCAGTTGCATAGGGAGCTATTCTTTATTCGGTGGGTTACACTCCAGGGTAGCATAGGGAAAGAAGATGTATTAGCCTGTATTCAGAGTTTATATAAAAAAAATGAAACTGCAGAATAATAGAATTGCATCTTTTATATAGTGCTGCTATTTGAAAACATAAGGACAAGTTTTAAATGGGAAATTCTAATCAGTCTGTGCTAGAAAAGTCACATGTGCCTTTACCCATGTGCCTGTCTGCCTTGCCGCACAGTTGGGGTATGTCAGTTAGGCAGTTCCTAATAACATTCATTCAAAGCAGAGGGGCCATTAGAAATTGTTCATGTCTGTGCAATTTTATGGCTTCTTTCACATGTTTCTCATACCCCAAATATCTTTCATTTCAGAGGGAGAACCTCTGCTGCTAAACAAGTTTCAGCATTATAGTATGTGTGACAAAGGCAGAGAAAAAATGATGAAAGGGATGAACCAAAAAAAAAAGACCAAACACAAATTTACTGGAGCTAAGCACATCCATATAGCACATTTTCAGAGCATAGGGATGGCCTGCACTAAGGAATGCTGCATCCAGAGGACTACACAGTAGACTCAGAACTACACAGGTACTGCAGATGTGAATGGCAGAAATAGTAGCTGTGTATAAGAAGCAGCCACTCACTGCTCTTCCAGAGTTAATTAGCTCTTCTCTTCAAATGAGCTAATTAGCCTGGGCACAGCCCTGCACTGACATAACTATACCAGTCCTGGAGCTGACTCATTATCTGGCTTGATATCCTCTTCATTCATTTATGTGAATACTTGCACAGCTCTGAAGAAAAGTGTGCCTTCGTAGTTAGGTACCAGCTTCTGCACTAATTAGTGTCTGAACATTTATGAAATGTCGAACGATTTCAAGAGGAAAAAAAATCAATGTCTCAAAGCTTAGTGGTTAGAAGACTCACCTATAAGGAGGGAGGAAAGATGATCAAATTCTTGTTTTCAGAAGCAGGTGTAGGTAACACCCTTCTAGGTTCATTTTTGCATGGTTATCAAAAATACTCTCAAAAGATACAGAATCACAGAACTTAAACCAAAGGGAGTTATGGAGGGTTTGGGGTGGGGTTTTTTGTTTGTTTTTTGGGGTTTTTTTTGTTCTTTGAAATGTTTGGTTCTTCCACTAAACCAAAATTCAATTACTCACAAAGCCCTAATAGCAAATACAGATTATTGACTGCACTTGAGGCCAACCACAATGAACTAGTGCCTGAGGGTTAAAGCCATTCCTGGGATTAGGTAATACTGCCTGAAGCCAACTGTAAAGAGCACTTTAATACTTTTGTGCAATAGTTTGCTGCAATTTCCCTCAGACCCAGTCAGTGATTAATTAACCTTTTAGAATCTTCTGGGTTAATGGAAAGTTTGGTCTGGAAAGCTCCACAGATTGAAACATGAACCAAGAGCATCATCTGCAATACCAGGATATACATGATCTTGGAAGACGAGCCACAGTTTTCAATGCTTGTTAGGCTCTTGCTTCAGCCTGAGGGCAGTAATATCCCTTCTTTGTAGTCAAATGAGCTTATGTGACCTTACTTCAAGTACTAAGAAAGGTTTTTGCATGTATTAAGTAACCACTGTTTATCTTATAACAGATAATTATCTAAAACATGTCTGCTCAAATTCTACGCATTTTTAATCAACACAGGTATAAAAGGGTCAGGAAATAGCTTCATGAGTGTAATACAGAGTGGATACAAGAAGGCCAAATGAAGGAATGATCATCTGTATTTCTGCCCACTGCAAACCTTGTGAAGGTTTGGATGTGGATTTATGCTGTGTTCAAGACAAGGAGAGATGTTTGTGAGTTGTATTTGATCAATTGCATGCCTTCCAAATCCTATGTTTATCTGGGTAAATAATGTTTTGAGGTAAAACGAAAATCCAAGCATGTATTGGGAAAATAATTGCACTTCTTAATAAAAGTATCTTTAAAAGATTATCAGCTCAACAAGTGTCAAGAGTAAGTGAAACAACACAATCCTACCAGATGCCTACAGACTGTCAGTAACATGCTTATTGAAGATTTCAGAATTCCTAAGTTCTGAAATGGCTGCAAGTTAAGAGGCTGTATTAAATGCAGATCATTTCTGAATCCCTAACTCCAGCACTGCAGCAAGACATTTCAATGATGACACAATGAGTTACAGTCTGCCAGCTTGGCACAGATTCAAAGTGGCAGCAGCTGAGGTGTGCTTTAAAAATTGGGATTTTTTAAATTGGATTCAAAATCAATTAAAATCCCATTACAAACACAATTGTAGTGATACAAATCATGAAATAATATCTTTTACAATAAACTATAAAACTGAGGAAGCCTACATAATTAATATTATCTATTGCACAGACAGACCCATACCTTTCAATCACATACAACCTACATGTCAAGAGAATGCCTTTGGAAAGTAGAGAGTGCATTTCTAACAGGAGGTCATATGTATTTCATAGGATCCTGAGTAGGTATCTCTAGGTAGATTTGATTTCCTTCCCCTTCTCAAAGTCTGACATTATCCATTGCTTTTGGAGATTAAATGCCAGCATATCTATATTGTAAAACAATGGGACATGCAACATGATGGTCAGAAACTCTGTAAAGCTACTGACCATACATCACATTTTTAATCCCTGTACTAGAAAATAATCAGCCAATTTTCTGCTGGTGCAAAGTCAGTGCGTGTCTTAGACAATGACATCACTCCAATTTTTATTGAGAAAGAATGTGCCTTAATTGCTTTCTGAGGGGAAAATAAGAGAGCAGGTAAAGAAAAGAAAAAGCCAACATCTCTTATACCAAATAGTAAGATTAAATTTTTTAGCTTATTTCATCATTAATTCCAGCTTTTCTGAGCTGTCAGACTTCATTGGCCTCTTCCAGTAAAACTACCCCTATAGTTTTAAGTGCTGGCATTCAGATCTTACACAGCATGCTCTAGGCAAAGTCAGATTATTATCTGTTTATTTTTGTGGTCTTGTAGATCTTTATGCTGGTGTTTGTACTATGGCGAGGAAATTAATGACTCAACCATTTTCCAAATAGCTAAAATAAGAAAGACACCTTTAAATACAACGCTTAAAATTTATAGTAAGCTTAGCTTTTCAGTTTCTTCCTCACTAATCTTGTTTTATACAGCACTTTTAAAAACAATATTGCATTAGTAAAAGCTGCAAGTCACAATAAATTATCAATTTTTCTTTTTTTAATATTTTGCGATGATGCTTTAAATACATATTCCTGTAAAGATTAGGCATATAATTTAATTGTCCTTGTATCAGATGAAAAAAACCATGATTCCCCACAGCAGCCTATTGACTCCTTCAACCTTGCCTCTTGAAACCTTACTGAACACAGAAGCTGATACTGCAGGTTTTATATTTATAATGATTAATTAATTCTGCACTAAGCAATGTTCCTGACTGCAAGAACAAAATCCACTTTAGAAAACATAAATGACAGCTTGCCTAAAATAATTAACACCAGTGCTGATAGAATTGGGATATTCTCCCTCTGCTTTACACTTGCGTATTTGAGAGAATTTAATTACTAATATTTCTGACTAGCAGAAGAATTACATTAAAAAAACACTTGATGTGGCAGGATTGAAAGCTCATTCAAAATATGTTACAGAAATATAATGGGGATGGGATAAATCCTGGTTGAAAATGGAGATATAATTAACCCACGGTTAAACATACTAGACTGTTTCTATTTTTTCAAGGAGAGCAGATCACATTAAAAATAACCTGCGTGGAAGTATCAACTCATTTCCCTGCCAGTCAAACAGCCAGGTAGGGTTTGGCTGTGCAGCACAGCAACCTTGAGCCCTGCTACCTCCGTGCAGAGTAAGTCAGGTAAGGTCTGTCCTGGTGACAGGATGGTTCCACCGGTGAGCAAAGCATGTGTGGCTTCACAGCCTGGGAAGGACCATCCTTCTTCCCCCATAGCTGCAGCAGGAGCTCTGTTCTCACTTTTCCTTAGGGATGGAGTTTTGCCTTTAGCATGCTGAATAATGTTAACCTACATGTTATTTTACATGAAGTCTTGAAACAGGACAATTCTTCCCTGGAAGGGGACAGTGGATGCTTTCTGTGGGTGAAGTGGCCTTATCAACCAATTTTAGCATTGTGACGCTGCTTGCAGAATTTATTAACTTCGATTTGTAAGCTCAAGTGACTGGTTCCTGTGATATAAATGAATGTGTCAGGAACATATGAGGTTGCTGTATTTCCCTTCAAATTCTGGAAGAATTACATAAAATTATGGTAAAAATGCAGACTCTCAGCCAGAAAAACTAACATGGAGTTATTGTCACACTTTCAGTGAGACTTCACTCAAAGTTAGGACTACTGTGGGTAAAAGGATGTGATTGTACTATCACAGCTTCCTCCTCTTTAATCTCTACCACACTACGAACATATTTCACATGTCTATGGTTTAAAAATCAGAGGATGGGCAATGGGATTCCTGTGAGTCCATTATTATTCTTTTGTGCAAATCCATGTGGGTGATTGTTAATCAGGACTGACGTACATTTCCACATTACCACATTTGTACCAAGGGGTACTGATTGTCCCTTGAATGGAACTCAGGAACTGAAACAGTTTATGGACATGTAAATACCTACAGCACAGTCAATTCTCTTTTCTTAGATATTTTTCTTCTACAGTGGATGAAGAACCTGAGAGCTGAGGAGACCAGGTATTGTACTGTGTGCTTCCTGCCACTGGTAGATTTTTACCACAAATGTCATCCTTCCCTCTTTTATTGGTTAGGGCTATCACAGAAAATCTCAGCATTACCAAGGGCCCAATTGTAGAAGGGAGAAAATCCATAAAGTGTAGATGGGCAGCCAGCTGGCCTATTTTCCAACATGTTCCATGTCCTCTAGCAGCATGTAGGAATATGTTTTGCCTACACACAGCCTTGCTTAAAGGTGCAATTTTGCATTGCCTGTAAACTCATCCCTCTCACTTGTGAGTAGAAAAAGGGAGAACCAGAAGGCTTGATTTACTGAAACAAATGCAAGCAGATGTAAATTGTCTTCCTAAGGCAGGACATTCTCTACACCCTGGGTGGGATTCCTCCTAATAAGCAGTAGGGATTGGAAAGGGCATTAGAAAGCAATCTGTAACCTCTCTTTAGCTACTCCTGCTTAATACTAATTATTACTTAGTAATGCAAAGCATTTTTATTTCCTTGTAAATGTTAAAAGTAATGCTGTAAAAGCATTAACTGTTTAATTCTCAGGACACCCTTAAGAGGTGGGCATATGAGTATTATCTCCATTCCATACTTCTTTCCATAATAGGGGAACAATTAAAATTAAATTGATCAGCTAACTTTATAGAGACCCTAATTCCTACAAATAGGAAATAATAGGCCTAAATGAGTATACTTCTGAGTGTTTAAAAGCAGTATTCATCAGATGGATTACAGCTGATTTTTCAATGTAATTAACTTTGTATCCAAAAATCAACTTTATTGGTTCACTTCCAGTATATTAAGCACAATAGGAGGGATGCCCCATTTTCTCTGGCAATAATCAGGTTCCTTTCAGCCTTGTAATTGATTCAAGCAGGAACCATATTATTGTCTAGTAAAACAGAGCATCCCTCCTATTATCCCTTAAGTAGCAGTCAGTCTGGGAAGAAAACAGTTACAATGATATATGAAGTTAAGACAGATGCCAACTAAATAGATATCTGAGTAAGCTAAAAAGAAAGAATTAAATAGTTTGAAAAATCAATAAAAGGTACTACTTCAGCTAACCACTGTGCATCTCATCAACTAAACTCTCATTATTGTTCATAACCCAACTGCCCCAATAACATTACTCCCTGCACAAACATAGCAAGCCCAATGGCCTCACAAACTAATTTGTCAGCTTTCACTTCTTTCCCACAGTTTTTGTATTCTCTCTCCTGTATTCTTGCTCCACTTCCCTCTGTTTTGAAGTCTCCACATCATTATGCTGTCGCTCTATTGGGAATGGCAAGAAAGACACAGACTCTCTTGGAGTCGAACAGGAGAATTTCTTGGTTTATTACCTCAGATCTTTATTATAGACCAATACATGAAAGTACAGAAAAGTAAAACTCTTATTGGTTAGTAAACTAACACATCACCATCATTGGTCAGTGGGGTACATCACCCTTCAACCTCTCTTGCAAGAAAACAAGGAACAGACAAACAGCACCTGCAAGGCTGTTTTCTATCTCTGAGGATTGTTTTAATTCCTCCCCATGATTTCCCAGGCCACTCTCTCGGGCAAGACTGAGAAAGTTATGCGGCCTGCTATTCCACAGGCACTGTGCTGCCTGCTTCACAGTTAGCATCCATTTTATGCTAGTGCACTCTACTGCCAAAGGATCAGAGGAGAAAAGAACGGATTCCACTGCACCCTCTGTTACAAAGGCTCAGGTACAGAGCTCTGGCAAAACCAGTTTGGTTAGTATAATTTACATCTTTTGGGGTTTAATTAAATTATAAGTGCATGGTGATGGTGAAAAAATAAGCGTAAGGGAAACAGTATATTTCTGCCAGGCGAATGGATCTCTGAAGGAAGATGGGTGTTATGTGTGGCTAATGGAGCTCGGACACAGCAAGAAGAATGAGGGAAATATCTCTCTTCTGGATATGAATCTGATGATAAATGGCTCATTTTCAATATCTACAGTGGAGTTTGTGAGAATTGAATCTGTAGCAGTGAGTGACTCCTTCAAGAAAGGCCAGGACTACTTTAGGCTAATATTGACAAAGGAAGGCTTAATCTGACAAGTACTATTTTAGCCAAAACATAAGGATGCCTGTTTCTTAATAATGGAATGATTTTTTCTGAAATTAGAAGAGGCAGTGCATGTTTCCAGTTTTGGGTTCTTTCCTGGTCAGGTTTGGACAACAGACTCAGAAGAAAGGAAAGATAAGTGACCTGCTGGATTGGCTCTGGTCAACAGTGATATCTGTGCTACATATTCTGAGGCTGAGCTTGTACTTGAAATTGGTCACTTCTTCACACAAGGGAAGTCATAAGCCTAAGTTATGTTTCAACATATGTATTGTCTAATTAGACCTCTGTGGCTTACAGGTAAAAAAAAAAAATCCATCTTTCTGGAGAACCTAGAAGCTCAGATCTTTACTGGAGAACAACTCTCAATGGGATGTAGCTAATGCACACCACATCCCAAGTGAGATAGTGCTGTCTGCACAAATCATTCTCTTATGCTGTGTTCTGTTGAGAAATAAAGCACATGAACCCTCCCCTCCTAACCTTTCAGCCAGCTCACACCACTGAACATAAACATGAAGAGGAGGAATCTTCCTGAGAGCCCTCTCTGCTTCCATGACTGGACAGGAGCTGGGGAAAGTAACCTTGTAACACCAGCCACCGCCAGATGTGAAACTGAGGATGTGAAACTGAGATTCTCCACTTCCTGTATGAGGACAAGCAAATTAGGATAAGTCATCTGCAGAATCAGTTGTCCCATTTCATTGTTTTGGGTAGACACTGCACTCAGCTGGGAAACACCAGCTTTCTTCCCTCTCTGAGCTGGGAATGTGAGTGTCTCTGTCCTAATTTGGATATAGCAGAAGGCTCTCAGTGCCAAAGCCCACGGCTCAGACCTTGTCCTGCACAAGGTGTACATATACTTAATGCAACTTCTAGTGGAGAGGAGGGAAAAATACTCCCTTTTTTGCAGATTTGGCAGAGTTGCAGTTATACTTCTTCTGAACTGTCCCTGAGTAGCTTTTACACCTTTCTTTCTTCTTTGCCCCTTATAATCCTTTTTCTTTCCTTTTCCAATTCATTGAAAGAAAAATCCATCATTTGCTCATTTTCAAAACAGACTTAAGAGCCATTATTTGTGGGAATCAGTTGCCAGGGCAGTTATTTTACTTAGCTAAATCTTAAGTAAGACATATAAATGACATGTAAAGTGGGGAGGAGGGAGGCCTGTTATTTTCTTGAAGCTAAATGTGATGCACTTGACTTTTGTAGCTGCTGTCACTATTTGCCAGAGTTTCACATTTAGGAGGACATTTGAAATATTTAGAAACTTTCCTTTCACTCTCTCCAAGCCATCAGTTTAGCAGCAAGTAATCAAAGGGATGCGATAAAAGGCAATTGAATAATGCCAGTCCAGTTCAGTACTGATTTGCAGCTTCCACAATTCAAATATAGCTACTAAATTTGCTTTACTCAATCCCTACTGTCTTCTCCTTTAGACATGCTGTGATACCTGCAGTCATGCAGCCTATCCAGTTTCCCTCACTTATCCATGAGAGTAGGAATATCAAGTCCATTCCATTTGTCAAAAAGCTTTTTTTAGGAAAATTTGTCCCAAAAAGTTCAGCTCAAGCAGATGCAGACAGCAGGGGGATTGCAAACTAAAGCCAAAATACTATTCTTGAAGGAACATAAGGTATTGCTATGGTTAATACAACTAAAATTTCCTTTTTGCTTTACAGTATTAAACATAATAAATGCTCCCCATGAGGGTTATTGACCAGGGCAGAACATCAAGAACATTATCTCAGTCTTGTACCACAATTTAAGAATAAGGAATGATGTTTTATTTTACCTTTCATCTCTGTGAAACAGAAGGCCAGCTTCTTTCCCATTTAATTTCAGAAGAAGGAAGTCCTTTTCACCCTTTATCTGAGATGCTTCTTAAAACCTTGATTATCATTCTAAGCAACTCCCTTTTAAGTTTTAGGTAAGTTAAGTTTAGTTTTAAGGCATTATGTTATTCTACCAAATCCTTTCATGGATTCTGCTCTTGAAAAGTTTGATGTGGCGTTGTTGCTCCTAATAAAGCTGGATGTAAGTATAAAGAAAAAAATATAAATAACTCCTCAATGTTTTGATTTTATAATTAAAAAATTACATTTTACACATTTCTTTCTTTGGTTCTGCACTGCCCAAATTTTTCCAGATTAGTGATGAAAGTTAATTCAAGCATGGAAAAAGTTCTTATTCCCATATGCAAGTGAATAGGTACTTGGATAACAAAGTGACAGTCAAACCCTTCTCATTAGAGTGCACCATTTTCCTAAACAGGTCTGTGAAGAGTCTAAAGTGTTACAAAGAGCATAACGACTGTGTTGTTTCTTCATTTCATCTGTACAAAAGGTTCAGCCAAAAAATCAGACCAGAAAAGCAACCAATATCAATGACACATCTTTCCAAAAACTGTTAATTCTATTTGTCAATGTGATTTAGGCAGGCATTTATTGAATATCATTATCTGCATCTCCCAGAGTATTTTGGTGTAGAAATATAGAAAGCTTTCCTGTACTTTTTCCCACATTTTCTGAATCCTGCTTTAATTTTCAATGTCTGAATTATTTGGGAGCTGTTTCTTTAGTGTTCAAAAGTGAATGTTGCCTGTTACCATTTTTATAGCTTACTAGAGAAGCATTAAAAGACAAGCTAATAATTTCAGGTATTCAGATAGTGTTTATGTCTGAAGGACCTGGGGATGCCTGATCAGATGGGGTCATCTACAGAATATGACTGAAAGTTTGCATGTGATTTCTATTTTTTTCTCTTCCTGCCAGAATTAGGATTTTGTCCTGAAAGCAAGTTACTGGGATTCTTTTTAAATTTTGTTCTAAGGTGAATTTTTGAGCTTCAGTGAATAACAAAAAGGATGCTATTTTGTCACTAAGTAACAATAAGTCAAAACACCTTTTCCCCAAATAGCTCATCTTTACTATTTTTAATTGTGACTTCATCAATGACTGTCCTCTTACCCACAGTGGAAGAAATTAACCTGCTTTATGAATAAAGTCATTGGACTAAGCAAGTGAGAGAAGTAGGCATCCAAGTAATTCAAACAAAGCTACACAATTCTGTCCTGAAAGCAAAGGAAGTGACCTGGAATCTAAGCTTAGCCTACTGCAAGTAAAATCCTAAAGAAAAAAGGTTGTGAGTTGGAAGGAAAGAGAGTGAGCTTATTTGGTACAAAGTGATGCTTCAAGGATCAAGGAAACTGCTTGTGGTTTCTCTCTGTTCTTGAAGAACAGATGAAATGTGCATGGGGCTAAATAAAACAGATTATGCAAAGAATATATATGAGTTTTAGCACTGATTTCTTAGCTCAGCAAAACTAAACCAGAAAACCACAAATCTATAAGACCTTGGAAATGGGTAAAAGGGAGCAAAATTATTGTAACCTATAATATTGTCTGCCCTCTTTTCACTGATGCAGCCAGCACCTAGCAAGCTTCAGACTCCATTTTACTAAAAGCCTCAATAGAGATTAAGAATTGCAAAAATATATGGAATGCAGACTACCATACAGTAGAGCAAGACAATTGTAGTTTACTTGCCTTTGGTACATAATGATCTTAATATAAAAGACTGAAGTTTTATGAGATTTGACAGAATAAATAGATTTGTATCAGGGCATACCTCTCCTCTCCTTTCCTCTGAACCTCAGAATTAATGGTGAAGGCAGTTAAATGTAGAGGAGCTCATTAATCTGTCTGTGTCTGGAGTGTCTTACACAGATACCATGCTAATCAATGCCTGTGAGGTAGTTAGCATTGTGCTTATGTAAGCAGCACTATACAGGAACAAAATCTACTGTTCTTTACTTGCACAGTGTTTGAACTAATATTTATTTAATTTTGTTTAATAGTGTCAGTAGGCATTCAGAAACTGTTAGCCTTTTTTGTAGGAGGTGAGTAAATTGAAATCATAAAACAATACAATTCGTTGAAGATCGTTTTTCTTGGAAAATTCCTAACTCTGAGCAGAGTTTAAATGCTGAAGAACATTTATGCAGAAAAAAAATATTGCACTTTACCCCTGTTTCCAGTGCTGTGAGAAACCTATGTGAAGGAGACAAACTCTTAGTGTTGCCTTCAATGTGGTTAAATGTTTTCTACCCTTCCAGTTTATAAGGCAGGAAATTGTAAGCACATTTTTCATGGCATCAAATAAATGCTGTACATCTTTAATTAGAAATGTCTATCAGTGTTGAGGCTAATGCAGACATAAATAAAAGAGGCTAATGCTGACATAAATAAAAGCTAAAAATGCTGCTACGCATTCAGTATAAAGCAGAGCATAGATGTAAAGATTAATAAACTAAAGGAAATCAAAAAGTTTCTGCTGAGTGCCACAAACAGCTGCACTGAGAACAGCTACTCTTTCACTGAGGCATTAAGCTCAAAGCATTACAAACATGACAAAAAATGAAAGATTTTTTTCTACAGAACTAAGCATTGTTCAGTGATAAAAATAGCTTTCTTCATTCTTGGTTAAACAGAAGGGAAACACCCTAGCAGTAGTAAAGGTCCTTATCAGCAGAGAACAATAAAAAATTGATGGAGGAAAGTAATCTTTCTCATCTCAGAGGACTACTACAGTTGTTGTATTATGCTTGTTGCAGATTATCTATATGCAAGACACTACAGTGTCTTTCAGATTAATTTAGCATCTTAGAAATCCATTATACCTTTTGGAGAAGTGACTCAATTGGAGATCCCTAGTGAGTGTAAATGAAGGCAGTAGCTTTCATCTCAGTAGAGCCTGCATGCCATAAATGTTTGAATGATGTGAAGCAGTTGTGAGTTTTTTACAAATATTCGACAGCAGCAGTTATATAAATCTCCAATATGATTTTGATACAAAAAATCAATAACATAAAAGGGTTGAATTTCATATTTGGGGAAGTGAAGGATTGAGGATTTCTCTGTAGGCTGTTTACATGGCTCCTATTGCCACAGACCCAGGCACAGGGACTCCACTTTGTGCCTCAGATGGGGTTCTGTCCCATTGCCTTTGAAGTCCAGTGGCACAGGCTGTACTGATTGTATCACATCAGGGTGAGGCAGCAGCTCCTGAGAGACTGAAAAACTGAAAAAGGCTTTCCTGCTCCAAACAGAATTGGGCCCCTCTGTGTCAGAGTCCTTGGCAAATTTCTGAACCTAATCATATGAGTTCATCTTACACATGGCTGCCATTGCTCCCACTGTCCAACCCAGAATAAGTGCTTTTAAGGCATCACGTGCTGCTTTGAACTGCTTGCAAACTTCACAGTTCAACTGAGGCACAGATGTCCAGCTGTTATTAACTCTCAGAAATCTTTTCTATTAGCTTCACCATATTCGTTCTTAGCCCAGTACTTGATGTCCCTAAAAGTTTAAATAAAGTCCATTGATCAGTTGGGAGATCAGAAATGGCGAGAATAATGGATTTATTGTGCTGCATGCAGAGTTTTGGACACAGCTTTGCCATATATATTCCAAAAGGAAAAGTATGTGACATTTATAAATGCAATCTCTCTCAGCAGACAGATCTAGACTAAATGTGCTACAAGGATTATTAAGATAAACAATCAGAATGATTATAAAATGGAGAGTCGGTTTGAGTATGTGGAGGATGAATTTTCTGTCAAGTTAATGTAGAAGTAACTAAGTATCTAAGGAGACAAAGCAAATATTTTAATTGCATAGTGCATGGTGTTTTGTCTGTTGTTTAGCTTTACAGTCATATATCAGACTGATTAGTGAATTTTAAACACAGGAATAAGATACTATTATAGCTTGTGAGAAATAATCCCATAACTAAGGAAGAGAGGCATTCAGAGAGCCAGAGCGATCAGTTATAACCAACAGCCAAATTGTGGCACTTCCCCAGTACTAATAAAAGCACTTCTGTTTCAACTACATGGGGTTCTCTTTGCTCTGGATTCATACACACTTCTCAGGAGAAGATAAATTCATGTGTAATGTATCACTGGTTTTCAATTTCATCGTGATGAACCCACAGGGTGAATTACATAGTCCATCCTGTGTTTTACAGAAAAGCTAAATTACAATGTGCCCTCTATGTGGTCCAGGGGATATTGATTAAACTGCTTCAGAGTTTGAAGAAGAAAAAAATAATGTACTGATTTTCCTCATTTACATCTTTTCTTCTCATCTTCCCATTTTGTGGCCAGAATTAGTTTGCAGAAATCAACAAGATTTATTTTATTGCTTGAAATATGACACGTGTGATTTTCTAAGAGACTTCAGGAGATCTGGGAGTGTATTCTTTGCATAGAAACTTAACAGAATGTCTTTGGGAACTCTTGCTCCTCATTCTTTTCTTAGCTTGAATAGCAGACATCATCTTAATGCCTGTTTGCTTGCAACTTGTAAGCAGACAGATATGTGAAAAAAGAAAGCCCACAGAGACACTCCAATATTGCAGGGTAAGCTGAAGTGAGAAATACTTAATGCCATTCCAGAGATTCACTGGCAAAAAGCTGCAAATGAAAATTATTACAATGAGTATAAAATTATTATAAAACTGTCACATTTCTAATATTTCATATCACTTCTGACCATAAGCTCCACAGCTATAAAAGCAATATCTTTTGCTCCTCCATGTGCACAGATGATAGTTTGCATTCTTCAGGGCTTATCATGTTAAAATGCCTTTAATTATGTCCCAGACAGCTGTTCATAATGTACTCCTAAACCTCTTCAAGGTCAAAACCTTACTTCTTTCTGATCCTCAGATCATCATTCTGTGATTTTTGTTTCATTCACATATCTACAGTTCTTGGGAATCACTGTACAGCCCCATAGGCCACACTGGCATATGACTTCATCAACTGCCCTTAAAGGTTCAGATGCTGATGTGCTGATGTGCAGAGGATCTTTTGCAAATCCTTAAAGGTCAGATAGATTGAAAACTTAGGTATGTTTTTGTTTCATATTTGAAAAAGGTAGTAATATTGTTAAGGTACCCTTTCTCTTGCCTCCTGCCTTCCCCTGTGCTTGGGGACATGAATATCAAACATGTGGTAAACAGAAGTAGCATCCTACAAATTTGTGTTTCAATCACATATTGTAATGAAAATGTGGAAGATAGCATTGGTTCTGATCATACCCATAACTAGGCACTTTGCAAACCCCAGCCTTTGCATGGTTTGTGTTGTATTTAAAGAAATGGTAGCTATGTGACACACACTAATAGACTCTACTCCCAAACCATTAATTTAAACTGAGACACAAAAACTCAAGAATCTTCTTCATGGGGCACTGCACTAGTTAACGAGTATCAAACAGGATAAACTGTATATTATAGCATTGTCCACTAGCTCTGCTATATTTAAATCTTTCAGTGTTCCTATTATTACAATAGGGAATGATAGCATCCACAGTTAAAAAAAAAAAAAAAGTGACATAAATTGATATTTTCCCTTTAAGTACATATGCTCCTTATGAAATATTCTGGCCACTGTATATGCTAGGAATTTCAAGGAAGAAAACTTCTACACTCTGTAGCAGTTCCAAATTTCCCCAATGTTTATAACCTCTCTTGCAGTGTCCTCAGATAGACACAGAGGCCCATTGTGAATAAATTACTGCAAATATGCTTCAGTTCATTAATTGAATCCATAATGAAATGAACTTCTTAAAAAGTGCAAGCTACTATACACAGTAAGATAAACAAATACATTGACTCTGTTAAATATAAAATTAAGAGCTATCATTAAAACCAAACTGAATGTACGTCTATATTTCATTCACATAACTATGAGTCAGAAAAGGAACAGTCCCTTTGAAATGAATAAAAATTAGCATAACAATGAAATAAAATGCAGTCATTGGAAAAAAATTACTTTAACTTTCATTTAAGACAATAGCTAAATATAAAAATCTTCCCAGTCCAAACAAACTTTCCAGTGTGGATATCATATTTAAACAAATAACAAGTCATGTCTTACCAGATCCATCTTATACAGGTTTTATATCATTATTCAAAAAGAAAGTTACTATTATATTCTTATTGTCACCTAAAGAACAGTTTCCTTACCAGAAATTTAAACAACGCTATAATTTTTAGTTAGATACTGTGAGGAAATAACAACATATATTCTTGTACTCTTTAGAAAATGGAACTTTATAATTTCCTTTCTTGGTAATAAAGTTATGTACTTACTTCTCTTTCTACAAAAACTGAACGTAATGTCAGTTTAAGTTTTACCTTCAGAAAATCTAATCAAAAAGACAAATATAAACAATGTGCAAGATACACTGCCAATAAGAAAACATAATGGGTCACGATAGGATAATAAACCATTGTTTAACTTTTCTATCAATGACTTGGATGAAGGTCCAGATGCCTCCTCAGCAAGTTCATGGATGACACAAAGCTGGGAGAAGCTTTGGCCTGATCCCTCTGAGTGATGTGCAGCCCTTCAGAAGGACCTGGACAGGTTGGAGAGATGGGCAGAAAGGAACCATCTGAAATTCCACAAAGGCAAATGCAGGATCCTACACCTAGGGAAGAATAATCCCAGGGACCAGCACAGGCTTGGGGCCAAAGTGCTGGA
>NC_031771.1:52078970-52193625 GCF_001522545.3 Parus major
AGACCCTATGAAGTTTAAAGTTTACCTTCATTCTTCTAGTGTACAGATGTTGTTTTCTTCTAGTAGTATTTCTTCTCACAATAAGATATGATCAGAGATATTCCTCTGTATCTTTACAATCCTGATTATCAGTGTTGATATATTATTATATATCATTATATATATTATATAATGTATGTGTGTATTATAGCAAAATTATTAGCCTTTGTACTGAACTTTAGAGTTTGGAGTCATGATCATTACCTTATTAAGTTCTCTAAGCCTTTTACTTATCCTCTTGTTCTAGACTTCAGAGTCAGATATTTATTTACAGGCAGTTTACAAAGTTATTCTTTACTCACCTTGACCACATACAGGTTATTATCTTTGTCACTGACTTGTAACTTTATAATAGCTGAGTTCATAATCACACTGCTTTAGTTCCTTAGGCTATAGAGCTGAAAAATGGTTTGTGTTTATGCTTAAGGCCTTTATTTGACCACATCTTAGAGTGTTGTCTCTAGAAGACTGCAATGATTTCATAATCAATTCTCATACTTCAGCATTTAGTTTCCTGAGGTCTCATGAACATGGTCCCAACTACCTGCTAGTTACACTACACTACCTAACACTAACTGCTCCCACCTGGGAGCCAAAAACTGTCTTTCAGTGATGCCTTTGGGCATCATGTGAGACTGAAAGCCCTGGTTGCTCCATTTTCCTGCTTTTAATCTTGAAGGTTTACTTCGCCTCTTTTCATCACTGGTTCCTAGGGACTGGTTTAAAATGGCATGAAAAGGGAAGATTTTCCTATGAGGGAGGTTTTCTTGAAGCCACAAGTATCTGTGGCCATTCTTGTCAGAGAAATGGCTGTATGGTTGCAGAAGAATATGTAGTAGGAGGTAGGGAAACAAATGATATTAAATAGATATTGAATAAGGCCCTCAGAATCTCCCCACTGTAAGTAGTATGCACCTTCAGGACCCTAACACAGACTCACATGTTTCCTTTACAGGTCCAGCAAAACATGGGTGTGATACCCTCTGATTCATATCCCTGATGACCATCTCCTGCCTGAAGCACAAAGTGGGTAGATTTTTCAGGCTTAATCTGTATCATGAAGCCTAGCTGAATTTCCAGTTGCCTGGAAATGATAATAAAATTATTTTTGGCATGTATTTTTTGTTGCCTGTAATGAAAATCAGAGTGCAGAGCAGAAAAGTTATTATCTAGTTTAGAGTAGTAGTTTTGAGTGCATATAAACCTTTCTTATTACTTATGAACGAGATTCAGGTTTATGAAAACATAGATATGATCAGATCAATTCTATTTAAAATTATTTTCCTCTATGTCAGAGTCAAATTTTATATCTTTATGTGACAGCTCATCAGCTGTATTATGTGGGAAGAAGATCCAGGGGTGCTTATTACAATCACAGCTGCTGTAGAAAATCTGGAGTAGACTGGTAACTGGTCATATTCCCCGAAGGACATTACTGAGGAATTCCACAGGAATGCTGATAAACTGTTTTTCTTCTCAATATCTGCAGGACCCTGCCAGGAGGGAAAATGACCACAGACCTAGCAGTGTGATAATTTAACTTATTCTCAACACTGGTACTTCATATTTAATAATTAACAGAATCAAATTTTGGATGAAGGAGAACGGTTGCGAAATTGCTTCAACCAAGATATGTGCTTTGAAAAAATATTTCTTCTGTCTTTCTGCTCCCTGAGATAGCAGCTGCAGTATATTCATTCAAATAGATTGCAATTCATGCCAGATTAAGGATGTGAAAACTTAAGGATATGCACTTTTCAGTCTTAAATTTTAGGTTAATTAGTGCATCAAGCCATAACTAGCATAAAAGGGGAAAGAAAACACATGAAAACTATGGGGAAGCCCTTGAATTGGAAGAAGAAATCTAGGTTTTGACCATTTATGGGAAATCCTAGGGGCATATAAATTGCAGTAAGTTGCAACAGATAATTATTGAGACTATGAAGTCAACCTTTCTTAAATAAACTATATATATATATATATTTCAGGTTATATATATGTGTGTGTGTGTGTATGTATATATATATGTATATGTGTGTGTATGTATATGTATATGTATATTTACATAGGTATCAGTACATATATGTAGTGAAAACAAGGTTCTTCAGAATTTTTACTTACTGGCCTAAGCTGTACTAATTATTATACTTCCAGAATTCTCATGGCTGACTTGGTGCAATGACTATTCTGTTGTCTTAAGAATGCTGCATACCCAGTGTTGTCTGGTTTAGAACTAATTTCTGATACTTTTCTCTTTAAGAGGTTAATGTAGGTTTTGGGGTCAAAACAGAACCTTTACTCTTTTTATTTTGTATGGGCATGATATGGTTATGTTTTTGTTCTATCAAATCTCAAAGCCTTACGGAACTTACAAACTATTACAGCTATGGTTTCTGTAATGGAAAAGATGATTCCTTCTGGTTTATTCTGTTCAGATTTCTCTTCCGTTCCATATAGATATAAATATGTGCAGAGTCTGAAACAATTATATAAGAACTTTTATCTTTTCTCTTGGAGGCTACCCCCAACTTTCTTGTAAACTGAACTAAGGTAAGAGTCCAAAGCCACCAAAAAAAACCCCATCATCTCATATACTTGATATTAGTATGCCTCAATCATTTTTTTATTTGAGGATACTCAACAATAATATATTTTTAAGTTGAAAGGTATGACCATACATAGAAAACAGGATCTGTATTATAAGGAAGATAATATTTTAGTTGTCTGCATAACATTTATTGATAACACTGCCTATGCAACTTTGCATTCAGGTATTCAATATATATTGAACAGTAAAAGTTAGTACTCTAACTTCTGCAGTGAGAATTTTGCAGTGCACAGAAGTTAATGTGCAACATGAAATCTGTATTATGCCATTTTATGTTTCAGCAGGTAAGCCCCAGCCTTGTTTATTCTCCAGCACAAGCCGTGGGCTGGCTGTAGGAGGTCAGGCTTGGGAAGTTGCTCATGTTTGACACTGCAGCATTTGGGAGTGATGAATATTTAATTAGGCAACTGTGGACCGTGGGGGAGGTTGAGGCAGCTGTAGTTCCTGGTTGACTGTCTGCAGTATCATCTTAGAGTGTTGTGTGAAAATGAATCCTTGGGGTAAGCTTCAAGGACACTGAGTAGGTAAAAAAAGGCAGAGCAGCTAGCTCAGGGAAGGTAGGAATAATAGAGATAAATGTTTTAAGTATTTCTGTTACACAGGTCAAAGATTCTGGTGGACTAAGCCAACATGTTTTATTAGTTTACATAAATGTATTAGAAAATTCACTTTGAACCTATAGAGTCCGGGACTATAACAGCAATGAAAGTAATTTATTTTATGCTGGTATTAACTATCAGAATAGAGCTCACGTATAATTTGTTGATATTAGGCAAATAGTGTGAGATAGGAGTCATTTCTCTGTAGTCCTATTTTAAACACAGCAACAGAGCTGTTTGAAGATATTATTCTTAGCAAGCTTTCAGGAGAATTTAAAAACTACAGACAAAAGTAGGAAGCTGTATTAATTTTCAGTAGCATAGGCCAGGATAAAGGTTTCTTACTGTTCTGTGTTCCACATTTAAAAACATTGCATGCAGTCCGGATAAGTGACAGTTGAGCTAATAGGAAGGTTTTAATTCTGCTATGAAGAGTATAAAAAATTAAAGAAGGTAAATAAGTCTGTATTCATAACCAGGAGCACTGGCAGGCAGTCCCCTCACTCTCTGGGCTCTGTGGAAGTTACTGTTCTTACAAGACAGAACAAGATCTCATCCAATGTAGACACCATGTTAATTTGAAATGCATGAAGGAAGAAATAGTTTCATGTTCCTTGTTACCACTATAATACTCAGGACAGACAACAAAGAACAACAACCATTTTAATATAAGTAAATTTAGCTATCATGTTACTGCTAATCAGTTAGGAAGGGAACATATGCCTGCATCTCTGCTTCCCCAGATCATCTTCTATCATATAACAATATCTGGACTGTGTTAATAGCCAAGACTAAATCTGGGCAAATGACGTGCAAGAGAATTTTTGTTGCTATTCACTGGCTGTGGCTAAAAGTGGTAGCTGATATTTTCATGGACATCATGAATAATTTGGAATTACTTCTGCGGTTTCCAGTGACTTCTGTGATGAATGACTCTCATCGTGCTGCATCCACTTGAATAATGATGGTGAACTTGAGACACCTCAGTGCACAATACTGTCAAGTCAAGAAGTATAAGTCCACGGAAGAGCTATTGAAATAAATACAGTAGGGACTGTGATTTAAGAGGACCCTTACTTTTATGACAGGCAAGGAGCAACTGACAAGAGATCTGCTGATGGCCATCTACTTGTGGCAGCTGTTTATTATGATCTGCTGTAAACATCTTGCTGCTACCTTGTGCTCGCCCATCTGTTTGTTTCTGCCCATCTGTTACTGGTTGCCATGTGCTTAGGTTGTAAATATCACTATTGCTTGAAATAAAAAGGTTAAAAATCCTTTGATTAAAAAAAAAAAAAATCAGTTATTGAATTCAGTATTTGCATTAAGAAAAAAAAAAAGCTCTTACAAGCCTCTGGAGTCAACATTGAGGAAACTCTGTACAGGTTTTCTATGCTCCTGGAAAACTTCCTGTGGTTACCCTTTCTGATGAGGTTGAAGCATTTAATTGAGTTGATTTTTGTTGTAAGATTTCAATTTGCTTTTAGTCAATAACAAGGGCTAGTTCAGGAGGAAATTTTGTTTTTTGAAGTCAGAGGATTGTGTGCAAATGAAAGAGGCAAATTGCCTGCAGGAAGCCAATCAACTTGTGCTCTGTATATGTCACTTCAGCTTCTGCTGGAGTTTTTTATTCCCAGACTAGCAAATTTATATTTGGCATGCACTGTCATCCTTATTCTATAGATTTCTTCTCATCAAATATTTGTGATGGCTTTTTTTTTTTTTATTTTATTTTTTTTGTCTCTCTAAACTATTATATGTGCTTTTGGCATTTGAGTCTTTGCCATTGTTACTTAATATGACAACAGTCACATTTAATTTCTTTTGGAATGTTTTAAGAAATGTTTTTTCTATGTATTTTTTTTTTAAATAAAATCTGTATTTAGTAACTACTTCTCTCTCAAAACATAACTATCATGCTAGATACTTCAGCATTATTCACCATTTTATGCCAGTCCATTGCAGTGGTCATTTCTGAGACATGCATTGCTTTTGGGGTTTATATTTTTTTCTTTTTTGAAAGAAGGATCATCCACAATGTTCTTCAACCTAAGGAATCTAAAAATCATTGGCTTTCTTTACTTACTTTAACATGTATTTTCATGTTGCTGTTAATTTCTCTTTTGTTTTTCTCTTGGTTTTGTTTGTCTTTTTTTAATAGTGAAATAATATTGCTACACAGGAACAACTAAAGAAATACTGACACATACGTGCCAATAATGACCATCTCTGAACTACAATATTGGTATAGGTTTTTTTTTAATTTTGTAGTGTTATACTAAAGCTATATCAATGTGTACCCTCCTCCAAGGATGGTTAGGTTGCACTTCAGTTGACATCAAGTGGGCCTGGGGCATAGACCTGTGATGCTGAGACCCTAACTGAAGTTCTAAAAATGCATGTGGAATTTCATCTTTGGACTGAATAGAATTTAATTTCATACTTACTTGGTTTTTCACTGCTTTCTTTCCATGTTGACAAAGATTTTTAGGATTTGTCTTGTAGCTTTGTGTAGAAATACTCACAGGAAGAAAATATTTAATATTATCAATTAATTTGTCCTGACTGTGCCATACTATGCTCTGTACATTCAGAGAAATGTTTCCATTTTGCTTTTAAACTTGACTGCAGCTGTTGACAGTCTTTTACAAAAACTGCGCGTTTCCTCCCTAAACCGCCTTCATTCTTGCCAGGCACTTCAAAACAAAGTAATTTTGTATTTTATGTTATTCTAGGAGCCCATGAATTTCACTTGGTGAAACAATTTGAAAATCCAGTTTACAAAGAGCTTTTACTTTTTCCTTACTTTTTTTTTCCCTCATGTGTGAAAACAACTTTTATTATATATGTATGTCTTTTATTCTTCCTCCAATGTACTCAAATAGTGTTTTTTCTAAGTACCTCATTCCAAAGTCAGAATTTCTAGGAACTGATGAAGACCCTTCTGACATTAAGAGGATCTTTTTTCAGTGGGTTTTAGTTCATCTCTATGGATTATGAATTATTAGGGATGGACCTAGCTTCTAGATATAAAAAGTATTTTTATACCTCAGTGCAAAGGTACTGGCTCTGACTGACTACCTTAATGTGTCCTGTCAATTAAAAAAAGATAAAAAGGTATATTTACCCATTATAGAAGTTGATATTGTCCAACTGTCCTTCATATTATTTTGCTATATTTTTCAAAAGTACTATGGTGGTTTTATTACAGTGTTCTATTCTAACTTTCCTGTCCCCTTTTCTCTGATCTGCTCCCTTGATTTAGGGAAAAAAAAACCCCACTTTAGTCTTAGTCAGTCTTTCCTGACGACCAGAGAAATATTGGTAGATAGATTTAGATCCAATGCTATCAAAATACTGCACTGATTGTTAAAAAGATATCTTGGTGAAACTAGATATGAAGTCTTCCTTAGGAACATGAACTCTTCCTTCGGTAGCAATCACTGTTATTGCTGTGTTTAAATGTAAAGGCTTAGGCAACAGTGTCAGAACTGGTACAGCTTTATTTGAGGGTTTTTTTGGGTAGAGAAAAAGCAACACGTGGTCCTGGTGGTTCATGCTCATGGCTTTAGAAAACCAGTATTTCAGTTGTTCAAGCTTCAGTTATTTTCAGTTCTTTATTTTGAAGTAACACTGCTAATGAAAATTCTATAAAGCAATTGGAGATGTCAAAAGATTAAAAAGGTCAAGGACTCCAGCTCATAACCATTTGCATTGGCCTCTTCAGTCCTCTTCTAAGGAAGAGATACAGAGTTACGGTTTCAATATCTCTTAACCTCTAACAGCTATTTAAGGAGCTTTCCTTTCAGAGACCAGAGGAGTTCAGAAATTTGTAAGGCACACAGGCATCTCCAATACCTCAATACTAGAATTTGATGGGGTTTGTTGGGACGGAGGTATTGGGTTGGGGGTTTTTGTTTGTTGTTTGGTTGGTTGGTTTGTTTGTAGGGTTTTGTGGGAGGTTTTCCAGGTTTGGGGGGTGTTTTTTGGGGGATTTCTTTGGTCAAACGGCATTGTGTCTTTTCAGAAAAAAACTGTGCCAAGAAATTAGTTCCTGCTTAAGAGGAGTAGCTGTAGGAAGTAGTGCAAACATGCAACACTGGAATTTGTCCATGTCCTTCTCAGACTAATCCCTGTGTTGGAGTAACCTGGGGGCTTCTGTGAGATATTTCATTTTGGTTCTTTCGATTATCTGTGTAGCTTCACTGGAAGCATAAGACAGCATGCTTGTGCTTCAGATAGCAGGTACAGAAACTATGTCATCTAACTGCAACTTTGATAATGCTTTGATGTATTGTGTCTATAATGCATTTATCTCTGCTCACTGCATAATATAGACAATAGCTTGAAGATGTGCATTTGTTTATTGTAATTTTTTAAAGGCATTCACCAAGATGTTTTATGGTCAGTGCTGCCCTTAGAATTAGATCAGTTGATGATTTTCTTCTGTTAAGCTTTTCCTTAATGGGTTGGGGTTTTTTGTTTGTATTTTTTTTTTAACTGTATTAGGCATTACATGTTGCATCACCCTCTAATGCAATAGAGCTGTTCTCGATGAGGGAAGTACTCTAAGGGAAAGGAAAACATATTCTTTGGTTTCTGTGGTTATGGATATATATTACAGCACATAATTTTTATTAATAAGAAACACTTCTCATTAAGTTGGAAAGCAGTGAATTTATAAAGGAACACGAAGGAGCACAGGTAGCTTCCTAGCGAGACTTTCTTGGAGACATTCTAACCACACAATGCTAACTGTGCCAGAGCCTATTTCCCAGCTGCTGCAGGTCAGGGAGCGAGGAAGAAGGGGCAGCTCCCCTCACACAGGTACCCGCGGGGCTTCTGCTTCCTCCTTCCTGCTGTGCGGGTGTGCAGTGCCCCGGCCTTCCCATGACCTTCGAGCAGGTTACGGGCCCCAGGCCGGCATGCGGAGCGCGGGTGGAGGGGAGCCCCGCCAGGTCACACCTCGATCTCACTCCCGCAGGTCAGGCAGGGGCAGGACCGTCCCCTCGGCCCCGGCGTGCGCGGCCGGCCCGCCCGGGGCTCTGCTCCGGGCTGCCTTCGCCTCCGCCCGGCCCCGCGGCAACGGAGCAGCGCCGTGCCCCGGCCGGAGCCTCCGGCCCGCCCGATGCTCGCGGGAGGAGCGCAGGGCGGAGCGGCTCCCGGGGGCGGTGCGGTGCTGTGCGGTGCTATGCTGTACTGTGCGGTACTGTGCGGTGCTTTGCGGTACTGTGCTGTACTGTGCGGTGCTGTGCGGTGCTATGCTGTACTGTGCGGTACTGTGCGGTGCTTTGCGGTGCTGTGCGGTACTGTGCTGTACTGTGCGGTGCTGTGCGGTGCTATGCTGTACTGTGCGGTACTGTGCGGTGCTTTGCGGTGCTGTGCTGTACTGTGCGGTACTGTGCTGTACTGTACTGTGCGGTGCTGTGCGGTGCGGTGCTGTACTGTGCGGTACTGTGCTGTGCGGTGTGGTGCTGTGCGGTGCTATGCTGTACTGTGCGGTACTGTGCTGTACTGTACTGTGCGGTGCTGTGCGGTGCGGTGCTGTACTGTGCGGTACTGCGCGGTACTGCGCGGTGTTGTGCGGTGCGGTGCAGTGCGGTGATGTGCGGTACTGTACTGTGCAGTACTGTACTTTGCGGTGTTGTGCGGTACTGTACTGTACTGTGCGGTGATGTGCTGTACTGTGCGGTGCTGTACTATGCGGTGAGGTGCTGTGCGGTGCTGTACTGTACTGTGCGGTGCTACGCCGTGCCGCCCTGCCCTGCCCTGCCCTGCCTGTTTGGGCGGGCACCGGCACCGCCCCGCCCGCCGGGCTGCGCGCCCGCGGCCAGCGCTTGCCGCGGGTCCGGCCGCGCCGGGGGCGCCGGTGGCCGCGCAGTGCCTGCACCGTGCCGAGCCGTGCCGTGTCCCGCCCAGCCGCGTACCGTGTGCCGTGTACCGTGAGCCGTGTGCCGTGTCCTGGCCGGCCGAGCCGTGCCGCACCGCGCCGTGCCGTGGCAGCGCCCGCAGCACGCACCGGCGGCCGCCGCGGGCTCCCTTGCGCAGCCACCCGAGGTAGATCGGCGGGAGTTTGCTCGGCCGGGAGGAGGCGGCGAGGTCGTGCGAGGCTCTGAACTGCCCCAGAAGTTTGCTGGCAGAAACTGTTCCCTTTTATTGGCAAAGTCTTCAGGCTCTCCTCAGAGGAATACCCCGTTGCCTAAGATGAGTGGCTGTAGGAAGCGGTGTAAGCGGGAAATAATGAAATTTGCCCAGTACCTTCTCAGGCTAATCACAGGTTCTCTTCACACAGGTAATGACTGTTTTTCTCTGTAGTCGAGCTGTTCAGCATGATAACAAGAGAATCGCCTAAGGATAATACAGGGTTGTCATTGTTTTATATTATCATTCCTTTCATCTTATAAATAATAATAAAAGAAGATCTGTGAACTACTTTGTGGCTGAGCATAATGAAAACAGAGCACAGTCTGATGTTACTGTGTTTAGACAGTCTGGCATTCTCTGAACCTTTACACACAGGAACCCAAATTGGGGTGTGGGTGTACATGCTTCCACCTGTCCACCTGTATGTGTAAAAGGTACTGCAGAGAAGACACATTGGTCATAAAGGATGAATCTTATACTTTTTTATTTTCACTGTTTCTTGGACTGATACTCTTTGACAAGCACACTACATAATTTTTCTTGGAAGGTTTGGTTTCGCTTATGTAAAGATGTAAATAAGCTGCAAACTGTCAATGGGATGTTATAGTATCTTGTAGGACATTTTAAATAGCACTTGTGCTTTGTCCTTAAGGAATTTGAAACACAGTGGTTGTCAGCTTTCCTTAGGTAATTTTTTTCTGTAACCTTGGATAAAGTGTGCAGTACCAGGGAAGGTTTCTAGCTAGACTGAGCAGATGCTGTAGTTTCCTTATCACTTTGGGAAATATACTTTTCTCACAATTCAGCATTTTCTATGGCTGTTCTCAACAGCTGACAAATATGATAACTTACATGATGCCATTCTGTATTTATAACATTTAATTGTGCTTCTTTCTAGACTTCAGTTACTTTTTTTTCCCTGCCAGGGCTGCAAGTCCAGCATCAGTAGATAATATCCAGTTATGCTAACATGATTGTTGAGAATTAAAAGCCATTTATTTAAAGTCATCTGAAAGTTTCAGCTGGTTATTTTTGTTTGTTTGTTTGGTGGTGGTGTGTTGGTTATTTGTGGTTTTTGTTTTGGCACTGATGAAAAGATTTGAGAGCAAAGTTGACTCTTCAGTAATAATTGGAAGAATTGATGCATGCAATTAATCAGACTTGGGGTTACAATGCTATAAAAGTCATAGCACAAACAATAACAATGGGTACTTTATAGGATGCTTGTAACTTATGGAAATATGATACAGCTTTTAATAACTTTGAGTGTCTGGTAACAGAATTTCCCTGCCTTTATTTCCTATATCATTCCTAGTCTATCGTAGTTTCTCTTTTGTGAACTGCATCAACTCAGATTTTTCTGAAAACACTGGCTTCTTGCTCCCGTGGGTTGCTATGGAAATTAAATAATATATGATGCAAGAAGAAAGATGTGTTAGAAATTCATAACAATACTCTTTTCACAAAGTCATCTGAGCTTTTCCTTTCCTGTCTAGTGAATGATACACACACTACTCTATTTTTCAGACTGACATTTGTGCTGCAACGTTTCTCAGCTCACGGTTCAAAACTGTTTTCAAGACTTGCTGTGGATACTGATTCATGTGCCATCACTAGAAATTCTTTTTTTAACAATTAAGCAGCACCTATTCAATGATAAAAAGCCAAGTGGAGTGGCCTCAGACATATTTCTTTAAAGGCAAGCAAGCAAGCAAGCAAGCAAGCAAGCAAAAAAATCCCCACTGTTAGGAAGAGCTGAGATACTTCTTAAGAGATTTTCAGTTTGTTTTTACTACAAGTAATGGTATCTTAGTACTCTTATTAAGTTATTAGACTTCATGATGTTCAAATGATGTGGCAAATGAGATCACGATAATGTGATAATATGTGAAATGCCAAGGGAGGTAGAGCTCCACTGTAAAGCTCTTGCATAGCCAAGTCCTACTCAGTAACCTCAACTGTTGCAAACCAGTTACTGTTCACCCTGAAAAATCTAATGCATAATTCATTCTCTTGATAATTAGTTGATAATTAATGAAGATGAATGAGAAAGCCTTGTTGAAAGTGTTAGAAAGTTATACTTTGTATATTAAAATACTGCTGTTTCTATCTTGAGCATTCAAAAATTTAGGATAGGTATCAGAAACAAAAAAGTGTGCTTAATTAACTTAGAAAGAAGCAATTTTCTCACCCAAGTGACCAATTAATTACAGAGTGTAAATGTTTACTAAGAAGCACAATGGTGAATATAATTTAATTTCCTTGATGATGTGATTTGTCTTCTAATGTCTTTTTCAGGTGTTCCTTAATATGTAACTTATATTTAATAGTTTTGGACTACAAATTCCTGAAAGTACTTGCACTGAGTCTAACCCATCCCTTCTTCCTGAATGGATAGGCAAGTTGAATATACACTTAATCTACACATGGGTACCAACTCTGCTGCAGCTGGTGTGATTATGTTGATCAGAAAACAAAACAAAGTGATAGGAGGGAGAATGGGTTTACTGGCTATGGGCCAGGATAAGGAGTCACTTTTCATTACTGGTTTTATAGCTTGTGTTTCATAACCATCTATAGCACTACAGACCTGTTCTGTGGTAAATCTCAATGTTTAAAATAAAAATGGTCTCATATAGCTGTCGGTAAAAATATATAAGCATGGACTTGTGCTTCATAGTCCTCTCAGCTGGAACCAATATTAATGAAACTACCCTCTTGCTTGAAGGTAAATGCTGTATAAATCTTTACAATGGGTTTTAAGTGCCAATCTCTGTGTGAATACATCCAGATCTCTCAGGGTTTTTTTTATAGCAAGTCACTATGATTGATAGCAAAATGTAGTGAAAAGAAATAGTCTTTTAAACAAAGTTTTTAATTTCCCATGATTTCAGTTATCTAGTAAGTTGATGTGTTTCTACAAGAAAAACATCCCCTCACTGAGGATGGCAAAGCAAATATCATACCAGTTCCTACTTCATTGCTTCCTGCCTCTTGACTTGCAAGCACCTGGTCTTTGAAACACTGTCATAAAATCTTGGCACTGCTCTTGAGAATATGTTAGTTTTTCGATGCAACATGGATTTGCATATTATAAATAACAAAATAAATCATTGCGAGATCAAGAAATAGGTCACAGATTATTTTAAAATGGAGGAAAAGTGATTTCAGAGCAATGGCTATGAAATTCTTCTTAAGTGTCACAACTGATGAAAGAGTAAAGAGATGATAGACCCAAAACCGCCATTGAATTCAGTGGCAGATTTTCACAATTCCATCCCTTTCAGGCACGTTTTTATGAAATGTCTGATATGACCTATTAAGTGTCATACAGGAGGCCAGGTTTTACTGGACAGATTAAAATTCCCAGTTAGCATATGTTGTATACAGGTAATGGAGGGGAGAACATCCCGGGCTGTGAAATTGTACTCTCTACAACAAACTGAACTAATCTCACTGTTCTAGGCTTTTGTAGATGAGGTTATGGATTGATGTGGGGTTTTTCTGACTTCTTTAGATTTTCTGGGGGTTTTGTTTGTTTCTTTATTTTTAATCTCATGGTTGATGAAATTGGTGTAAAGTAGCATTTATCAAATGCTTCATAGTTTTCTTAGGTAAAAAAACCCGAAATCCATTAGTGAAAGCAGGTTGTACTTTTTGATAGCATGTTCTTTGATAAAACAGATTACCAAAGGTAATCTCTAGTCCTTCATTTTTCCTTTTTTTTTTTTTTTTCACAGAGATGTTTTCTGGCCTACTGCCCAGAGGAATTTATCATCTGAGCACAGCTCTGAAGCTGTGGGAGGCCTCACAACTGTACTCCTCTGACTGTCCTAGTTCATGTGCCTACCACTGCCAAAAGTCTGAGTCTGTTTAGGACAGGAGCTTATTCTGAATTCCTTCAAGGGCTGCTCTTTCATAAATCCAAGAGGAATCACCTTTTTTTTGAATGCAAGTTACCATATTCCCTTAACTTATATGATAAATAATATGAGAAGTAGAATAAATTAAAAGACAAAAATAATCCAAAGTATCAAAATAATCTTAAAACGTATGAGACACAGAGCAGATAAAAAGACTGTTCCACTTTTTATGCAAACAGGACATAACATAAATTATTTTAAAAGGACCTTTTATCTTGAAGGTGTCATGGAAAACCGAAAACGTCAACATTCATGGGAAAACAGGTTTAATTTGTTTTCAAATGCCTTTTTTTAAATTGCAGAAGTATTTTTTTCTTTTTTTAATACCAAATTAATATTATTCATGAACCTAATTGGTCTTTTTTCATTTATTTTTAGTAGGAAAGAATTCCAGATTCAAGGTTGGGATCTCTTGGCTGTTGCCTGTGAGGTAGTTTGAACCTCTGGGGTTTCGGAAACTTTTCCTATACAGAGATGCAATGTTCTCTGTATAGATAATTTCACAAGTTCCAATATGCAAGAGTGAAGTATTTGCTGTGTCCTGTTTAGGGAAAGAGGTCTCATTAATTTAAAAGAAACCAATCCAGATTTCATTTGAAATTCTGCATTGTACCTTATGCTTGCTTGATTTCCTGATGAGAATTGGCAACTTTTGCTTGTGCTGTCTTGGTATTCCTCTACCTCTGAGGGAAATGCCTTCAGTGGAAGGATGTGGTGGATACTGAATGTCAGCATGGTGGGATTTTGAGTAGGTTTCAGGTACTAGCTGACAGAGGTGCTTGAGTATATAATATCAGACATTGAGAGAAAAATGCCTGAAAAAACACCAACCAACCAAAAACTCCCCCTGAGTTTTGATTTTTTTTTTTTGTTTGTTGTTAACTCTTGTTAAATATATTAGTTAAATTTTGCCTGAGTCTTCCTGTAATGTTTCTAGGATTTTTCATTTATTGGATTGTTGAGTACCTGCCTTTGAAAACACTTTTCTAATATGCTACCCCTATATACATTATCCCTCCAATAGGCATTCTGTTTAGAATAGGCTGTAGTACAGATAGTACTCTGAGACAAAAGATCAAGATGTATTGAGCTTAGTAGCAAACAATGTGAAATATATTCTGGGAAAAACTAAAAATGCATTAATGTAATGTACTTATGATTCTACTTGGAATTGGAAAAAATTAAAACTATTTGTTTTGTTCACTCAAAAAATCAATCCTGCCTATATGCCTCTGCATGCTGCAGAATTACTGTGAACTTTCAGCAATTTTGTAGAAAATTGCTCAGATTTCAAATAGTATAATTTGTTACAAAATGTGTTATAATAAATGATGTTTAAGCACTCAAAAATCATAAATTTTTCCCTCTTCAGAAATGAGTCTACATAGACTGCCTTTGCTCTTCCTGATTAGCAACTCAGTGCTGTGCAAAATCTTTCAGCTTCAAGTTTTAATAATCCTGCATATTTGAGATAGATTGAACTTCACAGATGCATGAAGCAGTAGTGAATATCTTGAAGTGGGGCATCTAAAGGCAATACCCTAATCTTTAAACATATTCTCCTGAATATTTTTAAATATCTTACTCAAATGCCCCATGTTTTTTAGGCATTAACTCCATCATATAACCTATTTAAATAAGATTTTTTCCAGATCCTTGCAAAAGAGCCTTCACTGAAGTCATGAGACCTATTATGGGGTGTTAATTGGAAAAGGACAAAGTTACCATGCTGCAAACCATTTCTGTTGAAAAAATTGAGGTTTTACACTCTCTGAGTCTGAATCTTAATTATAGTGAAAGATACAATTCATCTTCTCTTGCAAATGACAAATTGGAAAGCATCCTGTAGTCATCATTAATAATCTTCCCTTTGGAAGTTCTAAATTCTGTACGGTTTTTGTAAGAGTCCAAACTACTGATATAATTTATAAAGATAGTATTAAAAATTCAGCTGTATGTAGGACACAGCACTTGATAATATGTTTAAAAATACTCTTAAAGGAACTTCTAAAAAGTTACCAAATTGTGCAGACAGAATGTTGGAAATGGCAGCATTAGGTCTGTCTCACCCTTGTGCAGTATGATACAGTTCTTCACTGTGTGTGCACTTTTCATTTAACCATTGCATAGAGGAACTTGCAGTACAGGAGCAGCAAGGAGCAGCATATATTTAGATTAGAACTTTGGGTGCAAATTGAAGTAAACACAATCTTGAAATGCACAGACCTTACTCTTTTGGTTGTTTTGTTTTTGTTCCTTTTGTAAGGACTTTCTACTGCAGACAGACATTGTGCAATGATTCTCAAAGACACTAAAATGACAGATAAATTGTAAAAGGTAAAATGAAGTGGATCATGCTGGGCAAAATGAGCTTCATGTCTGATTGGATAGGTGGTGAGCTTACTACTGGCCAGGAATGAAACCCTGGGGATGCTAAACCTGTGAAACTCTTTACTTAAGGGTGTTAGTGCGAAAAGTTCTGCATGAGTCCAGAGGCACAGCTGGGCAAGGACTTGGAAAATAAACCTATTGGGAGACACTGTCTAGGTTAAGCATGTAAGAATTTCCCTGAGGTGAAAATAGTCCGTGGCTATGAAAGTATCAGGGGAAAATGTTCAAAATGCTTTTTCTGTTTCTTGTTTTCACTGGGCATACAGTAATAGGTGTTGGTGAAGACGTGATACTGAGCTGGATGAGTACTTAGTCTGAACCAATACAGTAGTTCCTATGTTTTTATATTGCTATCCTGCATTCAAAAAAGGTGTTTCCTCCTGGATTTACCAAGGAGCAGCCCGTGCAAGTGTTCAGAATAAGCCACTGTCCTGAACAGTCTCAGACTTCTGACAGTGACAGGCACATGAGCTAGGATAGTCAGAGGGGTACAGCTGGAAGCCTCCCACACCTATGCTCAGATGATATACTCCTCCTGAAAGTAGGCCAAAAAACATTTCTGTGCAAGAAAAAAAGGCAAAATGAAGGATAGAGATTACCTTTGGTAATCTGTTTTATCGAAGAACATGCCATCAAAAAGTACAGCCTGCATTCGCTAATTGGTTTGGTTTTTTTTTAACCTAAGAAAAATATGAAGCCTTTGATAAATGCTACTTTATACCAGTTTCATCAGTCTTGATATTTAAAAATAAACAAACAAAAAACCCACCCTAAAAGTCAAAATATTAAACTTCTCTGGGGTGAAGATGTTTTCACTGCTTCAGTGGTGTAATACCACAGTTCAGCAGCTGTAATCCTGCCTCTTTCTGTTCTCAACTAAATGATCTCGCCTGAGCACCTTCCTGCAGTGGCCAGAAGTTTAAAGCAGATAGTTTAAATGGAGTTACAAACTGAATATGAAGTCCACTGAAGTAGTTTTTCAGACAGTGTTTTACAGATTACTAATAAGAATTGCTGCACATGTTTTTTAATATCTTGGGTTTGTGAAGCTTCACATTTGGAGTAGCCTTAGGATAAGTTCTATTAACCAGTCTGTAGGAAAGTGTATATGCATAGATATTTTTTTTTCCTGTACTATTAAATACCCTGAAAAGGGATGAGAAACTCTAGTGGTGTGAGAAAAAAAATGGGTATGTAACATCTAAAGCAGGGCTAGCTGGGGAAGATGGGTGCATCCTGTCAGTAGCAGTGTCAATAGCTGATCATTAGAATGGAGGTCTTAAAACCTCGGTGTTTTTGGACCTGCTTCATAGTTTTATTTGTGGCAGTTCAGGGAAAGATGCAAGCTAGGAATAAAAATGAGAAACCATGACAATCTCATCCACCAACTAGGATGATATATGTATGTATGTTTAGTGACCGTAGTAATAATGTGCATTTTAACTTTTAGTTTCATGGATATCCCTCTCTTCCAAAGTGGGATAACCACATGTTCATGCTTAACACTCTGCAAGGGCTGTCTTAAATGTGAGCCTCTATTAACAGAAATTATTTTCTCCATTTTTTTAATATTTGAATTCTTTAAGAACATTAGAGATAGATGATGGCCAGTTCAATACCATGTTTGGGTATAAAGTTAATGGCCAATCTGGAATATAGCAGTGATATGTTGGCTTGGAAATACATGGGCACTGAAGGACCTGCTAACAGCACATCAGTCTTTAACTGATTATTCTGTGTGATTGGCTCTGATGCAGCCAAATAGAAACAGTAGAACTGATAAATGCTGCTTTGTGGCTGGTGAAAGCCAATCTTATGTCCCATTACATGGGTAGTCACCTGTTTGTGGGCAACAACAGTGTGCCTCTGGCTGTCACATCACCACTGTTCTCTCTCCTGGTATGGTGTGGTTCTCTTTATTTATTTATTGTGTTTTCAGTCCGAATTAATTTGTAAAATCTATATTTTCCATGTATAACCCAGTTCATTTAAATTCCACTTATGGATTTTTATGTGTGTCTGAATTGGTTTGAATACTGACTCCTGTGAACTCTTTGCTTGCCTCCTGTCTCTTCATGGTGACAGCCTGTCATAGAAGACAATGCAATTCACTTCAACACTTCTTTCATTTCCAAAACTGAAACACTGACTTTTGAAGTAATTTAAAATAAACAAATGAAAAACTGTCTGAAATTAAACTCCTGAACTTTTCACTGCAAAAAGTTGTCAAAATTGGATCTTTTTTTTTTTTTTTTTAAACATTAACTAAGATACTCCTTTTATATTCTGTTTTTCAAGTGTGAATTTGTGTCTTTATTTTTAACTGAAATCTGTAGCATGTTTCAAGTATGTGTACACTTGGGCCTACGGGATTCACTTCCCTGAAATGCTTCAAAAATTAAAACCAATTTTATTTTGTAAACTTCTTTATTAAAGCTACAGGAGGTATTCTAAGGGATCTGGCTACTAAGGGATTTTGCTAATGTTAAACATTTTGAACATTCAACATATTTTGATTATTGTTAGATTCCTGCAGTATTGAACTCTACCTTATCATTAATTCTGCACTTGAAGTCCTATTCCAAATAATATAGATGCCATAATTGCATAAACAAAGTTTTTCATTACTGTTTCTTCAGAATACATAAACTGAAAATAAGGACATACAGTATTATTGTGTGTGTGTGTGTGTGTGTGTGTGTGTGTGTGTGTGTGTGTGTGTGTGTGTGTGTGTGTAATAGGCTCTTTAGCTTTTAAAACTGGTAACAATTTGATTTACCCTTTTCATTTTTTTATGGAGTGCCCATCTAGGAAGTGTGATTAATTTTAAATATAAAATGAAAGTGTTTGGGATGGAGAGAAAAAAGTCTGTTTTCATCGACACATACTTCATTAGTTTAAGAAATTGAGTAAATCTGAAAAGGTACTAAATTTTGTGTCAGTTAGTCTGGCTTTTGTCAGCAGATCAGTTATTTTTTAAATACCCTTTATGAGGTGTGTGAATAAAATCAAACAGTATTTAGAATTTGTGCAGCCTTTCTGTGACAGCTATTGTAAACTTAATTTCAGGGAAGAAAGTGACAGTTGATCATTTATAGTTGATTTATAGTAATACTTGTAAAGGTCAGCAGAAAATAGATTTTATAGTCAAAAATTTCAAAATAGTCAATTTTGAAATTAGGATTTAGGCTTTTATGTCATTTATTTCTCAAAAATTTGTCCATAGATTCTTTATTCTAATCACTAAATTTCATCACATTAGTTGAAGGATTTCTTTAAAAATCCCAGGTCAGGTTTTCCTGTCAGATGATTTCCTTGGGACAAGGACATGATGTGAGTTGGGTTCTCTGGTTTCTGCAGCACTTAAAAAAGGAGAGCTGCTGGTCAAATGTGGTGCTGACACACACAGATGCATCCAGCTTGGGTCCAAAAAATTGGGTTAATTTCTAACCAATTAGAGTACATATAGTGTACATATACCTGGGATAACCGACATTTGTTGATTACTTAGATTATCTTGGGTTATGTAAAAATTATTACTTTTAGCTCTATAAAAACATATATTTAAAATTTATAAGTACACCCAGTTTTAAATAAATCCCTCTTCTATATAATGTTAATTTTCTCTTCCAAGTTTTAAATGAGCTCATATCAGCATCTCTCATGTTAGGTACAATCAGCACTCTTACCATCTAATTCACTATCAGTGATGCCTATGGAATCCACAACAGTAAAATCTGCAGAGCCTTCTGTAGAGAATGCATCTGAAATTGCTTCATTACTGTAAATGTGAGGCTAATGATTATATATATTTAGTCAATTTCCCCAAATTATCATATGTTTGTTCCCAGACAAACAAATATTAAACACCAATGATAAGCTGCTTTTGAATTGCTGTACTGCAGTCTAACACAAGTTTTGTGAGCTGCTTTCATTACTGCCTCAGAAAAAGAATTGAAATGTAAGAGAAATGTAAGGAATTGTCTTCATGTGCAGATTTAATTGAAATTAAGTAAAACTGCTACATTTCAGAAGAATCAGAGCTGAAGTGACCTTATTTTAATTTAGCATAATTCATTTCTCAAGGAAGTGAAACCAAATTCTATTTTAATTCTGAATGACTGTGTCTCAACAGTGACTGAATTAATCTTAACTATTCCACCTTACTGATAATTAATAATTAACTTCCCTGAGTAGCCAATGTGCACGGCTCCTCAGGATTTCTGAAAAGACATCAGGGCTTTTTAGTGAGAACAAGAAAAATTTTAATTTATTCTATCAGCTAATAACTTTTAAAAATGTAACCAAATGAAGAAAATTAGATGCAACTTAATGTCAAGAGAACAGAAAAAATAAAATAAGACTTTAAGGAAAATTAAGAGTGGGGTTTAGGAAAGAGGATGGAGGAGAAAGAAGAAAACAAGTGACATTAGTATATAAAAATGTGCATTTATGCACAGCCTCTGATACCTCTATGTTTTTGTGTTTTAGATTCATCCTTGTAAAAGCTGCAGGCAAATCTGTACCAATGAAGAGTTTGGTCTGAGAGAAATACTTAGTGGACAGCATAGTGTCATGTCTTTACTCTCAGCACTCTGAACCTCTAGCATTGAAGGCAAATTTTTTACATTTTAGAAATATTTATTCCTTCAAAATTGGACTGATTTTTGAGTCCAGTGGATTACAACAGTAACTGAAGTGCATGTTGGGGAAGAGTGAGATGATGGTGGCTGACGGTCACTACTCACTTTCAGTTTGATGTATCTGTTACCCTGACTGCTGGTTTTGGAGGTTTCATTGCTATTCAGGCACTCTTCCTCTTGCCACACACAGGTGAATTTAGTGCTGCAACATCCCCTGTGTTTGTGTTCACAATGCTCTGAAACTTTAATGCTGAGTGACAGATGGGAATAGAAACAGCAGGGCATTCCTGCCCCGTGAAGCCTTACCAGATGAAGTGCTTGAAGCTCCTCAAATAGCTGCTGTAGTCTATTGTGAGAAACTAATTGGATTGTATGTATTTCTTACAGGAAGTTCTGGACTGATCTATTAAATTACCTACCTGTTGTCTGTATAGTATCGTACTGTGACAGTAATTGAAATGTCATCCTGTTGAGACAGCATAGGACTAAGGCCAGTTCTTTCATGACTAGTCTGCTGGGATGTGTTCATCAATCAAGTTGAACCATATAGTAAAAAGATGTCCTTTTTCATCAAGGAGGAAACTGCCCTTCAAAAAGTATTAGAATTCTTGTAACTATCCTGGAGTGCATCCAGCTGAGGGTAACAAAGATGATTTAGAGAGTGGAGTGTCTCTATTACAAGGAAAGGCTGAGGGAACTGGTCTGTGCAGCCTCAAGAAAGACAACTGAGAGGACCTCATCAGTGTGGGCAAGGGAGGGTTCCAGGAGGATGGAGCCAGGCTCTGCTCAGTGCTGCCAAGCAACAGGACAAGAGACAATGGGCAGAGCCTGGTGCACAGCAAGTTCCACCTGAACATGAGGAGGGACTTATTTACCGTGTATGTGACTGCACATGTTACAGGTTTCCCAGAGAGGATGAGGAGTCTCCCTCACTGGAGATACTCAAGAACTGTCTGGACACAATCTTGTGCTGTGTGCTGTGGGATGACCCTGCTTGTGCAGAGAGGTTGGACCAGATGGCTCACTGTGGTTCCTCCCAACCTGATCCATTCTGTGATCCAGCTGTAAATAGGCAGTTTGCTACCTGTGTTCCCTAGTTTACACAATTAGTAGTAGTAGTACTCTTATCTCCTAACTTACCAGATAGAGTTCGTTGGTAAAGAGAGCCATGTAATGATAGAAAATAGTGTTTATACTTTCCAGTGCTTTTTTGTTAACTGTTTACTTTTAGCTGTATTGCTGCTGATCAAAGTCAGAAAATTTAGGTTTGAGATTTTCTTTCTACCATGGCTTACCTGTAAGATAAACGTATACTGTGGCATTGTATGAACTCTCCATACTGTGGACTGTATGAAAAACAACAACAAATTTTTAAAACACTGTTCTTTCCAAGCAATGCAACATTTTAGTTTATATTTTGTACTACTACTTTTTTTTTCAGATTTAGTTAATCTGCATCAAATACCAGACCTATATGTTGCACCACAACTACTTAAGAAATACCACCAAAGTGTACACCTGGGGATGAAACATTCCACACTTAAATAGACTGAGTACTGTAACTACATCTATACCTTACCTGGAGGTGCATTGGCTTTAAAATCTGACAGGGCAAAGGATGAGAGGCAGAAATGGTTGCACCACAGTGAATTGAAAAAATGAAGTAAAACATCATGGTGTGCCTGTGGATCTTGGAGCTGTGAAGGGGAATGTGCAATGCTGGATCTATAGCAAGCTGGGCCATGGAGGAGTAGAATCTGAAGAAAGAAGCCTTCAAAAGCGTATAACTGTGTCTGGAGGGCACTGGGAAGGTGATGGCTGGTGGAAATATCCTACTTCATGTTTCTGCCCACTTACAGGCTGAAGCAATGTGGAAGACCCTCACTGCACTTACAGCTCCCTGCAGATTGAATATGACATAGCAAGAAATGCTAAAGGTCAGTAGTTAGGAGATGAGTAGAGCTCAGCTTAGATTTTTCCGAATTATCTCTGTGCATTTAAACATCACTTATTTTGTCTCTTTACAGGATAGGTTTGTACTCACAAAACTGATACTACATACTAAAATTTCAAATTATTTTTCTCGAAATTCACAGTGGCACCTATATATAGAGTTAGGTGCCTTGCTTTTGCTCCTTTCTGTTAAGTTCTTTATAGTTAGGAAATTCAGGTCTTGTACTACTCAAAAATGTTCAATCCCTCTACTTTTAACCATTCTGTATGGTTGCTGTTCAATTCTTTTTATACTTTTGTAGTAACTTAAAACATTTTGTTTGCTTTTTTATGGACCTGCTGCTAAGCTAATGTTTTCTTAGACCTATGAATTATGAGAGTATGTTTCCAATTTTCAGTACTTGTAGTCTGTCTTGATTCATCACCCTATGGTGTGAGGTGAAGTTAGTTTTCCTACCTGCCTTATAGTATTAAGTTGGCTGCTTTGTTTCATCTGCCTGCTGTCTCTGGTCACTTCATCCCTGGTCACTCAGTTCCATGTGGTCTTTCTGCAGTTCTTCCACTAACCCTTCACTGAATATCATAAATGGATTTTTCTAGCTTCAGTATTAGTCCTGTTTTTCTGGTCACTAATGAATATGCTGAACATTTGGAGCTTTGGCATTTACCTTCTAGGGGCTGTTCCAGTGTAACTTTACTCTGATGCGATATCATTGCCTGTAACTACTCCATTTCCTGCCTTTGTCCTTTTCTTTTCTTTTTTTTTTTTTTTTAACATAGCATCAAGGACTGGCAGACTCCTTAAACTAGTGCATCCAAATCAAGTGGTCATACACATCCTGAGGGCAGCTGATGCCATGAGATGTGTTTCAAAAGATCAGTGCTCTCCTTACAACCAGCCCACTGTGTGCCACTCATTTGTTTAAATGAATTTAAAACTCTTGGCATTTTTTACCTTTTGTCTTTGCTTTCAAATAGAATAACAAGGTATTAAAACACTTTAACAGTGAAGAGTGTATCTATATAAGCCACTGTGAATTTCTAAACAGAGCAAGAGAAATGACTCTCTTGCTCTAGTGCTTTGTGAGACTCAATAATGCCTTTGAAGAGATCCTTCCGTGGATGCTGCTGGCAATCATTAAGATTTGTCATTCTAAAACAACACATGGTTGACTAGATAGAATGCAAAACTGATTTGAGACTTTTGTTTCACCACCAACTCCCTGACAAGGTCAAGCTCATGGGTAAGTGCAATGGGACCCTGGTGTCTACATTCTGCTGAAGTCCAGGAAAACATGGATAAAACTGCTGCCTGTGCTTTGATCCTTTCCAGTCCTGGGGCAGAAGTCATTCTGGTACAATTAAGTAGCTTGGTATCTGTCTTATGATGTAGGATTAAAGACTTAGCATTCCAGCACTGGATTCCTGAAAAGTCCAATCAAGAAAATACGTCAAAGGCATACAAATGCCTAAGTGCAGTAGCAGATGACTCAATATGAAGCAAAGTTGCCAGGACAACTCTCTTTCAGAAGTGAGTGATAAGCTGCTTTAATATAATTCTCCAGCAGTCATACCCTTTCCTCCTCCCAGCCAGAGGCTGAAATACCTTGCTCAGAAGGTCACCTTCCACATAGCTTCTTTTTACAACCCAATTTGTTAACCTCTTCTCTCAGGCAGTCTGTTGCACAGTATCCTGTCTCCTAGTGACACAAAAACCCCCTACCGGGGCTACTAAAAATTCATCATGTGTAATTTGTTGTAGATTTTTTTTTCCTTGCTGCCTCCCCAGACTGAGAGCACTAGCTGTTGGAAATTGAGTGCTTAAATTACATGGCAAACTGTGATAAATTTCCAGGCATAGAACTGTACCAACTGCCAAACCAAACTACTCATTTTCATTTCTGTCGGTTGTAAAAATGCCATCAAGCATCCTGATTCCAGATGGAAGTTTATAAAATTTAATTTGTTTCACACTGTATAATTAAAAAAAAGGTGTGTTCTAAAAGTGGTGGGTTTTTTTTTGAGAAGCCATTGCATTTAGGTCATTGATTTTAATATATAATTTTTACTCTGCTTGGTATTTTTATTTTAAAGTTGTATTTTAAACAATTTCATTATGCATCAAAATCTGAAAAATAAATTGCAAGAAATTAGTAAGTTTGAAGAATTCCATCCCCTAAGAGTTCAAGAAGTAGGCTGTAGAAGGCTGTAGAAATTGCAGTAAACTAGGGGTTGGTTTTGGTGTTTGTGGATTTTTGGTTTTCTTTTTGTTTGTTTGCATTTTTTGTTTGTTTGCTTGTTTCTGTTTTACAGTGCTGCTGACAAGAGGGCATCTCCCTCTCACACTGATGCCCGTGAATGCCCCTTTGGTTCCCAGTTGGTCACAGCTGTCCTTCATGCAGCTGAACTGTTGTTGTGCAGACTGGGATTCCAGAAGGCAAAGGTCCTTTGTCGCTGTAGATAGAGTGGAAAACTTGAAGTGCTTGGCCCTGAACTCAAGATCTGTGTTCTGATGCTTACATTTCTATAGAGATGTAATACTGAACTGCAGCGAGAAAAAAATTCTGGGAAATATTCTTTCCCTCTAAGGCCCTTCTATATTCCCCCTTTCGTTTATTTCTTGGTCTTCTTTGAACATGTGGTTTTGGCTCTGGTATCTGCTTTTTTTTCTTTTTATTTTTTTTTTTTTTTCTTTTCCTGTGTCAAGGTATGGAGTGATGTTAAAATAACAGTTTGTTCCTGCTTGATGTTAAAATAACAGTTTGTTCTTGCTCTCAAACACATAATTAGCAGACAGCAGGGAAGAGAATTATTTTCAAAACCCAAAGAATAGGTCCCCAAGTGGATGTCAATTACTGATACACAAAATATGTAAGCTGTCAAAACTGGTGACTTTTTTTGTTTGATGTCTCCTATGATGTGCAGGAAGGATTTTCTCCAGGAAACTCAGCTTCTTTATGTTATAGAAAAAAAGGGGTTCAGTGATGGGAGATGGTATAAATAATTTTTCAGTTTTTTCCTCAACTTGCTGAATTAAAAGTTCATTTTTTATGCTAAGTTATTTCTGTATTCATTAGGTAAATCTGTATTAGGAGAAAATTCGAGGAGTTTAGTGAAGTTCATACTGGGAAAAATGTAAAGAATTTATTTTAAACATTCTTAAAATATTGCATTAGAAATGTCTCCAGCATGCTATAGGCCATGGAAGTAGTTCTGTATTTGCTGATAGGAAACCTCAGGCATGGGGTTTCTTTTATTATCTTGTTAACATTCTTAACACTTAATTAAGGTTTTGTTCATATATATACATACATACATACACATATATATGCACATATACACACACACACACATATACATATACATATATATATGTGTACACACACACTCACGCACATGTGTATATATATGGTATACTCTTGTGTAATACTGCTCTAAATCAATGGAAGGAGAAAAATTGAGTGCCAATTTCTCTGTACCCTATTCTAATGGTTTTGTAGTACACATTTAATTTCCACAGGTCCTATATAGTGATATCTATACTCTCAAAAGGAGACCTGCAGCCTCTGGTTTCTATTCAGTTAAGAAATAGAACTGAACTAAGAATTCTAAAAAAAATTTGCTTAAACAACTTTTTGAGAAAAGTTTCAAAGTATATCCAAGGATAGACTTTGAAACTATCCAAGGATAGACAACAATTCTTAAAGAAAAGTTTCAAAAGTGTATCCAAGCAGCATGCCTCTGCTGAAATACTGTAGAAGGATATTAATCTCCTTTCACCCCAGAATTAGCTTTTCTTAAAGAGACTGTTCAGTTTCCATCTGGTTATTTTGTTTGTTTTTATGTTTAAATAGAGATGAAGGATTCCATCCTTTACTGTTCTGGCCTTTCTTCTGGGTGAAGCTCAGCAGTGCTCTGCCATCTTCATCCAAGAGCTCTTTTACCTCTTTTACCATCTTTTAGCTCTTTTACAGGCTCTTCACATTACTTAGCTTTTTATTCTCTTGCCCTTGCAATGCAAGCAGTTCTTCCATGCAGTAGAAGCTTTGTAATACAGCTTTTTGTTTTTCCAGTTTGTAATTAGTCATACATTAAATTCACATATTCCTTAGCTAGTGCCTATAAAGCATGTGTTTAATTTCATGATGCTTCACTGCTTTCCTTTTTCTCCTTAAGGCATGTATGACTTTACACATGCCTTAAGGCATATGACTTAAATATCACATTTGTTTTCAGGTTGTTATCACAAGCAATACTGATTAATAGTCCAGGGTGGAACGACAATGATACAGTGATCCTTTTGTAAAAATCTTGCAAAATAATCATTCCAAAAGAAGAAATTTGGACATAAAGGTTGCACTTGATGATCTTAGAGGTTTTTTACAACATTTCTGTGACTCTGTAAGTGATGAAAGATTGTGTATATGAAGTATTATTTACCTCAAATTGTCGTGTTTAATTGTAGAGGATTGCTAAAGTTGCTAGCTTAATGTTTTTTTTTCCCTCTTGATGTTGGGTTTTGGCTACAGGCTTTTTGACTTAATGATAAGCATGTGTTTATGCTTCAGGACTCCTCTTCTGTATTTTCATATTCAGAACAACAAACACTTTCATTCTGACAGATTGATTGTGAACTAAAGGTACACTTTTTTCTTGACAAAAGCTTATTTGGGGTCTTTTGGTTGTTGTTTTATCTAAAATCTCAGTCTGATCTGTTTTCAGAATTTAATTAACTGCACGAATGTATGGAGTCGACTCTGTGAAGTTAGAAATATATATATATATATTGTATTATACTTCTCTTTAGAAAATTCTTACAGCCCTCTCACGCTGAGCTAAGTTGAAACTATAGGAAGCCACCTAGTTTTGAAGTCATCTGTTGGCAGTATTCTTCTTTGTTCCCCCTGGGTGTTTCTAGGGGAAAAAAAATAAAAAAGAGAAGTTTGGGAACACTCTGTAGCTCTCTTTTCTGGCTCCACAGAAATTACATTTCATTATTTCATTTATGAGAATTGCTTTTGTTTGCTTCATTAGTTTTTTTTTTTTGATAATAAATGCTATTTAGAAATCGTTCTGAGCTAAGTAGTCTTACAAAAAACTCCTCCATTCTGCCTTTTAGGTGACCTGCAGTGGGTAATTGGAAATTCTGTAGAAGATGCTTCCTTGTGGTTATGTCAAATGTCTCAGTTTGATTGCCCTGCCTTTTTTTTTTTTTTTAAATTCTTTATCTTAAGTGACAAGCCATTCTTACATTTCTGAAAAGCCTGAAGTAAACAACAGGTCATTTTGTGAATACTTTGAAAGTTAACAGGCCTGGGATTTCTGCTAGTTTTTAATTGAGGCCTGTTACTCCTCTGAATTTTGGGTAAAGAAACTTGCTTTGTTGATGAAAAGCTACATAGTGAGAGTACATTAGAACTTTTAGCAGCTTTCAAAGCAGAAAGGTTGATAAAAGTTCTTTGGCAGTAGCTGTCTTTTCATGCAGACTGTGGATGCAAATGGACATGGAAGGTGTGAAGGAAGAACATAATAAAAAGAATATCCAGAGTCTTGCTCCAAGTGCTACTGGAATCAGGAGGGTTTTTTTTGCCTCACGCTTCTGTTTGAAAATTTTAGAGCATGAATGCTGCCTACCTCTTGTTTTTGAAAACAAAGCACTTATGGTTTTATAGACTGGGTGTTTCTACTGACTCCTAGGAATAAAGAAACCCTATTACATTTAACAGCATCTCAGGGAAGGTGTCAGGTTGTCTCCTGAATGTGATAAAACACAAGAAAGTTATTTCTGCCTGTGTCAAGAAATTGGTGTCTGTAGCTTAGTTCAGCAACCAGAAAACTGATTCTGCTGTGTTGAGAACTGCCAGTCTCCTTGCTGTTGTGAAATCCCCACTATTTATACAATAATTTTTATCAGGAAAAATACTTTTTTCACTATACTAGCAGCCCTATCACAACATATCAAGACAATTATTGTAATATAAAGTTGAATATGGGACTCAGCAATCATGTAAGACTGTAGGATTTAAGGGGAAAAATTAAAACTGAAAACAAAATATTTCCAAGCAGTTTTTTAATAAGTCAGAGTAGAGAAAAACCAGAGAAAAGTTGCCAAAGTTTTGTGACCTGCTCATGCTTATTGCTGACTAATGGTGTTATTATTTAATTACTGTCCTGGTATTTGACTAACATTTCATTACTAAGATATTTTGGCATTGTTTCACAATCTCTGCTAAATTAGAACTTTAAGTACTTTTAATGCTTCTTACTTCAACCCAAGCTTATTGTTTTAGAAAATTAATTTCTCAAGGTGTCTTCCACATTCCGTCAAGTCCACAGAGGATGTCATGGTTAATGAGGGCATCATTTGAGACATTCAGTTAATTGAGTCCATGTTGTGGCCATTTCTATAAGGTGAACTATACATCTGTTCTCAAGATGCTGGCACTGTCTCATTTTAAGGATAACCTGAATTATCATGTCCTTTCACTTTGAGGCTATTTTCTTTGAAACTCTGAGGCTTTTTTTTTTTTTTTTTTCATCTATATACTTCCATCAATCTTTGCTTCCCTTATGCTATTTGGATTTATGTCATTTGCCTGCTTAGCCTTCTGAACTTATATGTACATTAATCAACAGTGCTGCAAGGGAACTTGGTTGCATCTAGAAGTGATGACATTGATTCTGGTTGTAGAGTGTAGTTTAAGAATAATTTAAGGTTTGACCATCACTGTTTTAAAGCTGGTACTTGATACTAACACACAGCATATATGTGAACAGATTGGCATGGGATTTCTTTGTTCTGACTGAGCCATCAAAGCACAGTCATGTTGAAACAAGCACAAAATGATGATTTTTGACAGTAGAATGTATTTTTATTCCCCCTTTTTCCCCCCATAAAATCATTCCAGTGACATATCCTTATTTCTCATTTGAAATGTAAAGAGAGAACAAGAGTTGCAGGAAAATGTCTGAAAGCATTTAGCTATTAGCCAGAAAAAACTATTCTATATTTTATGAAAAGAAAAAAAATTACTCTCTTTGAGAAATAGACCTTAGAGTATCCTAGACAATAACCTTCAATTTGACTATACATTACAAAATGCATCACAAATTATTTCAACCACAACCTGCAAGTACAAGATTAATGCACGTAAGTTACAAGGTTTACCTTATGATCTATTGTAAGTCTGACAAAGATGATGAAAGGGACATAATAAAAAAGACTGAAGGAAAAATGTGAGTGAAGAAAAATGTGAAGAGTCTCCTGAAGCTCAAGGCTTGAAAATAAATAGTATTACTTTTTATATTATTTATATATAAAGTGAAAGAATAGCAGTTATAATCCAAGGAGAACAGATGGTTCTTCATGACTGAAAAATGTCAGGCAACTGTTAGAGAAGAATTTGTGACTTGTTTTGGAGAAACAGGAAAGGACAACAGGTTCTCAGAAACATGATAAAGAATGAGGCTAGTAAGGTTCAATAGAAAAAAAGCACAAAAAAGTGGATGAGTGCAGATCGTAAAAAGTAGATCCCTGAGAGAATCTCTAAATATAATGGGCTTGTTATTACTGTTATTTAAGTAAAAAGAAAAATGCAAGACAGAAACTCTTGTAGTTATGAATGAACAGATATCCTATGCATTTCATTAGACTGCATTGAAAGAACATCCAGGAGATCAAGAATTTTCTAAGATTCAAGAAAACAGAAAATTTTGTTCCTACCCTGAAGACATATAAGTCAAATCTTATGTTAAGAGTAATGCCATTCAAGAATTAAGTCACAAAATGTATGCAAAGGCTTGCTGCATTGAATGGGGAAGCAAGAACTACCCACTAATAGATTTGAGAAGCAAATTGTAGCCCTGTGGTTGAATGATTACTTTGCAGACTAGAATAGAATAGTAAGTAGGACTTAAAAAAGGGGCAAACTTCTGCATTGCACTTTTTGGGAAATAATGTCTTGGTCAGCTGCAGCAGATGATTTAAAGTGAGCTCCACCTTATCTGAACTGGTCACTGAGAATGTAAAAACCACATAGGAACAGATTCTCAAGTGTTTTATTTTGTTTCTGCTGCTTCCAATGCACTGTTTTCAGGTTTCTTCCCATGTTCTCATTGCTCAGTAGTTGTTTTATATACTAGCAATTAACAAGTAAAATCCTAATTCTAATGGAAGCTGGCCCTGGGGGTTGGAACAAGATAATCTTTAAAGTATCTTCCAATCCAAATAAATCTATAATTCTATGATATTCATGGCTCCTTAATAAAATATTGACTTGCATTTTCATTGGCAAGTTTTTTTGTTTCTGTGTCCTTCACATATTATATATTTTGTGTTAAAAATAGTTATACCATTTAAGCCTTCACAGTAAATAGTAATACAGTCTAGTTGAGGTAGAAAACCAGTTAATTCCATGATGTGAACAGGAAAACTTCCGTAAATACCAGGAAGAGTTGCAAGCAATAGCCAGTCTATCTAGGGCAGTTCTCAGACCTGTAACAGGTAAAAATTATTTTATTTCCATGTCTCAATTCCTGAACAGTTTAAAAAAAAAAAGTTAGGTTTTAAAGTCAGGTTTTAAAGTCAAGAACTGCTCAACATTGTCTTTTTTCCAGGACTCATAATGTTTGAATAAACTTTTGGATACTCGAGGGCATTCTCCATGTACTGCTGTTTCTTTTTCCCCCTCAGCAAAGGGAACAGTTATGATGGATGTGAATCTATGCAGTAACTTTCCAGAGGGGATCTTGGGCCACGTGTGCTTGGCTCTGGTTGCCAGCCAGGAATCTGGCTGAGTTCTGCTGGAGACTGTAGATAAGAGCAGGTTCAGAGACACCCAGCCTCCGCAGAGATGCTTGCTGCTATTACTCAATCTTCTCAGTGATGAGTTCAATTGGATTAAAAACCTGTGCTACTCAGGTGCTGGGGAAAGAAGCTTCTTGAAAGAAGTCTGCTACTTTGCTTGCAGAGTCTTCCATCCCCTAATCACTCCCCTGCTTTGATGAGGGATGCAGAAGATGGTTTGCTGTTCCTAATGGCAGTTATATAAATATAATTTTTAATTTTCACCCTCATCATGTTTTCTCTTAATTAATCTTTAATGGCAAATTAAGTTTACTTCTGTGCCCATGTTTTTCTCTGCAGAGTCTTTATCTTAAAATATATACCATGTATACCAGTGAACAAATGACTCAGTAATACGGGTTAAAGCTGGTTTTGCTCATTTAAATTTTCCTCTATAGTCTCATTTGTACTATGCAAAATAGAGCAGGGGGATCATATATCATGAAGATAAATCTGTCAGAGTAACCCAAAGATATCCTTTCAAGAAAAAAACCCATACTATTAAAATAATAGATATGCAAAACCCAGCAGAGTGGTTTCACAGAAACTGCTATAATTCAGTCAGGCCTAGTTTGTCTGTATGTAGATTATTTCTGTATAGCTGTAGCTTCTATATAGGATATTTTTGTAATGAATTTTGAATTTTTTCCTTCTTTCTTTTTCTTTTTCCTTCCCCTTAGAGGATCCTAGTTTTATTATTTCAGCTATTGAAAAGATGAGTACTAGTTCAACTTTGTATTTTCTCAGACCTTGTATTGCCCTCAGTTAGTATATGGCACAGTACAGCTGAGTATCTGTTTTCACCTGTTTACCCTTAAAGAAATTAAATGAAATAATAGGATGTAGATATCAGATAGTATCTTTATATCTATATTAGCAATTTCTTAATTTCTTTTGGAGTGAATTATTTTAAATGTTGTTCTCCTCTTAAAGTCAGCTGTGGGTTTCAAGCTTATGTGCATTGGGTATAGTAGTACAATAGATGGGGTATTTCTGGCCTTTTTACATTTTTCAATTCCTTGCATGTATGGTGGCCACTTAAGAAAACTGGAAACAGCTTTGCATCTTTACATGCAGTCATTCTTTAGGCAATTTAACTTTACTCTGCTTGAGAAGGGAGAGTGAGCAACTTGGAGCATGTGGATGGCAAATGCAGTTTGTGGCCAGCTCATGCTTTTGTGGCTGGAGTTCGTAACTGTTCCAGCAGAGGTGTCACAGAAGGCTTTTTGCTGTCATAGCCTGTAAGACCAAAATACACATACATGTGGGTGGGTATGCACACACAAGCTAACAAAAATCTCAGACAATCTTTTTTTCTTATTCTTATAGAAAATGGTAAAACAATTTCAGCAGATTTTCCTTGAAAAGTAATGAAAAATTGAAAAGTATAAAAAAACCCTGCTCTTTGCCTTCATGTTTTATTTTTTTTTTTCTTGACTTGATTATGGCTTAAACTGCTAACTCCTGACAATATAATTCTTATAAATGCACTCCCTTTAGTCAGCTGAGATTGAAGGATAAGTTCTGGAAGAGCGTAAATTGCAAAAACAATAACTTCCATTAACCCAAGAAAGTTTTGGGGTAGGATTTGCTTGTTTGGGTGTTTTTACATTTTCTTTCTCTTCTTCTCCTTTGTTTATTTATTTATTTATTTTTTTTTAAAGCACTGAAGTGATTTTGTCCTTTTTATCCTCTTCCTAGAAAAATATGAAGAATTATCTTTCTCACTTTCTCCTCTAGGAAGTTTGTTTTATTTGATAAGGAAAAGAAAATCTGAGGGTCAGCTGTGGCAGTATTTCAGCCTTTCTGATATTTACTTGGTTAGCAGATAAAGCCCAACAGGATTCATCTCCTCCTGGGAGCCTTTGAGGTAAGATTACTGTGTTCCTTGAAGCAGAAAACATGACTTACAAAAATTTAGAAACCACATTTCATTTTTTTTTATATTAATGACTTTTAACATAAGATCACAGTCTTATGTTGGAAGCCACTTTGTCCAAGGTGAATTCTTTCATACACTGTAAGATCAGGTCTATTCATTACTCTGCATTTTCTAAAAACATGTTATTGTTTTCTGACTTTATATAAAAAGATCCATCTTACTTACCCTTTATTAGTATTATTTCTGAGTCTCAGTCATGGTGCACTAGGAAATTTGTGTCTCTATAGCTGTACAGACATATCCAACATTTTACACATTGAGCTTTTAGCATCTGTACAATTTGCTGGTAAGATAATCAAGCACAGATGCTGTCAGAATATATCCAGTGAAAAAATGTTAAATTCTTTTCGTGCATTTAACAGTTGGTTTGGCAGCAATACTGACTTCCCCTCACTAGAACTCCCAGAAAGCTCAGTTAAAAGGGACAGAAGCAATATGCAATACCCACGTTAGGATAAAAACACTTCACAGAAGTTAAAATGACAGCATCTGGTAGATGAATGCCTGCAAAAAAGAAAACTGCAGAACTGCCTTGAGCCAATTTTGATTGGGAAATGTGGATTAGTTTCACACGAATGGACTCATTTTTCAAACTGGAAAGATTTTTGTTTGTCTTTTTGCTTATGGAAATTGCAAGTGTCACTGAGGATTATCCAAGTCTAGAAAATCAAAGATAATAAATAGTATTAATAATTACAATTTTAAGTCCTCTGATAATTTCAGTCACTTTTCAGAACATTTAATATTTCTTAGATCTTGCAGTGCATTCTCTTGAATAATACTAAAGACTGTAGTCCACAGAATGTGGCAATTCCACTGTCTTCACTGTGGCCAAGTTTCACCTCTGAGGAGAGAGTTGAGTTGCACAAAGGGGTTGCTTTGTATCTTTCTTTTGATTACAGCCACGGTGTATATCCTCAGGATTTCAGAACCATGTCATCCTTAATCACTCCATTGATCTTGTGTGTCTTGCACAAGGGACCAGATTTCTACCTGCTGTCTAGGAGGCTGGAGATGTCTAAGAGCTTATATGATGTATGCATTTGTCTGGTTAACATTTGAAATATTCAACAACATAGGCTGCTTGCTTGCTTTAGGCTGTTTCATTCCAGTATAAATTTAAGCAGTCTTTGGACAGAAAATTTTGATGCACCCACATCACTCTATTGTGCACACACACACACACAAAATCAGATACAAACTAGTATTCAAGACCTACAGGTCGCTGCTGAGCTGTTAAAAAGAGAAAATCAGCTTTCTGGGAATGGATCAGCCCCCCTGCCCTTCTGCACCGAGGAGGATCCAGTGACCTCCCTCTGCCTCTCCAGAGTGGAAATTATGCTGTCGCGGCTCCATCCTGCTGTCAACACAGGACACTGCTCTCTGCTTTCCACTTGACTTTCAGCTTTGCTCTTAGTGTTTCTTTTTTTTCCTCAGCTGAAACAGCATTTGTTTACCATCTTGACTGGAAGATATTTTTCTTCCTTTTCCATCTAGTAATCAGTCTTAGTCAGAAAAAATGTCGTTTTTGCTGCTGTTAGTCATTTCAGCATGACTGCATTTGCTGTGCCCTGTGAAATTCTGGCAGGACACAGGACAGTTTCTCAAAGAGTACTGACAAAGGAAACTCAAATTCCCTTGGTTTCTTCTGGTCTTGGCGTTTCCTAAGGATATTTAAAAGGCTTTCCATCTTCACCTGTAGCTTAGTTCCCCGTACACTTCCCAGCATCCAAATTACATGTTATGTGTGATTTAAATAAGCTGATTTTTAGCAATGGAAGAAGAGGAAGAGGTTAAGAGGATTAGGGAGCTTTCCAAGGCTAAAGAATCTAGGGGTGGAAAAAAGGGACAAAGCAAAAGCAACAAAGTAACACCTGATGCGGGAACTGGTAAGGACAGAAATATACGAGAAAAAATACCCAGGAAAAATAAAAGTAGGAAAGACAAACAATATGGAAAAGGGGATCCAGTCTGACTTTTCAGGTAAATAAAATTCTCTAACTTGCACTCTTTTTTCTGCTGTATGGCTGTACTCAGAAATCCACATTTTAGGGACCAGGTCTTTCATCATGAAGAATGCTCTTTTCTATTGGAACTGTTCTGTCTATTTTTACAAGTAGTACCAGGGACCAGATAAGTCTTGTCATTCATCTGGGCTCATCAGTTGAAATTTTCAGGTTTTCATTTTTATGTAAGGACTTTTCATAGCAAAAGTTCCAGCTCAGTTAAAGCAGTCTCTTCTATCTCGTGCTACAGGGTGTGTTTCCTGCACCCCCATTAATAACTTTCTGCACATACTGGAGTTAAAGGAATTTTTGAAGGAAAAAAGCAATGTTGAAATAGGAAAAACTTGGAATAACTTTTATCTTCAAACCTCTGTTGCAAATATGGCCCTTTACTTTTAAGAGGATAATAATATGTTTCCTTGGGTTTTCAAGATAATCATAAGACCTATGTGGGTTATATAAGCTTTCTTGAGAGACCTACTAATCTGTGGGAGACAACTGCCTGTTGAGATTAATTCATTTTTATTTTTTTGAAGGCATAAAAATATGAAGCTTTTCCATTTAAGCCTTGGAGTTAGATGTAGAATGCATTGAAAAACTCCCTTTTTTTTCCCCCCTCCTGCAAAGTTGAAAAAGACATTAGCAATTATGGTAATGTGCTTTGGATGAGCTTTTTTTGCAGGGGGATGGGAGAGTTGAAAGACCAGATTACATACACTTATACCTGCTTGATTAGAGATAAAAATAGTATCTCCTACTGATAAACTGTTTCATCACACAGCAGTATCTGCTGGGGCACATTTTCAAGCTATTAGAATTTCACAAGTCTATGAATCTCACTTCAGGAATGGTTTCCTTGCTAACGTGTACCTTGTGAAAGTAGGTAGATAGAAAATAGTATTCTGGAGATACACCACAAACAAATGCCCCTTGTTCATTTTTCTCTTCATGGCAGAGTCTTGATCCCATCCAGAATTATGGTAGCAAAATCGTCTACAACCACGATTCAGGAATAATTAATCTGTCAGTTTGTTTCCCTATTACATTTTTTGCATAATTGTCCTAGCCTTTCACATTCAATTTATCTGGTTTAGCCTTTTCTCTATGGTAAACTAAACTGTTCTTACTGGTATAGAAGATGTCAGTGTATATATTGCCCTACTTTCAAAGGAATGATTCTTTCTGACAATAGGAATCATGTGGGAGACATCTCATATTTTTTATGTGATGCAAAAATGTATTTCACTTCTGTCATGACTAAGAAAGGATAGTGAATGACCTTGAAGGATGTGTTTTCAAAATACTGTGTTAACTGCTTCGATGTTGATACTTTCTGTGTGTTGCAGTCCTAGGAATGCACCCACAGTAAATCTACAGATTGTCAAAATAATTTTGGTTTAGATGTTAGCACATTTGGTCAGATGGCATTTTTAATAAGTTGACTAGATGGTGGTGTGCAGGTACCAAAACACAAAGCATGGATATGGATTTAGGATATTTCACACTAGTATCTTCAGGAATAGTAATAGTAACAGTGCATTTTGTTGGAAAATTCAGATTTAATTTTATCTGTTCATTCTGTTGGAATTTGTATTGGTAGAGAAATTTACATGGCTACTGAATGTTTGGGTTCCTCAATTCTCTCTTTTTGGAAACATTGGATTATTTTTCCTTTTGGGGTTTAGCTCTTGGATTACAGAATATAATCATACATCTTTGTTATGGAGGGAAAATGTAGGATTTTTCTGGTAACTTTCTAAGCATATTTGAATTTAATGCAATTTTACACCCTTGGTCCACCTGATACTTTGGGTGTCCAGTCCTGTTTTGGCTCCACAAATATTCCACAAATACAGTTATGTATTGCATTCTCTGAATTTAAGAAGATTCTTACTAAAACAGCCATCAGATTAACACTTTGTCTAAATAAGAAATAGCAATTTCAATGAAAGCAGAGCGCCTAAAATTAAATGATTGCAGGAAATATTGCATCTGGTGAGGAATGACTTAGCATGACTTTTAACCTAGAAGACAATTCTGAGGACACAAATTTATCACATAAATATGAGTCATTTTCACTCAAGAGAGTGAAATCATTAGTTATTTGCAGGGGTAAGGAGAGCAGGAGGGCTCCAGTATTTCCCCCAAAAGAGAAGGAAAGTGGTTTTGTTGCTCAAACTCCCCATTCACAGTGATGCCATCTTAACATGACATGGTACTTCCCAATTACATAACTGTGGCTCCCTCAGGGTGTGTTTATAGGACCTAGGCACTTCTATTTGTCCTCCTGGTGGTACTTTAAAATCCTGAATTCTCACTGGTAGTGGCTGGGCTTTGAGGACCTCTCAGACTCCATAATGTTGGAGCTTAATTGCCTCTAGAGGTAATTACATGCTGTGGGGGTTTGTTTTCCCCTAAGACTTATTTCTGTGCAATCTCTTTGCCACATACCTCATCCCCCCAATTTTTGTTTCTAACTCCATGTTAGGATCTTAGTGGTTTTAAAGTATGAAGAAGAGGAAATGTTCTTCCATGGGAGAGTCATAAGCTTCTTTAAGGAAAAAGAAAAAATAGGTAAAAATATTGAAATTACTCAATTTCTTGCAACTATAATGTTGTAAGAAATTATGAACTACAGCAATTGTGATACCACCTTGCAATCAGATCACATTTTTGGCTTCTCTTTGGAGGATGTTATTTGCCCATGACACTTTTTCTCATGCCACTGCAATCTTTATCTGCTTTTCTAAGCCAGCTGCTATCATAACAGCAAACCAGCCCAAATGTAGATGCAAGTGAATGGCTTCCCCAGAGGCACATTGGTTCTAAAAAAAGACAGCAGTAAACAGGAGAGTAATATTCTTCAGGGATATCAAATATCTTGCATTCGAAGAAGGAGCATCCTCTGAGGAGCAGAAGCCTGCATCATGAGTATAACTCTGTTTTGGTTTGTATTTACCCACCAGCCTGCTCTCCACATATTTCACATAGTTTTCACATATTTCAGTGTTCCTTATATTTATTTTCCAACAATCCAAATATTCTCTAATTCACACACAATTTGAAACTTTGAAAATCAATTCAAACAAAGCGGATTAGGTAATAAGTTACTGAAGAGAATGAATAAAATGTAATTAAGGTCTTAATTGTAAATCAATGGTAAAGACAAGAACCCACCCACCAAGCCATGGGTTTTGGTCTGACCTTACATGTACATTGAACAGAAGTTGTCCAGACACAATTAATCCTGCCTTATTTTTTTCTCCTCAAGGAGCTCCACTAATATATTGAAGTATGTATAGAAAGAGAATAAAGAAACCTCTGTAATTAATTTTCAATTAGTCTACTTCTGTATACACTGTCCCTCTTTCCTCAATCAGTTTTCTCACAGATCTTCCAGTTTTGCTTTGTAAAAATTATTCAAATGTAGCAATAATTATTCTTCTCAAATGTTAATGACTTATTTATCAGACTCAGTTTTTCAAATGTCCTTTACACAGTTTAAAGAACGCATGCAAAGAAGTGGAGGAAAAATACTGATTTGAAGCAAATTTAGTGTTAAAACCAGACTCCAAGTAGCCTTTTAAATTACTTATGCTCTTCTGCTGTGTTTTCCCTCCACCACACAGTGACCTCCAGCACTTTCCTATTTTTAGAAAGATCCTAAGTTTGACTTTAAGATAGCACTGTTTTATTTGCACTTTCAAACATATTAAATGGTACCAGGATTTGCAAGACACAGGCTAATGTTGGATCTCATCTACAGTGCAGAAAAAGAAACAGGTGTTAGCAACTGCAGTATGAATATTTTCTTGCACTATTTCTATATCAAGCAGGTATTTATAGCTTAAATATGCACTTAGTTTTTGCACTCAAGATTTTATGCAGCTCCCCTGGATACAGTGATATTAGATCAAGCCCTAAATGTTTATATGAAAGCAGTTTGGTAGCACTGATACCCTGTGATTACCCAACAACATTGTAGGCTGCAAAAGGAGCCAGAGGCAAAATAATTTCATTTCTCTAAGTACAATGAAATGCATTAAGTTCTCCTGGTTACACTAAGACTTCAGAGAGCCTCTAAATTGGTTAGCACTGGAGCACCAGGAGATCTCATTTAAGTGACTTTATCAACTGGTACTGCAGATCAGTGCCAGAAGGAAACATACAAAACTGTACACAAGGCAGGTACAAATCTACACCAATCGATCATGTTTGATTTCCTACAGGTTTGAGGACACAGATTTGAAAACTGGAATGAATAATGGCATTATTTCAATTCCATATACACCAAGAAGTAGTATTAATTGTGTCACAGCTTTTTTAATTCTTTGCCTGATAGGCACTGTGGAATGAAAGAGGGTGGTGTTGACTTACATGCTCTTCTTTAGTAACTGGACTGATAGCAACATTAGGATGGTATTTCCGCTATCTAATATCACAGAAGTTTTATGTCCCCATTAAATTGAGCTAATTTTGCGGTATTAATGATTAATGGAAACTAATGGCCATTTAACTTATATGAAAATAAAATAATTATTCAAGGAAAATGCATTAATTCAATTCGGGACAGCTATGTCTGTAATGTTTTGAAAATATCACTGATGGGCTAAGGAAAACTCAGCTTTGATTTTCAGAAGACTGGGAAACTTTTACTTTCAGATTAAAAGCTAAAATTAAGACCTTGGAATACCAAAAAGGATGTTGGTAAGAATAATATTAAAAAAGCATGCATCCATTTATGCTGGAGTGCTGTGTAACTTGCCAGGCTTGCAACTGAGTTACTACAAAGGTTATTTGAATCACCTGTTGCTTCAACTAAATTACTCTTTTTGAATCTGGAATTGTGGGATACCAATGAAAGTGTCACAGTGCTTCTTCTATTGGATTTGTACTTAAGAAATTGCAGCTGTTAAGTGTCTTTCCACTGAGCCACTTGCTTTTAGAAGTGTCTCTTGTGTCTGTCTTACATAATAAATCATCACATGTCCTTGCTGACATTATCCTAGCTAAAGGTTGTTTGCTCCCCTAGATTTATAAATATTTATATGGACACAAGAGTTCATTGTTCCCACAATTTTATGCAGTAAAGAGGAGTATGCACAACCTCAGGCACTCTGTTTCCATTGGACTTTCAGTGGAAATGGATTTTGTTTTGTGATGGTTGTATTTTAGAAGGCCTTTGTAGCATCTTTCACAGCTTTTTAATGTTATCATTGAAATGATTGTCAGGTGGCTCCCAGCATTTAGATATTACAGCACCAGGCCTGACATGGTTCAAGATGTGTTTGGACAACACTCATGTGTTGTCACATGATGTGACTCTTGGCAATGGTCCTGGAAATGGTCACAGCTGCTCTGCCTAAGGCTGGCAAATCTCCATCAAAGGATCCCAACATGCTCTGCTGAGAACATCTTTGATGTTATAGGCCCTACTGCTTGGTAGCTTTTCTTCCAGGGGAACAACGATTTTGTGGGAAGATTTATATCTCAGGATGCTGGACAATTTTGAAAGTGGCTCCACAGGAAGGAATTAGATACTGTGGACAGATGGCTGCAAATTCCTGAAGGAGAGAGATTTAGATTCTGTCAGCATCTTGTCAGTGTCTCAGTGCTGTGTTGCAAAAATCCCTTTTATCATTTTGATTTTAGACATTCTGATGTTTGCTTTGTCTTTAGTTTAAGGTATGATTCACTAATTACTGAGTTTGCCAAGGAAAATAGTGACAGTAGGAAGGTAATTAAGGTATTTTTAAGTTCTAAGCTTAACTGTGACACTGTGAGAAGAGCATCTATAGTTGCATTCAACTCTTGTGAATTCTTTAGAGACCACAAGCCCAGTAGAGCACTTTCTGCATCACTGCAGTGAAACATCCCAAAAATATATGTAATAATACATAATGAAAACCTGAGGGAGCTGTGTTGGTTTAGAAAATAGATTTGGATGTAATAGATTTGGAAGATTCTGCAAAATTCAATATTTCCACAATTTCTAAGAGCTTCAGTTTTCATCTAGAATCTTGACATTTAAAAGGTATTTGTGAAGCTTGATTCACTCCATAGGTTTGTATTTTATGTCTGCAAGTATAATGAGAGCATAATGTGCTAGATAAAGAATAAATTGAAAAGATACTGTAGACATAGTACATAAATTCAGCTTGAGAGAATATCAGCTTTTGTTGTTAAACTAATAACCTTGTTCAGTGAATTGAGTCATTCTCTGAGATGACTGACACCCTTTTAAAAGGTGGTTTATCCATTTCACTTTTTATAAAATACAAAAATTGAGACACTGGCATGTTGCAGTTCACTTTTTATTCTGTGTTTATCACAATAGCAAATAGAACAAGGCTAGTGTAGAATGGCTTAGTAAAGCAGTGTTCACTTTTGTCCTGAAAAAATGACTACCCTGAATAAATGACTATCTGCTTCCCACATACACCAGACTGCTTCTGGGGAACTTCAGGATAGGCATGTGCTCTCCTGAAATAGCCTTTATTTCATAGTTACCTATCTGGTCCTGTTTCAGTTGATCTTAGTCTATTTGGATGATGATATTCTTTTTTTCTTTCCTTGCCAAACAAGTCCATTTAATACTGAGGAATAACTGTCATTGTTCAAAAGTCCTGTTCCATCTTAAACATCTAAATATCTCCCCTTCCAGGGGGAAGTATTTCTTCCCTTTTGCACTGCAAACAAAAACTTGATCAAAAGAATCAGGAAATCCAAGACACTTAATGAACTTAAGGAGATAAAGTTAATACTGAAATGTTTTCATTTTTAAGATATTAAGAATCAACAGTTTCCAACTCAGCAGGAGTAAATGCATCCAAAATCAGATGTGAAGAAACGAGGTTCTTGTACCCACAGGTAAGAACCTGTGCCAGACTAACTGCTGTAGTGCAGAGCCCTTCTTTTGTTACCAAAGTTGTTTTGTTTCAAGTATGTAACAGTGCTTACAGTTCCAAGTAGAACAGATTTTCTCCTTAGGAGAAGAGAAACATGTTTTTACCTGTGATTAGGTAAAAGAGCTTTAGATTTACTTGGTGAAATTTAGGCTGTTAACATAAGGGTAATGTTGAAGAAGGTTTTTAAAGTCTCTGTTGTAATCCTTATCAAAGGTGTATTTTGTGATTTTAATCTTTGGATTTTTTTCTTTATTAAAAATATTTCAGACCTAGAAAGAATGAACTTCCTCACTCTGTTTTCTGGAATATACTGTCCAGACAGTGTTAGAAAATGGGATCAGAATGCTCAAGGATGTTCTTGCAACTACCTCATTGTGCAGAAACTGAGTAACTCGAGCTCTAAATAGGTGTTTAAGCTGTAACATAGTTTGAAATATATACTAGCCTTTTGTGAAATAGCTCTGGGACATGTTTTTTCTTTTGCTCTCAGGATAGAGACACTTTCAAAGAGAAACATGAAGGAGGGAAATAGGGATAGTGTTTCAAAAAGCCAAGTTCTCTGTATTCTGCAGTTGCTTCCTTGATACCCTACTACTTCAGCACACTTGTATTTACATTATCTTTTAATGATTAGGTTTATGCCTTGGAAAATAGCTTTTCATTGTCTACTTTGCTTTTCTAATATACAAATTTATTTTTTATCCCTTATTGGTTTTAATGAACTAGATTGTTGTAGTGCATTTTAGACCTATTGAATCTGTAGTTTTATGTCATTGCTTTTAAATAAATGTTTCTTTATTTTTTTTTAACAAGTTCTGCTATTTTGTAGAGCTGTCTATTTAATCAGGAAACTTGACAATAACTTTTTCTGGTTCAAATTCTATCTTCTACTGTGTCCTGAAAAGTTTATCTGGAAAGTCATGAATATGGTAATTTCTATTTCTGAGCAGCTTTCTTACGCTATTTTTGTTCCACAATAGTTAGATGTATAGTTCTAAGTGAGTAGGCACAGTGTGCACAAGATGGAGAAATGGCTTTCTTATAAAAAAGTAAGCTGTAAAATGAAAATCATTAAATGATAATAATACAGTAATCATGTTTCTAAATTTTGCTATGTTAATTCAAGCATCTAATTCTAGTGTGACATAGTACTTCTTAACAAAGAATAATTTTTAAACTGAGTTAATCTTCTAATGGAGGATAGCTGTCACTTAAATTTTGTGGATGAATGATTTTCAAGGAAAGAAGAATTGTAAGAAAAAAGTGCTAAGTAGAAAAGGAGAACATGCAGCGTGAGTGGGGTGAAGGTCAGAACAGGATTTCAGAAATACTGATTTCTACTACAGTGCTTTTCAGAGATTCTTGCTTTTTAGATCAGGAAAAATAAAATCTGTCTATTCAAGAAGAGAATATACTAAAGACCTCAGCCAGATCTTCAGAATAAATATGATAAGCAAGGCAAAGGGCAAAAATATTTTAAAGTATAATTATGAAAAAATAATAAAAAGAAAACATAAAACCGTTTTTTTATGTCATCTACTAAGTATTCAGTGAAATTCATATGCTGAATAATCATGAAAAGCATAGGAGAAATTGAGGGTAAAAATAATGTGATCTTTCCTTGTCTTGGCTTTTTAGGCTCAACCAGGAGGACTTTTAAGAACTTTTCAGTTACGACCAGTAGTCACAAGGACTATTCCGTTTTTTTGCCATTCTCCAGCACTTTTCTTTTAATGAGTTTTTTTTTCTTCTTTGGTCCTGTGTAAACTTTTGACCTCACAACATCCCATGGCAATGAATGCCACAGTTAATTGTATGCTAGGGAGGGGAAAAAGTCTCATCCCTTTGTTTTAAAATTGCTACATTATACTTTCAGGGGATGTACTATGGTTTGGTCTCTTTCTCCATGGGTCTGTCTTTTCCAGAAATCACTCTCTATGCATGACTGTCCTTGCTGTCCTCTCTCAAAGTTTCTTCTTGCTTTATATTTGAAGATTGGAGAACCATCACTCTGCACAGTATTCAGGAGTTGAGTGCAGTATATAAAAGCACAGTGATGCCCTTCTGTTTTCCTGTCCTTTCCTAACAATTTTTAATGCTCAATTTGCAATTTTGCCACTGTTAATCACTGTGGTGATATTTTCTGATAGCTGACCCCTGAATCATTTCTGAATGGATGTAAGTCACTGTGAATAACTGTTCCTTTTTGTGCTCAGTATGTTAATAATAGATTTATTACTTCAGCCTTCATATTCCTGTGTGCACTGTTGGACAAAACCCAACTGAGACATAATTACAGGATTCCTGGCTGAGAGTTCTGATTCCTTAAACAGTTTTCTTGCAATATTATTTCATCATTTTGTTATTCAGTTTCTTAATTGTGAGAGTAGCTTGATGGTGGTAACCCTACAAATCTCACATTAGGTTTATGAGTAACAATAAGTTGATATATATTTTTTTAAGATTAACACCCATGAAGAGCTTGTCTACTTCTCACTGTAAAGGAAAAGTCACAAAAAAAAGATTCAGCTATGATTAGGTAGAGGATGCACATAGTACATCTGAAAACCTAAACCCAGGAAACATCAGGTTACAGGGCACAGTATTTGCCTTTTAAAAAAATTAAATGTAATATTTAGCAAATATTTGAGTAGAATTTTTTTAAGGAATATCCAATTATAAAACTGTAATACTATGACAGGGACTACTGAATTTATCCTAAAAAATCCAGCTTACACAGGGGAATTATTCTTGAGAATAAACTCTGAGGCAATGATGAGGGAACACTTTTTTGTTATGTTGTCATAGTTGAGCTGCAGCATAAACAAGAAGTTTTAAACAAATACATTCTTTACAATCAAAAGATAAAGAAATAAGGTTGATTATCTCACCACAATTTATTACTCAATACTATGCAATGCATAAAGTCTTTTTGCAAGCAAGAAAAAGCAATCCAATTGTAAACTATACAAGGTACTGTCAATATCTGATTAAAAGAGGCTGAGCTATCCACAGCCTCTCAACATCTAATCTTACCCAGGTTGCAGAGATGTCACTCTGCATCTTAGGAGGTTTCTGTTTTTGTTTACATTGCTTCCTTGAAAAGGAGGTGACCTACTTGTCTGGGAGGCTGTGTTAAATTGGTTTGTTTTTTTGGGCTTCACAGCCTAACCCATGACTTGCTAGTCAAATAAGCAGCTCATTTCAGCAGCTCTAAGAAGGCGAGAGGATTCTTTATTTCTGCTGCCTGCTTGGTTGCTGATAGAAAAATGCCTCCAGACATAGTAAGGCCCTCTACACATTTTTTTTTTCCACTTTCTTGTCAGCCTGTGTCATGTTAGCAAAATATCAATATTGTGCATAGAAATGTGAACTATTTATCATGAATAATACAGATAAGTTAGAGATTAAATTGTAGCACTTGTTAGTAGTGCATGATATTGACATACAAATTGCAAATTTTGATAGACATGTATAACTTTGCCCTAAAGTACTTTATAGTTGGTTCCAAACTTTTCCTGTCAAGAATTAGTTTTGTCAGGCAGTATAGCTTTATTTGGTCATTTTATCTGCAATGGAAAATACTGTACTCTTTGAAGAGTTCATGAGGGTTTATGGGCATATAAATGGCAATACAAAACATAAAAATCATAGGTCAGAGTGAAGTTCTTTAGCTTCTATATTTGCTTTCTCAGAGGTCAACATGTTTAGAGAAAGTAATAAATAAGAAATGCATATATTGAGATGTCCTAGGAATGTTCTCTGATTCTTAGCAATTTACAATTCAAAGTTTACCCAAACAGGAGATAATGACATTGCATTTAGTAGTCATATATATATTTTGCATCCATGAATTTTAAAAGGTAGGGTGTTTTTAGGATGAATCTATTTAGAATCTGCAGTGTTCTATATGTAAAAAAAAATTGCATCTTAACTGTGCAGCGTACGAAGAAGATACTTCTTTCTCCAGCTGCTAGTTTCATTACATGTCCTCTAATATTACAGCTGGAAGTGCTACTGAGCTACTGTTCTGTAATTTTATATTTTGTCAAATTGTTTTCAGAAATCCGTTCCTTACCTTTGATGATGCTCCTTGCCCTTCTCTATCCTTCTTGTATTTCTGCTAAAAATGAAACCTGCAGACATTATTTGCCTTCAGTTATATTTTATATTTATTTCTATTATATCTATTGGAACAATTATTCTTAAAATTTATATTCTAGGTTTTGGGCTTTTTTAAAAAAAATATTTCTCAAGCTCATTTGCCTTTTAAAAGATAAATGGCTGTTTAAACTTGAAGTTGTCAGTGTGTGTTCAGATGTAGATATATAAGTGCAAATATAATAGGGCCTTTAGCAATAGGACAAGGCATGGTGGTTTTGATCTGAAGGAAGACAGTCAGACAAGATACTTGGAAGGAATTTGTTTTGTTGAGCATATGAGACACTGGCACGGGTGTGTGTGCATGCCAAGCAAAGTTTCCCATCCCTGGAAACATCCATGGTCAGGTTGGATGGGGCTCTGAACAATCTGACCAGGTTGAAGGCGTCCCTGCTCATTGCAGGGGGCTGGGACTAAATGGCCTCTAAAGGCCCTTCCTAACACAGTCCATTCTATGCTTTAGAAAACCCATCCATTAAAAAAAACCTCATTATTGTGTTTTGGTTTAGAGGTTTTTTTTGTTTAGTACAGGTACTTTTTGCAAGGAAAGGGTGTGCTGAAGAGCAGGTATCTTCATAAATGCTTCCTCTTTTTTCAGTCATTATTAAGGGTAAAGAGAAAGTCCTGTTTGCAACTTGATCTGTTTTACAGTGTCTGGTTGACTCTTCAGTGATGTTGTTATTCATCCCTTGAGAGCATTTAAATCATATGATGTATTTATTTATTTTGAGTGAGGTTAGACTATTTTACATTTTCAATAACTCCAGAGACATGTTGTGAGAAGACGTAGTATACATTTTCATTACGTATAAGGGTTCTCTGAACCAAAAAAAAAAAGAGATTTATTACTCTTTGTGTACTAAACTTCAATGTATTTTGTAGGTTTTGCCTACTGTATGGATTATTTATATTTTTCCTGGGGATATGCAGATAAGACTACAGACATAGGTTTTAAACATTTTATTGAACTGTTATTTGTTAGACTAAAATGATACTTGATTTTTTTTACCTTCTTACCTTCTTATTCTTATCTTTTTTACCTGTGGGATCACGCAGACATATGGGACTATGGCTTTTTGGGGTTTAGGGAAGCACAGTGCCTTCTTTCAAAGCATCACTCATGGATGTACCAGGTGAACTGAGGGATAGGCTTCTAAGATTATATAAATCTATTGTGTCTTTTACAGCTGCATCTCCAGTCTTCATTGCTGTGATAAAAATATTTTGGGATATAAGTAATTTTTTTTTAATGTATATTTTTAGTTTGGCCTGAATCAAATCAAGCAGATGTAAAAAAGCTTTTAACCTTTTTAATGAGTGAATATGTATGTTCAAATAGCAAGGCTTCTCTTTTATACATTTAGAAAAAACCCTGGCTTAAATTCACAAGCCTTTGCGAGAATGAGGAGCTGCTGTTGGCATCTTTTTTCCAAAAGTCCCTGAACCATATCCCAGAATGAGAGATGTGCAGTCACTGCTTCTCTGTGCAAAAGAGGTTTAACTGCCAATCGCTGCCATCAGTTTGTTAACCCTTGTGTAAAGGAGGGGGAAATGTTGTATAACAGAATGGGCTGAAATCTTGAGAGAATGGAGATCTGAACCTCTACTTCTCCCATCCCTAGATATGTTACTCAGTACCACTGATGGGTAAATCTATGCCTTCATTCTATATGAAAATGCTGAAACAAAACTTTAAAGGATACTGTAAAAAAGTTACAGCTATGAGTCAGTATTTTTACCTTTCTGTAGCTTTTTTTTTAGATTTGTATTCTTGAAGCAAGCATATCATACTTAAAGCAAAATTATATGCTGGTTTTCCACATTTTAACAATGTTTATATAACTTTCAATACTTAATACTTTCCTTATTTACCAAGAAGTTTATTTCATGGAGCATTTAATGGAAAATGCCTTAAGTTTCTTAACATTAAACTCTTTCAAACCTTCCCTTTCTGTGTGTCCTAAAAGCAGTAAATAGGAATCAGGTCTGTGATAATTTTGTACAGACATTTTTCTGATGCCACGACTCTAAATGTATTGTATAATGACTTTATTGGATAAAATTATGACTTACTGATAAAGGGGAAACAAAAGAGGAGACAGGTTTTCTGTGTTCCTTAGAAAATGTGGGTTTGTCTTCTAGGTGCTTTTTTTTTTTTAACAAGAAAGTGGCAGTCTCTCAAAAAACATTGTTAAACAGTTTAGAATGTTTGCCAAAGAATATGTCTTTCAAAAAAAGTCTTTTTACAGAATTTCTTTCTTCAGTCAGTACAGCTGCCCCTACTGGTACAAACTGCCTGTGGATATAGGCTGCTTGGTGCTTGGGCCTTCCTCTGAGTTGTGTTGTTTTAGTCCTGGTTTAATTAATGGGAATATGAAAATCAAAGTTCAAACTAAAAGAATTAAAAGTAAAATGGCTGCTGTAAAAGGCAGAAACAAACTGGGACAAAGGAAGAAAAGACAGAAGAAATGAAAACATAAAACTGTACTGTCAGAGTTTGAAAAGGTTTTTTGAATTTAAAGGAAAAAATATTGCTACTATTTTGTTATGCCTTATTGCTCTTCTATCCATTTTTTAAGGATATGAGGCATACTGAAGAACAATTTTTAAATATCAATTCCTTGTATTTATTAGTGTTTATCTATAATTGTAATAACTTATTATTTAAATCTTATAAACTTACTCAGAAAAGTATATCCTAGAATATGCCATATATAAAATACAATTGCAATGGAAAAATATCGTTATCCCCTTTGAGGATAGGTTAAATGTGATTTTAAATATAGCTTTTTAAAATCCACAAGTGCCTGTTGAATGTAACAGCTGCTCAGGGAAGGAGATGAAAAGAACAAATTTTAAAGTTAGTTTTCAAGAATGGACAGGATCTGGTTCAATAAGGTACTGTCAAAAAGCTACTGTCCAACTCTTTAGGCCACTATAATGTAATTAGATTCCTTATTCTGATAAGAACAGCAGAATTTGTTATATTACTGCCTAACTTGAAAAAAATCATCTATGTTAAAATGAGGAGTTCAAACAAAGGAAATGGAAAGAATCATTTGTAAGGGTAAAGTACATTCAGATGTAATGGGGATAATTTTAATTTTGAAACATCAAATTAGAGTTTCAGTGAAAATTCACACTACAATTTCAAAACAGATTCCAGTGAGAAAATAAAAGGTGTCATTAAATGGAAGGGTCAAATGTACTACTAACTGGGAAATCAGTATTCAGTAGGTCCAGGAAAGGAAACTATGTGCACACTCTGCCAAACTGTAAAAATATTATGGTATTCTAATCAAATCTTGAAAAATAACTTGATAAAGGCATAAGAAAAAATGCTAAAAGGATTTTTTCCTGTGTACAAGTAACAGCAAGCCTTACAGAGGATCTACAGAAAAAGCAGAACTGGGTTTTTTGTTTGTTTTGTGTTTAAAAGAAGCTATATAATCAGAAAATTTTGTGCTTGCAATAGGATGAAAAGAAATTGTATCAATATGTGTTAGGTCTCCTTAAACCAAGGCAATGTCATTTAGCATGGGACAGCAAAAGCTGAAAGACGTGCAGGGTAGTTCTTTCTAGTGGAACAGTAAAACCATCTTAATGCCTCCTGTTAAATGAGAATCTGTTGGATTTCTTACACTGCACGCAATATTCAAAGAACTGAAATGGCAACATTGTCAAATGTGCTGGAATTAACTAAATGGGAAAGATTATCAAAGTAAATCACAGTTCACAGCATGGTGAGCAGGAGAAATTGTTAGAGGAGGGAGAGGTGCATGTTAGGGCTAGCAGTAGCAGCAGGCAGAGGGGCCTTTCTCAAACAAGTTAAATTAGTGGACCAAATGATCTTTAAAGCGCTTTTCTACCAGTAAGATTTAGACATTGATGCAAGAATTCTACAAAAATAGAGAACAGGTCACATATAACTGACTCTCTAAAGGAAAAGCCTGTGCAATAACCCTGAGGTAGTTATACTTAAGGAGGTCTTCATTGGCCTATTTATCTCTCTTTTCAAGTATTTATTTTTTCCTTTAATTAAAAAAAAACAAAAACAAAACCTGCTTTTTAATACTATCATTCATAATTGCAAATGGTGGAAAAATATTAGCTGAAAAAGAGTGGTTTCCAAGCTTTATGTGTAAGGATTATAACTATTGGGGTTTTTTTCCAGTGACCTCCTTAAATCTAAATCTCATCTACATTGCTGCTATCACAATCCCAGGAAAAGGGGGGAGTAGGTGAAGGAGAAGTTCCTTTTAGTGCAAAAGGGCAACACTGAAGAATTGCAGAAAAGTGTTGAATGAATGGGTTATAAGGTGTCAGTAGTCATAAAAGCCAAGTAATGTACATGTAAAACACAGTCTTCCCATTATATCCACAGTGGTGTGCCATGTTCCTGATTTTATCGCTCAAGACAGAGATCTGTGAATTATAATAGGTTGTGCTCTGAAAATGCCACTTCTGTGCTGAATAGCTATCAAAACAGCAATGTGACATTAAAAATTATTAGGAAAGGAGAAGAGAACAAAAGCAAACATCATTATATCTCTGTATGAGACGATTGCCTTTATCTTGATTCCTGTATGCTGTTCTAGTGTCTCATAAAGGACAAAACAAAGCTAGAAAAGGTACAGAAAAAAACAGCAGGAATGATCAAAGGTATGGAAGGGGTTTAGTACAAGGACATGTCTAAGTAGATCAGGAATCTTCAGCACTGAAAAAAATGCCTAATGAGGGGGAAGGCAGGAGATGAGACAGGAGGTTATAAAAGTGAGTGGCATGAAGGGACATAAAGAGGTTCAGTGTTTCTCATTATTAAGGTATGAGAGTGAAATTATCCTGTGGCAGATTCAGAACGTGCCAGGGGTGTACCTATCACAGTGCATATAGCCAACTTGCAAACGATACTGATTTTGACCAAAGCTTAGAAGGATTCAAAAAAACCGTTTTACAAATTCATGAAAGATAAATCTAAAAAGGCAGGAAGTTTGTTTCAGAAATCCCTGGCTGAAAACATCAAGGATATCTTAAAGGAGATACCACTTTTTTAGTCTTCTCCAGGCACGTACAGGATGCTAAGTTGGAGGCGTGTTTGCTCTACCTCATTGTAAAAGTTCTTAAGTTACAGACTTGGCCAGTGCTGGCTCTGAAATCACGGGTGGAGGAAGAATACCCATCTTAGAAACTGGATATAAAGCTGGTTGTAGCTTCTGCAATCTGTGCTAGGAGATGGACACAAAGAATTTAAATAATTTTCTGTTGCTCTGTAAAATACCATTGGGCTGAATTGTCCAGCTTGAAAATTTTTAGGGAAAAGATGAAACTGACTGCTTTGTGTCTCTGAGTGTGGGGTTTTCAGACTGTGAAGGTTCCAAATCCTTATTGCTTTTCTAGATTTCTTTCCTTGGCTTTTACAAAGGAAGTTTTTTTTACAAAGCTGAGTTTGTTTCCATGGTTTATGCAGTATTAAGAGTGCTTACATGTATCATGACTTGTGGAGATGCATTGGCTAATATTTAGTGATGTTTTCACCTTGGCTTCTTTCTCTGCCAAAAATCATGCATTTCAGAACCAAAATAGTTTAAAATGTTGATGGAAGAATATAGACAGAACCTCTGAGACAGTCTGAAAATAGGGACTAGTTGGTTTTCCTTCAGTCATGCACCATGAACTTTAATACTTCAACCACATATGTATAAAGGTTGCTGTCAATTCAGTCCTTTGGCAGCTGAAGGCAGGCTCATTGCCACTCAACAGATCTATTGTGGGACACACTTTGCAAGCAGAACTTGTCTTGCTTGACTTCTTTGTGCTGATCTGGGAATTTACTAGATGTTTGCTGCATTGCTTTGTCTGAGGCAGTACAAGAGAGAGGCACTTTTATTGTGTGATATTTTTATTTTTCTGAACATGAGAAAGAAGAAAAATAGAAGCAGCAGTTTATCTGAGACAGCTTCTCCTGTGCTTGTCTGGAGAAACACAGGGGACGATAAGGTGATTAAAACTCAGTGATTTCCTTCACCACTTAAAAATGCATTTTCTGAATTTGTGAATATTTGTGATGTTGGTCCCCTCAGAGAAACTTCCAGTAGAACTGCAAGTGATTTCTCACTTTGTTGCCTATCAGTGATTACAGGATTGGGAACAAGCTCATTTTAGGAGCACCTGCAGTCAGGTATAACAATGTGAGAAAAATTTGGCTTTTCCTGTTTTGCCTTGTCCTGTAGCAGAGCTCCCCCTGTTCATGGTGCCCATGGCTGTGCCCAGCTTTGTGGTTTGCAGTATAATACAGAGCTTGGCAAACTGGAACAAGTTCAGCTGAGAAAAACCAGGTGTTTAAGGGTCTGGATTGCAGCTGAGGGAGCTGAGAAGCCTTTTTTTTGCCTGAACAAGAGAAAGCTGAAGGGGAACTTGTTCAACCTAAGGGCTGGTTAGGGAGAGATGGAGCAAAACTTGTGCCTCCACCAAAGCTACAGCAAGAAAAATTCTGTGTCATCATAAGAAAACTTCTCAGCCCTGAGGATGTTAAAATGCTGGGAGAGGTTGCCCAGAGGCTGAAATCTTCATCCTGAGAGATTTTCAGAACTTGTCTGGACAAGCCCTCAGTGGCCTGACTTAACATTGAAGATGGATTAATCTTTGACGCTGGTTCCTCTTCCAGTATGAGACAGGACTAGATCGTTTCCAAAGGTTTCTGTCCAAGCATTAAAATTGTGTGAACCCATCTGTGTCCTGCAGAGAGTATGCAGTCATTTTCTGACTTTAAATCAATTTATAAAGCCTTGTTTATTATTGGGGGAAAAAACCTTTCGTTCTCTAGCTTCTGGCTCTCCTTGCCAATTACAGTATTTCTTCTGGTCAGTTTTAAAAGTGACTTTTTCTAAATTATTACCATATTCTTGAGTATGTATTCTCTGTTGAAGAATATTGACTCTGTTTATCTCTCCTGGCACATAAATGCCAGAAGCACATATTTTAATTTTGTGTTTTGTGAGTTGCCATACCTTCTCTATGCCACAGGCCATCTACCCTAAAACATTTTTTGTACCTGTTTGACAAACAAACATGTTCTGGTATTTATAGTTTGTGTGGATTTGTTTTTCTTTTTAGAATTATAGTCTGCAGTAAGAGGGATCTATTCAGAGAATTATGTGGATACTTCTAGTGGAGTTGAGTAGTTTATTGCAGAATTTTTCCATGAATCAAAATTAGGCTGATTGGTCTGTCATTACATCAGCACTCCCTTTTTGTCAAGAGACAAATGCTATATTTGCCCTTCTTTGGTCCTTTGGGACCTCCCCTGTCCTCCAGAAGCTCATAAAGATAATTTTTAGTGATTCAGAAATCACTGCCTAGTTTCTCTAAGGTGAATTTAATTGAGACCAGACAATTTGAATACATCCATCTTATCTAAATATTCATTAACATATTCTTATATACTTCAGCTTGCAATCCAGTTTTTTTCTCTTAAGCAGTTTTGAATGGCTTGTCAAGATTTACCATCTTTTGAAGGCTGGTGTGAAGGGAATATTAGATAATTACATTTTACTTTTCTCTGCATTGTTTTCTCACCCTTTCTGCTACCACTGACCTGCTTATTTTATTTATTTTTTTTAATTTATTGGGTATTTTAAAATTATTTTTGTTCATTTTGTCTCTTGCAATTTGGAACTCACTTTATACTTCTGTTTTGTATCCTTTCTCTCTATATTATTCCTTTGTTATATGGCCTTGGGTTTTGGTTTTTTTTTTGATTGGTTTTGGGTCTTTTTGGTAGGATTACTTTTTGACAGCCAATCGTTGAAGGTTTCCAAGTGCAACAGACTCCTCTTTCTGTTCTTTAGTATAATTTGTGCATTTAATATAGCTTTCCTGAATAAACTGCCAGCATTCTTGCAGATGTTTATCTCAAGTCATCTTCCTAAACAAACTTTAACCACTCTCCAGAGTTTGCTGAAATCTGTTGAGTTTGATGGTGGTGGTATGATTGGAGGGTGTTTCTGTTTTATTTCTGTAGATGCTGCATATCATTTTCCTAAAAAATCAGTTTGACTGCATTCCCCAGAAGACTGTTAATCCATTCTTTACTCTCAAATAGCACCAAAACGAAAACAACCTCTCCATAGTAATTTATTCACTCTGAAATTACAATTTGCTTCCAGTGTGATATTCAGACAAGTCTTAGCTTTAACACATGGTATCTAAGTATTTAAAGTCCCATCATATCTCCTTCACAGGATATTCAGGTTTCTCATTCACAAAAACCTACACTTTCTGCCAAAAGAGAGAAATGTCATCATCACTTTCTGGCTCAGTTTAGCACATTTGCTCTTTTCCTTTTTTGGAAACTCCCCAAGAGTTTCAACAAACTCATTTTTTAATTTTATCCATTTTATAGCATTTATATGTGTTCTTGAAGCTAAGGACAACCTTTTCCCTTTTTTCCACTGAAAGAGCTTGCTGAATGAGTGACTGTTCCACACCAGTATTCCAGTCCTGTGATTTGCCTCATACAGCTCTGCCCTACCGGTTATACCTTCACTTGTGAAATAATACCTTGTTCTTTTTGCTTCCTTCCAGTTCATGTTCACCAGGCTGTCATGCCATTCTTTCTGCATGCCTATAGAAGCAGTCATTGTGACATTTGACCAATAAGTTGTGTTCTTGCAGAGTCTTAAGTAACTTTTGCAGCCATTAGGACATCCCTGCAATACTATCAGGTACCAGGTGTCAGGCATGTGACTTGGCTACATTGGGATCTTTGTTCTGCCATTCCTGTTGGTTACAACGTCAGCCTAGGTGTTACTTGGCCATTCCATGCACAGTGAGCTTTTTGCAAAGTACCTTTTACTTCTGGGAAGAATATAATATTGATGTGCATTTAGCTGTAGCTCGAGAGCTCTGGTCTTCCAATCACAACCTCTACTTGTGCCCTTTGACTTCCCTGGTCAAAAAGTCATTTTTGTAGATCTTTGTATCCTTTCATCCATCAAAAATTTTGTTCAGTGTCCTGCAAACTTTCAGTGTGAGAACTGAGTGGAGCACTCTCACAAAGAGTTTTTTGTCTGAAGAAAGTTACCAAAAGTCAATGCATCAGGCACAGTTCTTCAGCTGTCCTCCCAACAAGATTTCACATTGCAGGCTAAGAAATTTCTCAGATTTTATGTGATTATTCAAAACTTTTGGGTGTCTACAAGGCCAAAGAGAGTGTTCACTGGTTGGTTTGTTATTTTCTCTGTTGTTGCCTTTTTTCTCCTCCTCTGTGTTTGTTGCATGTAGACACTTGACCTTCTCTGAGTTATTTGATATTCCCTTAAGGTGACAGCCATGTTTCTAGGTTGCAAAATGATTGAGTGCTTTCACTCAGCTCTCTGCAGTATTTATAGACTCCTTCCAAAGGTATTAGACATCTACAAATATTTTCTCAGCCATTTTGTTCTTTCCTAGTGAGTACATGCTTTTGGAATAGTAGGGCATTAATACCATGAACTGATAAATATATGTCCAACACTTAATATAAAAAAAAAAAACCTGGGCAGTAAGTTCTGCATTTCAAACACTTAGTTTTCTTGATTTCATTTTCCCTCTGTTTAATTCTACTATCTTCTCTTATTTTGTGTTCTCTTTTTTTTTTTTTTTTCCAAATGGTACTGTAATTAACTCTCACATTACCCCCACTTGTGTCCTCACAGCCAATTAAAAATTGGCAAGCATCCATATATTTCTGGGTTTCTGATCCATTTATTTTCCACTATTATATTGTCTTTTGCCTTTGAAGCACACCTATTTCTGATACATAAGACTTTTTTACTCTGTTAGGATTAGCTAAATGAACAAAGAAGACTCACTATAAATAAAATTTACCTGGAAAGTGAAAAATAAAGTGAAAAGAAGTAGCTGCAATTCTACATGAAAGGACAGAGAAATTTGAATCCCTTTTCCATCTCTTAGCAGAATAGAACCCTGAATAAACTGGAGAAGTGAAGTTTCTCCCAGAGAAGCTCTTCTACCATAGATGGCAAGATTAAATAGTGAGTGGGGCTTTGCATATTGCTACAAAATCACAGAAAGATCCACATGTGGTGTCAGTCACAAACACAGAAGTTTCTTGAGCTCAATAAGCAGAATTTTATTTCAAAACAATGAAAGTACACATATAAAAACAGTTCCTAATTCTAACTCAGAATGTTTTGAGCAGTATATGGCCATACTGGCAAGTCTATCTGCAGTGTAGGAACCACATGTACAACACTGACACTAAAATTATTGTCCTTGTGGGAAGAACAGTAATTCTCTCAGTAAATATTGTTAGAAATTTACTGTCTGGTATTAACTGTAAAATTTTTTTTAGTTGTCGAAATTATTAAATTGGGGGTCTTTATCATATACCTGTTATATGAGTTAATTTACAGTCATTAATGTAGATTCGTTTTTGAATTCAAAATCCACAGATAATGGTGGTTTGTACCTTATGTTTTAGAGGGTACTAATGGCTGCAGAATACAAATCCACATGAAAAAATGGGAGCATTAACAATTACTCATTTATCTAATTTTTTACCAGATTTTGTCCTTCTGCTTGATAGAAAAAGCAATTCATTTTTTATCAAACAGCCAAGGATCTTCAGTCTTGTGGTAATGCAACAAAGTCACAAGATTCATCAGACTGTCAGGCTTGTGAACCTTAGCTGCATTCAAAGAGCATTTAATAATTTAAAAAGGATGTTTCCTGTATCTTTGCAGAAAAAGATGAGGCCTCTACTATTAAAGAAGTATTCAGTATGTGAAAAATTGAGTTTTAAATATCCCATATTTAAACATTCATTGGGTCAATGCTACAAATAATTTTATTTTAATTTCTTCTATGAGTTATAATATGGAATTATATATCTAACTATATTCTTTATTTCATACATGTTAGGATTTTAGAAAATTTTCTGTATGTATCAGATAATCTTGCCAGTACATTAAGCAGCATGTTTCAGCTTCAGCTGCTTTTTGACACCAGAAATTGATAGTTGTTAGCACCTTCCTGCATTCCACTATCAATTATGCAGACGTGTTTTCCCAAAACAAAGCCAGTCACAGAGCATAATTTGTGAGATAGGAATAATTTCAGACAGAATCAGCAGCCTGCTATAAATAAAGCACTTTTTTGACAGCACTGTGATCAGCACTAGACTAAAAATGCTTTAAAGCAATGGCGTGCCCTGCACCCCTTGCCTCAAATGAAGGTGGTGTGACTGGGTCTGTGCTTTCACCAGCCTGTGGCAAATGGTGTGCTCTGAGTGTCAGAAACTGAGGAGAACGTAAATATGGATTAACTAGGAATTTCTGCAGGAGAAATAATGGTTTTCTGAGAAGGAAGTTTTAGTTATTTTCACTAATATGCATTAGTATTCATATTGGAATACAGATATTTGGGAGTTAAATTCCCTGGAGTTCAATAGAATAGAATAGAATAAATGTAGAATAAGTGAATATGCCGCTTCTGGTGACATATTTGTGTTACTGGAGCTGCAAATACTTTATCAATATTATTGATCAATAGTATCCCCTCAGGTACTCTTTCCTAACACAGCATGGAAGCAGCTTGGCTGTTACACTTCAGAGGAGACAGATGGGCTGTCCATGCCAGGTTTGCTCAGTGCTGGAGAAGGGGCAAGGGACAAAGCTGGATGAGTCACTGCAGTGACCTGCAGGCCTTTTTCCTATGGGAGTGGTCCTCATGTGACTGGAAGCACATCTGCCATGGCATCAAAGCTTTAATCCTGAGGAAGGTGGGCTGCAGGGGAGCTGGTGATGAGCCAGTGTGTGTTTGTGTGTCACAGCCCTCGTTGTGATGAATACTTGCTTGATAATGAACCCCTGGAAATCTGTAATGTGACATGGAGAAGTTGAATATCTGTCCTGCATGGTTCATCCAGCTCATGTGGAGCCTGCTTTCCAGGGGATAAGCATCTGCTGGAGACCACATTGCAGCCCCAAGTAATCTTCTGCTGAAACTGGATGTGTTTTTCAAATATCAGAGGTACTGTGAATTCTTCAAAAGCCTTGGCACAGCTGTAGCAAAGTACTTAATTTCTTTTATGGCTTATTTCCTCTTTGAGCATGAAGGTACAAATTAATGTTTGGCACGCTCATTCTTTTGCTTTCCAGTGTTCTAGTAGTACATTTCCCCTCTCCAAATTGACAAAACCCATGCATATTACTGGCTTTCATGAACTTCACTGTTCTATTAATTGAGGATGAACGCAGACCTTTATTTATTGAAGCATTCACTGTTCATTTGCTCTTAAATAAATAAATAAATAAATAAATAAATGTCTCAGATTTTTCTAAGAGATAAGATACCATAAAATCAGTAAACATAGTAATATCCCATTTGTGTGCTCTTATCTCCCCAAAAACTGTGAAGTAGTTGAAACATCTGTAAGAAACTGGAGTTTTTAACCATGCAGGAATAAGATGCTGCCATGAATAAAATGAATGTTTGAAGGTTATGTTCTAGTTTTCTACAAAGTAGCATCTCTGTAACTATAGATGCATATATATTTCAGGAGTTTTTTCAGGAGTAAAGGCATTAATTTTGTTGAGTATGTCTTTAGTACATTTTTGACTCATTCACATTTATTCATCTTATAACTAACCTGATTTTCAACCTCCAAACACTATATAAATATATACACTACATTGGCAGGCCAAGTCACCATTTACTCCATGAGATTAATATATAAAGGCATGTTCAGCAGTGTCTGGGAAACACCTGACCACTGGAGATATGAGAGCAATCAGAGAAGGCCCCATGTAAAGGTAGACTTCAATTTCTTATGCAAGCTGAACCCATTTTTCATTAAGTAAATTGAATCTATAAATTTCAAACCGAAGTATTTTTTTAGTGAACTTCCCTACCCTGAACCCAAGTAATTACAAAACTTTTAGTGGATGGGAAGGAAAGCAAAAATTTAGGCCTCACCTAAACACCAAAATCTGATTCTTGTATTTGTGTGTATTTCTAAATTGATTGTTGGGGATATTGAAGATGACCTGTTAGGGAACACTGTGGTGATGTTTCCCTGTGTGACAAGGAAAGGCTCACCAGAGCCTGTGGTTGGTTATGAGGGACAGGTTCACTGACACTCACTGGAAGCATTAAAGGAACAACGTGGTTAAAGACAGTGCAGTGATATGAATGTTTATCCTGGTGACTGTTACAGTGTGAAAATATCTGGCTGCACTAAAACCACTTGCAGGAGCATGGAGCTCTGTGACATCAATTAGTTCACTTTCCTAATGAGCTTGCATTGCTGTCATACATGCCTGACTTTATTTCAAGGCCAGCTTTAGTTTGCCTTCCTGGAGAGCAGAAACTAAAAGCAGTAGCAAGAAAAGATGCTGTTACATGGTTCTAAGCCAAACAAAGCCAGTTTTGACTCTGGCCTATTCTAACTGCTCATTAAGTTCAAGCAGTTTCCACTTCAGTGGCTCATACATGTTGAGTACTTGGTAATCAGCTCTGTGACCAAGCTAGGTAATTACTGATTCAGTGATTTTAGGGTTGGAGTTTTTAATTTCAGTGAATATTTTTTGCAGTGAAATAGTCTGCTGCATATAGAATTTTGGCATGCCATATTACATTTTCTCTCATAAATTTTCATTCATATATTTTTAGGATCATTCCTAGTACTCTCAGGAATTCATGAAAGATTACAGTCTCCTTTATTTCAGCAAAAAGAAGCAGCATTTAGTGAACTCAGGAAATAATCAGTCAATCATTCAATCAATCAATCAATCAATCCAGCTTCTGTTTGTGAAATATAGGTACCAATGTAGCACGTTTATTTGTGTGTTTTTATGTATCATTACCACTGTCTGTTAGCAGTAGGAGCTGTCAGTAGTTTCCTTGGATGACACTGGCTATATGTTCTGCATCATTCCTGTTAAATTCAGAGATTTAACAGAGTATAGCATTTAACTTACAATAAACCTAAAAAATTGTTAGCTAAAAATGTCTATTTCAAATTTTGCTAAATGACTATGAACTTCTGACATTAATAATGAACTTTGGAATATAGGTAGTACCTTGTTTTAAAATCCATAGGTCATGTCATAGCTGCAGGCAGCACACAGGCAGCCACGATGTTCTGTTCCTTTAATCGCTTTCATTAAACATTTCTGAAATTAATTTGAAATATTTTACAATAAATTGAAGTAAAGAGGTGATTATGGATGATCTTGTGCCAGTAGTTTCATAATAAATGAACTTAAAGTCATCCATAGCAAAGCATAGATAAATTTGATTTCTACTGATAAAACAACTCCTTTAATTATCAAAGATAAAGCAGGATGACAAGCCAGGAAGTCAATATTGATTTACCAGTATATGATGATGTGCTGGTTTTATATTATTGATTTGTGGTGAAGAGGGAAAAACAATAACAATAAAATAATTTTTAAAAGATTGATATTGTGAGTCATTCTCTGTTTACAGACATTGCTGATAATAAAAGATGAAAGAAATTGCTATTTTTTAGTTAAGAAAAACTCTTCACATTTTCTCAAGACTGTTTTGATGTCACCAAATATTTATTTCCTCCCACAGATTTAAATATTAGAATTTAATAGCTTCTTCTTTTTGATACACACCATTAGACTCTTTCACAGAAGTAATTTATCACTGTATATTTAAATCATGAGTCAGCAAGGCCCACAGGAGAAGTGAACCTTTCTAATGGGACACTTCTTATCCATTTTTGACTTGTCTGATATTCTACATATCCGAATTTAGCATAATAAGATTTAGCTTTTCACAATAGGTGCATGATTAAAGTACGTACATGTGTGTTTATATTGGGTACACAAAAGTTTTAAGAGATCCTCCAGTAATTTTGTTTTTGAGTTACACTATAGATACAGGTTTAGCCAAATGTCTCAATCATCCAGACCCTGTCACATAGGAAAATCTGTAAGAGTAGTTCTAATTAACTGATTATAATGCAAGCACTACTGTGTTTTCAGACATTTTCACATTAGAAATAATTTTCTAAAATGTAATTATTTTTTCATTGTCTATAGTAGAAAATAAATCAACCAAAAATCAACTGTCTAGCTTTGCTTAGCTGGTATAGCCATAATTAAATATTTGATTATTTTCATGACTATACAAAGTCTTTTTCTTGATGAATCCTTTGTGACATATTTAAATGAATCATTTCCTTAGAAAAAGTAGGTCTTGCCTTTTCCAAAATAGCAACAATTTTCTCTTAAGCCTTTAAGAAACTATAAGAAAGAATTTCAGCCTTCGACTTCAAGCATGAAAGAATAAGTAGTGTTATGAGAAGGTACAAAGTCAAATGAAGAGGAAAATAGACCTGATCTGTTCAAAATTAGACAACCTGAACATAGAAGGAAAATAAGCAGGGGTAGAGAAAGGAAGGGATGAAAAGTGCTTGGGTCCTTAATTTATTTGAAATGGAAGGGAAAATGGGAGTGGAGCATTGCTACAGTCAGGAGGATTTAGCTATAGATAACAGAAATGTGGTAGTGATTTTTCCTTTTTTAAGGAGTGATTCTGAATCCAGAGGATTACAGAGTGGCTGTGAATGTTTTTGTCACGTATAATTCTTCAGGAATTATATTTCATTACATTTGCTTCCTCTCTTGATCTTTTGCATGCCCACAGACACAGATCAAGGTATTGGGCAGTAAAAAACCAACATAATTTGCCTGTGAGTGTTCTGTGCCATTTCTATATCTGATTAATTTGCTGAACTGCAGAACACTTACTACCTGCCTGCACTTTCCTAAGTTCTTCCTATCAGGCATAAAAGAAGAAAGTTTCTTTCACATCTTTGCCTGTGGGTCTGCAGAATGTTTTATAACACAGCAAAGCATCATTCAACATTTTGGTGAACTGTTTTGTATTTCAAGATTTTTATAATGGAAAAAGGGAATTTTAAAATGAAGTAACTGTGGTGAAGTAAAACAAAAAAATTAAAAGACTGCAGTGATTTGGAATTCTAGAGCGGAGAATGTCTTCAAAGCAGAATCCAGTTCACAGGGAACAAGGAATCTATGAACTCTGATTTCAGCTGTTCAGAATATTCGACTGACTTAGTGAGATCTTCTTGAGACAAGTCAGTTATTCCTCTTAAAAGGCTTTGCTGCCACACTGTGGAAAAAATATTTATTCTGTTTTAACTACTGTTACAAATAACACATCAGCTGAGTTCCTATCTCTCTCTAGCATACAGCCCACCTGTCAAAAAAACACAGCTAAAGAACTGTAAAATAAAAATACCATGGTGAGATAGTTAATAATCTAGTTTCAGTTTCAGCTTTGACCTTAACTGCTTATTCTAAGGCAGGAGAACAGCGGTAATAACATGAAAAACATTATTTTAATAAAGAACTGATAGAAATCAACAAAAGCATTCCTGCTATTCAAAAATGACAGGTTAAGAAAAACAATTATACAAAAGAAGCTGTGTCCAAAGTCACTGCCATTGCAGATATTAACAAGCTAAGTTAAAAAAAAAAAAATTGAACCAAAATAAATTTTCCAATATAACTCTTGAATTCATGTTTCTATTTTTTTTTCCAGTCTGGATTGATTTCTGCTTTTAATGAGCCAGGACACTTACTTCTCTGCAAACAATATAAAGCCTGGCTGAAAGGCATGAATTCACCATAAGTTGTGTTTGGTTTTTTGGGTTTTTTTTTTGTGATTTGTTTAGTTTCTTGTTTTATTTTCTTGACTGTCATTTCATTTTCAAAACTTTAATTCAATGCCCGGAATGCTAGCCCAGTGTAATGCACCAGGCTAGTGCTCGAAGCAGATTTCACTACAAAAGGCACTCAGGACTCATAAAGTATTGAACAAAAATGCCAATTATTGGTGCTAACAGTAGAAGGGAAAGGAGCATAGTGTAGATGCTCTTGCAGCCCTTTCAGATGGACTGATGAGCAGAATTCACCACATCGTTCATGTCTTAAGCGCTTGGACAGAATTTCTGTAGCAGGGAGCAATTCCACCCACCATTTCTACTGGCAGCAGATGAGAATTTAATTAATTTCCCATGAGAACTTGCTGCTTCTCACCTAGGTAGGCATAGGCACAGGTGGGTGGTGTAATTCCTGGTGCCAGGTGGGAGCTGCCTGCAGGCTCCTGGATGTGATCAGCTGGCAGAGAGTGTGTGCTCCGGCCAGTGCTGGGTGTGGGATGGAGCCGCCCTGCACCCTGCTCTGGTCACCCGCTGTCCTCACCTTCTCCATGGCACTGTTCTCCCGTTAGCACACCTACACTTGGAAACATTAAATCATCTTACCTGCAGAGCTTAGGATCTTCTCTGTTTCCCTAATTTAAAAATGCTATCTTCATTTTACATGGAACGTTGATGGAGAAAAATTATGTGAGGACCCATAGGCAGTGCAGCAGCGCTTGCCATGAATAACTATTAGACTTTAAACTTACGAAAAAAAGATTGTTCTCAGTACATTTTTCTTGTTGCCTTTATCACATCTTTCATTTTACATGTTATTTCTTTACTTTCTACAGATACTATTTTCTGTCTTCTAGTTTCTTTTACAGTCATTTTTTAAATTGAACTTCCTGGCTTAGCAAAAGAGGAGAGGAGGAGTGCACTTCAGGCTATATGACGTTCCTCAGTGCGTGACATTAAACTAGAAATTAATAAAAAATAGGTTTCAGGCTTCCAGCAAGGATTGGCTCCATTAATCATATGCTGAGGCACAGTAAACAAGTGAAGTTGAAGATGACACAGTTGAGTTATAGTAATTCATAACATTTTCAAGACATTGGTATGTACACTGTCCTAGAAGTTTTTAATAGAGGCATTAAATACATGAAAACAAAGAAGAATAATACAAAACCATGATGTGGTTTTGGATTATATATAATGAGATAAATGTCTAGATTCCCAAACCTAGTAAATCTAGGCACATTGTAAACACCTTGCTTTAGAAAGAGATAAACATACAGTTAAATAAATGGGCTTTTACACACTTAAATAGTAATGTATTTTATTTCTGAGATTGAAAATTTTGGAACCAGATTTGATCACTTACATTAAAGAATCTCATAGCTAATTAAAATGACTTTTGTAAAAATACCCATCTTACTTCATTTTCTTTTCTTCCATTTTTTTAACTGGAATTTTCACAAAGCTCCTTGGTGTCCATGTTTAAAAGTAGAATAAGTTTAACTATCTCCTTAAGGAAATAAACTTAGGAAAACTGTGTATGCAGAAAAAATTTCCACTGTATAAGTAAACGTAAAGCTTTATGTCTAGTGTAATATTAAGTGATAATATTAAGATAGAGTTCATGAGAATTTTTTTTTTAAATGCAGATTTTTGAAGGCAAAAGCTAAGGGAAACATTTGGAGTACTAATTTGTGTATCTCAGTATGCATAATCATTAAAAAGCAAAAAGCAAAAAAACTGAAGTGGTGCTAATTTAGCTACCAAAGGGATTCAACTCACTTCTCTGTAGTTAGGAAAGGTAAAAATAGCATTAATCTTTGTTTACTGTGAGCATGTGGGCGACACTGGAATGCAATAAGTGCACTTTTCACATGCTTCCCTTAAGATTAGATTTTTTTATGGAAAGAGGCTTGCAACAGAAGGTATTTGTAAGTTAATCAGCTGTTGTTTTGATGATTTTTTTCTGGTTCTCTGTGTCGTGGATTGTTCATCTCAGATTCATACTTGTAAGGTATATAGAAACACATTGTCCTACCTGCAAAGACGGGGATAATACTGGTTTCGGAAATAAGATGGATTTTACATGAAAAAAACCTAGAAATCTGGTGGGATTTTATGGGAAAAAGGAATCTTCTGCCATGAATTCTTTCTTCAAATACCATGTAAGGTGAAAAAAGTCAATTGCTCAATTACTAGCTGCCATTACTGAAATAAATAATAAAATTAAATCTCTATAGTTGGACAAGTTATAACCTTGTCATTAAAGCATCCCATATTTAATCATTGTTTTAATTTTCTTAGTAATTCATTCCAGAAATAGTCATGTGCATTCTGTAATGTGAAAGTACAGGGTAATTTCTAAACCCTTATGAAGCATTTTAGTCAGTCAGTCTGGGATTAATCTCCAGTATGAAAACAGTGACAGTGTTCTGCTTCACAGTTCTTCCACCAGGTGGAAGAAGTGGAGAGAAGAAAACTCGGCTCTTGTAAAGTAATTCCACTCAAAGGCCTCATTAGCAGTTTATGAATATGTAGTTACAGAGCATCACTGCAACCCTTCTAATTAATATTGGACAAATAAGAAATAGAAGAATCATGACAGAAGCTTTGTCCTTCAGTCATGCACATTGATGAAGTTCGCTTGAAAACTATTTTGAAAACAGGATTAGTTAACATTTCCTAAAGCTCTTGGTGTCTAGGGCAGCCTGTGTAATGAGAGTATTAAATGCAGGTTACCTGTGAGTGTTTGTATGGCTGCATATTCCAGCTGTATATTCGGCTTAGTTCAGCTTTTTTTATTTTTAAACTTGATTTATCCCACTCCCTCACCAAATGAATTGCCAAAGATGTCAATTGTGTTTTACTCAGATTTTGCTTGAATAATTGGAATCTCACTTGCACGACTTGGAGCAGCACAAGGGGAATATTGCAGGAATTTGGTGTTTTTCTTTCCTGGAGAGGGTTCCATTTATCTCTAATATGGAGCAATCGTGTTGGCACATCCTCTGTGTAGTCACTGCTGTCTGCCATTGCAGTGTTCCTTGTTTTTTGGCGTGAAGACTGCCATCATCTAGTGTTTTTTGGAAGCACAGGAGGTGATGACTTGAGAGAAATTAACACAATCAACAAGGTGCATGGAGAGAAGAGCCTGACTGAGAATATTTGCATCTGAAATATATCTGAACTGACTTTGAAGTGGCAAGAAAGGTAGTCATCATCTCCTGTATTAATCAACATAATCAATACTGTGCCTAATTTCTCATTACACTTTCTTGAAATTAAACTGTGCTGAATACATTAAAAAAAAATCTGATTAACGAACCAATTTAAATCACATTTAACACAAGTGACTACATTTATGCTATACCTAAAATGCAGACGTTAATGCTCTGTTTAAAAACAATGTTGGTGCAGTTTTGAGACAGCAGTATGGAGCTGTGGAAAGGATGTAAGAGTGCACAAAAGTTCAACAGTAGATGATTTGTTTCTGAGGAATTTAACATAAGTAAGTTCATCTTACAGTGGTATTGGGGACTTAGGCAAATTTGTCACAAACTTCTTAACATGGATTTGCCTGTTTTATAAAACATGTGCATTCCTCATCAATCTAACAGCCTCATCATTCCTTGAGTTCGTAGCAGGAAGTTTGTGGGTCCTAAGGTGAAGATCAGCATAATCCCCAGTTATGCACTCACTGAACCTGGAGTATATAGCTCAGCTGCTGAGGCTTAAAAGAATGTAATTGATGTCTGCAAGAGTGCTAATCATAGTTCTTACAGCAGTGCCTGGCAGCTAAGAGCAGGAAAAAATACTTATGCAGAGAACAAAATTGTAAGAAGTCCAAAGTAGACATAGGAGGAGTTCACAATCTGATTCTGAAAAGTTCACAATGCCATAAAATATGAAAAATTACTGATTTTTTTGAATCCCCCTCCAACAGTACTTGATTGCTCCTTACGGACTTTAAACAAAGAAACAAATCCCAAGAAACCAACCCCAAAACATATTGGTTATGATTAGAATAGATAGGAAATATTAGAATAGATTAGAAAAACTAAGAAAAGCTCTTCTGGGGTGGCTAATGGCAGCCAGAAATAATGAAAGGTCAAGAGTTGCTACAATAGAAGCTCACATCCAGAATGATCCATTTCATGTCCTTTGGCTGCATTTTCTTTGGGAAAGACAAAGCAGAAGGACATCAGAAAAGTTAGGTGGACATTTTTTCCTCTAACCAACCTACAACTGAGAAGTTTAATTATTTTTCTGAGAAAAACTTCATAAACCAGCTGGTTTATTCAAACCTTCCAATATGGACCTTAACTTACTGTTTTACATTCCTCTGTGAACTTTTACACAGTTATCCAGGTAGATAATGTGATACAGTAATACTTGATTTGCTTTTTTGCTTATTATTTTCACATACTGTCTTAGGATGAATCTAGGATGCTTATCTGATTTAAATAAAATGTAGGTGAATTTGACTTGCCTAGGAATTAATGCTGGGTAGTAAATAACTCCTCTGCATATCACAGGTCCTGATTGGTTTTTGGGGGTTTTTTGGGGTTTTTTTTTTAAGGAGTTGGGAAGCTTCTGTTACTCAATGAGGCATAAACTATTTCAGTCAAAATAAGCACAAGCTCTCAACCAACAAAAGTGTGTCAGGATTAAATTCTTGAGCAATACGGGATCTTTTCAGGAAAAGAAGGATTTTTTTTCTTCCATTCCTCATCAGTGTTGCTTTTAATTTTTCTTTTCATTAGCTTTAGTGTTGTTTTTATTCCTTCTTGCATGCAGATGTTCTTTTGCTTTGCAGTAATTATCAGTGTGTCAGTGCTTGCTGATGCATTTATTGCTTCCTTCTGCACAAATTTCCCAAAAGAATTTTCTATATTGGGAAAACAGCTGTTTCTCCCTGCCTCTATTTACAGCTCATATAATTTCAATGCATCACCAGTCTCACTCTAAAGTTTCTTTAGCAAAAAAAAAGTTATACAAAGTTTAGTTGTACATCATTTCTGTGGAGAAAGCTCATTGAATGTATAATCTATCTCTAAACCAAGAGCTTTAAAATCATGAGGAGCAAGGTAATGGCACAGCTTCAGAGTTCTGGAGTGCAGTTAATTTTGTTTCAAAAAATCTGTTTTTCTATGAAGGTCTAAGACAGTTAATAATCATCAAGCATTTCCTCAGTCTGGTCTATGATTTGAGGTTGATTTTTTTTCCTGCTAAATAATTTTAATAATTGTGTGCTACAGAGCAGTACTGTTAAAGATGAAAGCTAGAAATGGTTAGACCTTGCTTTGAATTACTCTGTTTGAAAGCAAGGTCCTGAGGAGGAAAGTTTCTGACATTTTTTTCTTAATTTTTCTGTCATAATTCTCACACTCACCCAAAAATATACTATACTGCATCAGTGATAACTAGCACAAATTCAGGTAGTTGGAGATTTGTTTCTAGGGTGATGGGACGTTGGATTTTACATTTGCTGATTTCTTTTATTAAATAATTGATGGAGTTCTATTATTTCTAATGGGTTAATTTCTTAGAACTGATGGAGCTCTGTTAGTTTTCCTGGAAGTTATGAACACTCAGCTCCATAGAAATTATGGGAAAAGGCATTTGACAGTTTCTGGATTTTCTTTTTAAAAAGCATCAAAGACAAGGATTAGAGTATCAGTAAATTTCAGTTCTGTGAGTCCATATGAAATTCAGAAAAAAGAGAAGTTTTGAAAATACTAATTTTTTTAACACTTTTTTTCCCCCCAGAAAATTTTAGCAGGAAGGAATGGATTCTCCATTTTTCTATCCAATGTTACATCATTGTCTATTCCTCTTCACTTAATTTTAGCATAGGCTACACTTTATTCAGGCTACTACAATATAAACAGCTTATTCTATTTATACTTTTGGAATACTTGAACTCGTATTTGAAGAAGTGTGCAGGTAATGATGCATGAAGCAATTAATTCAGATGCTGAGAATGTTTTGTTGTGTCATATTAATATATGATTTCTGACTAAGGATATCGAGCTAGAAAATCTGAAGAGTCCAGCATACTAATATTTACATTGTAAAGAGATGTGTGCTCCTAGAAAGCAAGTGGCAACAAGAGTTACCTTCTCTGGGTTTGTTTTCATAATCCCATCTCATTTTCTATATGCCATGTGATAGATGATCCCTAATGCAGCAAATGGGTATCAGGAAACAGTTGTGGGACAGCAGGTGAAGGTGAGTGTTACAATTAGGAGTTTTTCTGGTTTATTAAATAGGGGAGATGCAGTGGAGGTGTCAACCTGTTTCCATGTCATGTGGAAGCATGAAAGCATTGTCTGCAAGTTTGCAGGTTGTTTTAACTTAATGTGTGTATCAAGTTAGACTTCAAAATTCCTTGTGACATATAATTAAGTATTTAATCAAATTATTGTTTTGGTCTTATAATAAGATTTTTTTGAGGAAATGCAAATAAGATAGGTATCTGCAGATGAGATTGAAATGCCAACTACTTAGACATAAGAGCGAAATAGTCCACTGTATTAAGTAAATTATTCACAATAATTTTCACAATATTTAACAAAATTTAACAGTAAATTATCTCCTCTCCACCAAGGTACATCCAGCATAGGGAAACAGCATAGGGACTCCATGATGCTGCTCAGATTTTTCCTGTAGTTTTAGGAAGCTATGATTATGGGTTTAAGGCTTTTCATTGAGCAAGGAGATTTCCTCAGTTTTGACTTTGCTGTTTATAAAGTCATAACTAATAGGAAACAGCAGCAAAAGTGACTTCAGCAAGGGCACTCTAGCAGGGAATTAGAGACTCAGTCACGGCTGCCAGGGCTCTGCTTCCAGGCAATCAGATGTCCTTGTCACACTCTGTGCTTCATGGCCAGCAGTTTGGGTTGGACTATTCATCATGCCCACAGCAGTAAATACTCCTGTTATATCATGGAAAGATGGGAAAACTCTCACTTAAAAAGCACAAGGCAAAGCAAAGAGAAAGGGAAAGTTCAAAATGAGTATTTCTAGAGAGTGTTTTCCAGGTCATATACTGAAATGTTTCCAAGTATGTCTCATCAATATATAGGCTAAAGTTTATGTACATGTATGTCTATATGTGTGTGGCCAAAGAGGGGATGATTCAGGAAGAACTCTAGTGATAGAGTTTATAGGGCACTTGTTATTTTTCGGATTTATAGAAACTCAGCAGCTATCACAGAATGAGAAAATAATCACTGTATGTAACAGGGAAGATTCTGTTGTGTATTAGGACTTAACCTTCCAAGGACACAGCTTTCTCAGAGTCATGTTTTAAAGAGTAAATAATCTATGAAACCTCAAATTTTCAGAAGATGTGCAAACACAGCTGCATTAATCTCATATTCAACAATGTTCTCTCTGTTGAAGAGGATTCTCAGGTACCTACAGTGGCTTCTACTGATATCTGAGTGTAGGTATTGTCTTCCCCTGTTCTTAGAGTGTTTTTTCAAAATAGAAAGACTTCAATTATTTCTGTCCTTTTTAGTAGTTTTAGCCTGCTATTTTTTTCTTTCTTCTAACAGTTGTTTTTACTTTTACAATCTTTGCTGCTGTGCAGCTAAGTGGATCAAAAGCCACTAAAGCATTTGGGGAATTTCTTCAGAGATAAAAAGGTCGTGCTTTGAAAAGCAGATTTCAGTACCATACACTTCTGGAAAATTTAGTTAAATGAAAGACAAACTATCAGAATGTTCTCTTTTCCTATTTAAACAACATTGCTGCCATTTAGAACTTGTTTTTTTTTTCAGAAATGTGTTTTACTACTGATTTGTTAGCAGAAAACTGAGACAGTGACATAAATCACCTCAAAATGGATAGGAATCTGAGTTAGGTTTCTCAGTACAATAGAATAATTGAAGTACAGGAAAACCTGTTCACTAAATAGTGGTATGGGCACTGAAAGAATGAATCCTAAAACAGCTGACTTTCAATTCTCTGTAAATACCAAATTTGTAAATTGATGGCTGAATGCAAAAGGATGGAGGGAAAGGACGAGAAAGGAGCTTTTCTCTGCTTTATAATACCTAACAATACAATCTTTATAGTAAATATCAAACTTTGCATGTAACTAACACCAGTAAATGTAACTTCAAAAGAATTTTGGATGTTATACTCTAAAGTCTTTAGTGGCATCTGAGCTCAGTTGCTGGCAGGCATGGCTTCATGATGACAATATCAGCCCTCCTGTGCTACTCAGCAGTACCAGACTGATTATATTATATATGATTATATTATGTCAGTTTAGCCAATCTGGACTTAGACTGGAATGTTTTCTTGATCACCCTTATCCTACCTGGGAGAACAAATGAAATCCTTTGTAATGAAACCCAAGAGTGATGAGGACATACAATCTAACCTTACAGATGAGAGTGTCAATTCAATCTAGCAGATTTTTCCTTTTGTTTTTTTTTAATTTTTTTTAATACATGGATTAACAAAAATGCAGTCTTGACAAATGTCAAGATATTGTAAACATTATACCACATTTTACATCAGTCTAATTGTCTTAAAATACATTATTACTCTAGTCATTGAAAACCCATTGTTACAAGTATATGAGGAAAAAGGTAGAACGCTGAGTAAAGAGATAAATACAAGGATCCTTTTTTCACTAGGGGAAAAAAAAAAAAGAAAAGATAGCAAAGATTAAAGCATTATGCTCCTTTAGCTCAGCACCCATAGTCTTTGAAGTGACTAATAATACTTCAAAATTATTCAACATTTTCCCCAGCTCCTCTGACTTATGGGCTCTCATACAATATTCCCAGCCTCAGAATCAAAGCTTTCCTCTTTGTTCCAAACAAAGCACTTCGTGCCAAGTCTTCACTCTGTTTCTTGAATTTGTGTCAATTCTTACTGCTTTCACATGCAATTTAAAACTTGTAGTCCTGGGAGGATGTTCCTCTCAAAATAAATGCTGCAGGTACGACTTTCAGCAGTGACACTGCCACACTGTTCATTTGTCATTATTGTATTTTTGTTAGCCAGACAAATGAATCAAAGTTTATGCACCTAAACAGACCTTCAGAAATGAAAGGGGCTAAATGTGAGGGAAGGCAGTATTTTATGACCTTGGTTCCTACAGAGAAATCAGTAGAAATGTTGGCATTTTCTGCAATAAGGCTGTATTAAATCTTTTACCAACCATTCTGTCCTAAGTAATCGTTAAGACCTTAGTCCTAGGTATCATTTTTTTCAGCCTTTTAAATTCAGTGCCTGGCCAAAGAGAGAAAATAAGTATTTTCTCTTTATTTAACTGGAAGCAGTAAATTCAGTATCAAATCTTCTAGTGAGAAAGAGCTTAAGCCTTATACATTTTTATGGTGATGCCTGATTTTCCATAAATTTAAACATACTTTCAACTAGTTTCTTAAAATAAATAATAGGAAAAATAACAAACAGTTGCTTAAATTTTATGCCAAATTTAAGTATTCACCAAGAACAGTCTCTGAATAAAAGCCATGATAGTTTGAAGTGATAAGATGTTGACATGACTTTCATCAGGATCTCTATATCTTGTCAGATATCAGTCAACATAAATGCACACTCCAAATAGGATTACTGTTATTTCTAATGTTACCATAATCTAAATCCACCCTTCAGTTCTTCAAAACTATTAAAGTAAATGATGCTTGATAATTATAATCCATTTTTTCATCTATCAATATCAATTAAATAGATTTTTGTCTCTGTAACTCTGCCATGCTTTTCAGGTCACTAAATATCTCTGAGCTAACATATACCTGAGCCATTTTAGATTTCATTTTTTAATACAGTTTTATCCTCATTTAAATTATTTCCATTAGTGTCCACAACTGCAATGCAAAAAAGATAAATTTGGCATCATTAAGCAAAGATGTAGTAAATTGCCCTATATAACTGTAGAAATGGAGAAAGGCAAAACCTGTAAAATAAAAAGTACCATTGATATCTAAGTCTGAGGTTTTCAAATAAAAATCTGTGGTTGGTTTTGGACTGATAGAAAAGTAGCTGTAATAAGAAAAATAAAATTTCTTTAATTGGTATTTTGGACTCTTGTGACTTTAACCAGTATTAAATTATTGCATTAATATGATAGACCCATTTAAGTAGGAAAGGAGTTCATAGAGCCATTCACTAGAATGAAAGGTCACAAAGCTGTCTGTGGAAGACTCTGTGCACAGTAAAATTATGGAGCAGTGACATTCAGTGTTTTAAAATATCTGGTTGTATCAGCTTTGAACTGTGAGCTCTGGTGACCAAAGGAATGCTGGCTAATGGGAACAGCATTTGTAATGAGAAGAAGCCTCTGCTTTAAATCTGTGGGTAAAAGAGGTGTTCCTCATTGCTCAAGTTTGACAATGAGAAATAAGCCACAGTAGGACAGTACAGATAAGCTGGCCTGGACACTCAGCCAGGAGAGTCCCTGGGAAAGTCCACACAAGTGGATATCCAAAAATCAAGGACTGAAAAGTGGAATTAATTCATAGAGGTGGGTGTCATGGCTTAACCCCAGCTGGCAACTACGTCCCATGCAGCTGCTCACTTGCTGCCTCTCAGCCTTCCCCTGTGCAAAGGAGAACCAGGGAGAAAAAGAAAACTTGTGGGTTGAGTTGAGGTCAGTTGGATAATAAAAACAAATATAAATGTTAATACTTAAGATAATATTAACAGCAATTAATAATATTAATAATTACAAAGAAAATGAGAGGGAGAGAGAAGTGATGCACAACACTATTGCTCACAACTCACTGACTGATGGCCAGCCCATCCCTCAGCAGTGATCAGACCCACTTCCAGCTAACTCCCCCCAGTTTCTATACTGAGTATGGTGTTCTTTGGAACAGAATATCTCTCAGTTTGGGTCAGCTCTCCTGGCCATGATCCCTCATGTGCCTTCATGCTAGCTGGAAGAGCAGGAGACACTGAAAAGTCTTTGATTTAGAGTAAGCTAATTTTAGGAATAACTAAAACATCAAGAGTGTTACTGACATTATCCTTATAGTCAGTCCAAAACACAGCACAGCACCAGATAAAAGATTAGCTTTATCCCAGCTGAAATCATGACAGAAGGAAAGGCAACATTTGACCCAACCATCAGAAGACTGTACTCTGGAAGTATTCAAGCTGTCACTGAAAATATTTACCTGACATTGGCAAGCATTCAGGTCACAGCTTTAGCCTTAGGATGAGATCTAGATGAGTCATGATCTTTGCATTTTATGTGAAGTAGTCCGTGAACCTTCATGGAGACTGACAGTGCGAAAATAGGAAAATCACAGCCTGACACGAGCTGCAGGTAAGCACTGAACTGTGGGAATGAAGGGCTCACTTTCTTCTTTATTCAGACAGAACATGATATGCCTAAGCTGAGCTAATGAAATAGCAAATGCCTCAATATAAAAGACAATTGAAAAGAACCAGAACCGTGGTTTTTTCTCTTCATAGCAGTAAAAATAGCCTCACACAGACTTTCTGATAGCAGCTCAGACATTGTACTGACACCAGTAAGTCAGATGAGATTAAAATTAAATAACAAATGAGAATGAGAAGCAGCGTAGCAGAGCCATTCAACATGACAGAAGTGCAGCATTTGAAGAAATAACATGCTTGAGTGATCCAGCAAATAACACTATCTGCTGGCAGTCAGCTGCACTGCTCAGTGGAGTTTGTGCTTTCGGTAATGAGTTTCCTTGGTGATTCATTGGCAGGTGATGCATGGAGGGAAACGTGGAAGCACAGCATACAGTTCTGAGAAGCAGGTGGTATCCTCCAGTGATAAACACTGCTTCAGGACTGTAATCATGGTATAGAAAACAGGCAGACAGGAAAGCCTTTCACAGCTCTAATGACACTGAAATATGGTAATTTTAGAAACAGGATTTTTTTACAAACTTTCAAGCCATATGGAGCATCATATGTTTTACAGCATCTGCTTGTCAGTTTAAAGAGAAATAGTAAATTTGCATGGCAAAATAATTTAGCAAAGTTTGCAGGGACTGTGTGCAAATGGAAAGAGATATTCCGGAATCCTCAGAACACCCACAAAGAGAATTTTTAACAGGCGCTTTTTTTTTAAGTTCAAAAAATTAAAAGAGAGGTAGATGATTTTAAAATGCTCAGTTGTCATGTTCTGATCACACCTTGTCTGATGGTGCTCACCAGCTCTGGTCAAGCTTTTAAGTGAAATCCAGTTAATTTTGTTTCCTATAGAAATTAGGTGTCTAGTATTTTTACACTGCACTTCTCTAATTGGATGCATGTGTGCATTGTATGGGGCATATCTTTGACTTGATAATGTTAAAAAAAAATCTAATTTCGTTCACATTTGATGGAGGTTAAATTCTTTAAAGATCACATTTCCACCTGCTTAAGGAAAATTAAGGATTGGTGGTGGGAAGAAGGCTATACAGAGAGAAAAGCCACAAGAAAGAGGATCAATAAATATCACCTAACTGTCCAAATAGCTGCAAATTGCAGCTCGAGCAGACATCTCATATTTGTTGACATTTTTCTGACTATCTAAAGCTGTGTTTGTCTTGATTAGTACACATTTATTTATATTCCAAATGAACATACTTGAGCATCTTTGACAGAATTTTTACAGGTCACTGGTTGGTGTTGAGTACTTGATTCTGTTTATACATACAATTGCTTTATAACAAATGTGCAAGACTTAACAACATATAAGTAACCCAGGTAATCAGGAATCTAATTGTCAGTGCTCAGTCTCTGACAGAAAATTCTAAGTATTTCATTAAATATTTCAGATGAATTAAGACTTCTATGATTTTCTTTCCTTTTTACTTGTTCATTCAGTGTGGTTGGTACAAAATAGCAAGGTGATGGTTTTCAGCACCCCTTCTCTTTTTAAGATAATCATCATCATCATCATCATCCAATCTTTTCTTTGTAAATAGGGGTTAATTTCAGGGAAAATAAAGTAAATGTCCATTTTTAATAAATGTACTATTTTTTAATCTTTAAAAATATATTTAGCATTTTATATTCGGGTTTTTTAGTCTTCTTTAGAAAATTATAGGCTTAGAAAGAGTAGTCTTGTGGCCCATATTTATGGCAAAGAAAAATCTTCCCTACGATTTTTTTTTTAGTCTTTTTTTTTAATCCATTTGTGGTTAATTATATTGCATCCATGAAAAATACCAAAGTTTTTATAGCTCTTTTTCACAGCCATTAATTTTTCAGCTGAATCCTCTGTTCCACTTCATAAGGCAGCCATGGCAGCCAGTGTTGCTGTACAGCAGATGGGATGGGATATGTACCCAGCAGCCCAGGTTGCTGTAGATCTGAAGGAGGGAAAGTCAGAAAATTATGGGATGTCCAGACTAAGCTTTTCAATTTCTACCCCATTTCGAGCCCCAGCTTTTCTGCACTTGTACTCCATTGTGCTAAGTGATGGTCCTGCAGCCCACATGGTGGTCTAGGTCAGAAAACCAGTGCTTCTGAAAAATAAGGAAGGGAGAAAAATTGCTTCCAGCTGGACCATCCCTGAGCCATCCACCTACATGAATTCTTGTGCCAGGAGGTTGGGCAGGGAGGATGGGAGGCTGAGAAGGGCCCCAGGACAGGAAAGTAGGGAATCAAAAGGTGCTAACACCAGAACAGCTATAGGAGTGAATAGGTTGTTATTCATTGCTTTATGATAATCCAAATTTGTGTGGGGGTGACAGCTATATTAGATTATAGTGGACACAATATCCTAGGCTGATGAATTAAAAAATTATTTTTACTTTATAATAGATTGTAAGTGTAAAGTCTCCTTACATCCAGCTGATGTCAGTAGTGTATCAAATATTTTATTAGGTAATAGCTGTATTAAATATGACTAAAGAAAACCCTTTGAAATTTTACTGCAGTATACAGCTAATATTGTCACAAATGATGATCTTGTTTATTGTCACAAAGTCTGCCCTTGCCAGCAAAGATAGAGTGGGCCATGAAAATGAGAACCGCTCTGTTGAGATGCATTTCATCTGCCAGTTTTATGCCTGGAAACTTGTCTGTATTTGAAGAAAGTGGCTCACATCTTATGCTGATGTTAACTCTCTAAATAAAACTTGTAGGATGATTGAGATTGGCATGCTCATTCATGAGAAAAAGAAAACCAAAACAACCCGGGGAATCTTGGCATTTACACATAAATTGTGCATCTCGTATGTGGGATGTAACACAAGGCTGTGTTTCCCTACACCAGACCATGTGCTATGTTGTGCTTCTAAGCATCAGATGATGCTGTGAATTAATGAGCACTCACGAGTTTGATAGTAGAAACGAAATGTGCTCAACACTCAGCGTGATCCAAACACTAAAAATTCATGCCTGTGCTCATAGTCACATATACAGAAATGTTATTACAGGCTTTGATATTGAATTCATATAAAATTCCATAGCAAACTGCTTACACTTTGAAGATAACTTGGAAGGTCTGGCTACACTTCTTATTGTATAGAACTTCAAAGTCAAAATGAGTAGCAGGGGGTGTTTCACAGACTGGTGGGGGAGCAGGCCTTGTGCCTTGCCATGCAAACAGGCTCAGGTGCCTTGGGGAAGCAGAGCTTGCCTTGCAGCCTGGGCTGTCCCTTCACCTTCCCCAGAAGAGCAGTTTATTTTGGAAAGTGGACCAGTTCCCAGGTTGGTTGACTGGAATTCACAAGCTGTTGTGCTCACACATGAAAGAGATGTAGTAGTGGGTGCAGAGGGGTGGGTGAGAAGTGTGAGGTGTTGCTTAGATTTCACCTGTGGAAGCACATGTCACCTAGTTACATTGTCTTTATAAACACAGATAAAAGCACAGGAACATTCATATTTAACTATTATCATTTGAGATGCCTGTTTGGAGAACTAGGCAAAGCAATGTGGCGAAGAACCAGCCACTGTAAGGACCTCAGCACCTTGTCAGCTGGGTACCATCCGTGTGGTCTGAGCAGCACGAACACAGCTGGGGTAACTGCGGCAGCTGCGGGCAGCAATGGGCACGGATCTGTCTGCACATCTGTACAGAAACACCATGCTTTTGTTTGGATGGTATTGCTCTTATTCAAGACTACACACTGTTTAGTTCATGAAATCTGTTTAAAGCCAATACATCCCCAAGCACATCACTTCGTCCCCTTCATTTCCATGAGGTACTGTTTTACTTCTCTGACATTAATTTATTTATGTGAGCATTTATATGACACATCAACAGCATTGCATTACACTGCTTACCAGATGACAGAATGTGACATAAGAAAAACTACTTTGGTGAAAAGCTAAGGATTTAATAGTCTTTTGATGATGATGGAAGTTATTATTCAGAGTGAGAAAGTGTTTCAGAATGAGGTTTCCGGAAATTAAAACACTAGGTGGTACAGCCATCTGATTTAATTTATAATCTTTTCATCACGGTGAGCATATTTCCAATTCAGTAGCAGGCATCTAATGTTCTATGATGTTGGTTAATGATTTCTCAGATATTCCATATTCACCAAAGCTTTTCTCTTTACATCTGTTCTGTAGATGAATTTGCATTTTAATTAAAGTGTTTAAATGAGTGATATTAAAGCCTGTAAAAGAGAACATAATTTTCACATCCTCTCTAAAGTGATTTTAAAACACTGAGTTTAATCCATTGTATGACATTAAAGTTATGATCAATTTATATTTATTATTTTCCAGTTTATTTAATAGTTGTTCTGTTTTAATTAAGAACTGTAAATTTAATGTTGTTTAAATTAATATAATATAAACTACATTGTTATAGCATTGCTACTATGCTCTGTGAAACACGACTTCTTGAATCTTTATTATTTTGTTCTTACAGTGTCATAAAAATCTAAGGCTTTAAGTATACGCCTCATAAATTACACCATTTCATAAAGATTAGTAAGTGATAAATTAAATACATTGCATCTATCATTTCAAGAGAGTTTTTCCCATATCTTTCTTAGTGATCTCTTCTAAGTGGCAAAAGCATAAACAAAGGTTGATTAGATAGTAGAATAGCAGAGAAAGATAGCTGACTACCATTTAGAGTTAAATATATAATTACTATACTATACATTGCCCTAAAGGAATGCTCTAAAGATTGCCACTTTCAGTTTCTTGTCTTCAGGAAAACTCTATGTTCTCCACAATTTTTTCTAGAGATCCAGCAGGATGGACACATCATGCCTACTCTTGCTGTTTTCATCTTAAAAACTTGAATCCCACACAACTTTTCCTTTAAGGACTATTTTTTTTTTTTTTCCCCCTATAAGAGTGACAGACATCCCTCATGTTCCAGTGAGTTCTGTCAACAAAGATGAGACATAAAAATTATTGTCTTAATAGTCATTGAAATAAAGAAGGAAAACAGTAACATTTTAGGCAAATTGTGAAGTTCTTTGTATTCCTGCTAGGAAATAGGCTTTCCTCCATAGCTGATGCTCCTAAATGCTTTAGCATGTCTTCCCAGGGCAGTTCACTTGGTTCATGATGCCAGCTGAAGTCTGTTTACCCATGCTCACAGACCTACTGACCTGTGTCAATAAGGCCCATCTTTTCCCATCTCTTTGTATAAACACAGTTCTTCCTCTGGTTCCTCTAACCTTCTAGTGTGTCGCTGCTCAGTGTTTCAAAAGATGCATTCTCTCATGCAAAGTGTATTTCTTTTAATTCAATGTTAACTTGATTCAAAGTCATTCAAGCAAAGCACAGAAATGGAATTCAGGATTACAGGTTTATAGCATGCTTACCCAGCATCTTGTGCCACCAGAAAAAAAAGTTCCTGCCAATAAAACTGCACTGCTAACAAGAAGACTTTAGGTTTTTGAAACTGGGTTTTGTAATCTTCTTAGACAGGTGTGATCATGTACCATTGTATTAGTCTTTTGCACACACAGTTATAAACTGCATAAAATAGTTCCTTCAGAAGTAACTAGTATTCTTACAGGTGTGGTGATTTGGGCAATATTTGTTCTTAATGGTCTTACATAGCTTCATTAAGCATAGAGTATTACTTTTTGTATCTTAGTTTTTGAACTGAATAGTATTTATTTTCTAAATAAAAACAGATTTCAGGTCCAAAAATATGCTTGTAAGTGGTGAAATGTTTTTTTTTTATGTGTGTTGGAAATGATTTACACTGTGATATGCTATCTGTGAAAAAGAGGATGAGCAAACTAAAATAGTTGTGTTTTGCAATACATGTATTTTGTGTTTTGAGGGAAATAAAACACAGATCATACCTGCCATTGTCTTGTGTGTCTCATGAGTTAGCCTGGGACAATTCAAGGAGTTGTGGGTTTCATGCTGCTCCATTGACTGCTTCATTCTTAGTTTAAAACTCAAAAGGAGGCAGTAGAAGCTCTGTGATCTTCATTGTGTTACTCTGATATTCAGTGCCTGCTTTTTGTGTTTCTTGAGTGGTAACCTCCTCAGCAGTCAGGGAGCCAGAGATAAGCCTTTGGACAGTTGATTGCAATGACTTACTTGTTGTCCGTGTTTGAGATCATATTTGAATTTGTACAAATCTCCCTTGATAGCTCCCTCTGCCTTCATGCTCTGCAGTAACAAGTGCTATGAAGTTAATGAAGATTGCTTTTAGAAGAGCTTAGAGTTAAAAATTATTTTGACAGAGAGTATACAATACTCATAAGAGCAGATAGTATTTAGCTGGAAGAGGTATGAGAAAAAAGAAAATAGGAATTTTCCCTCCGTCTCCTGTTCCCTCTCCCACAGATCTTCAGATTGGCACCCAAAGTGAATATTTGAAAGCAGGCAGGGAAATTTGCACGTTAACATAAGTGGGTTTAGGTTTTATTCAATAAAAAAGTTAGTTTAAGTCTTGAGACTAAAGTGTATTAATTATAACATCTAGATAACAGAGAGGAAAATAGGTATGAATCAATTAACATTTTCAATTTTAGTATAAACCCAGCTTTGACACCTTTTTTGCCAATATTTACAGTATTCTTTTCCTCTGTGGTATTAGCAAGTATATAGGTTTTCATGGCATTAAAAAAATGTTGTATCAGTAGTTCCATAACTTTTGTCCTTCCTTAGAAAGGTTTAAAAGGTTATTTGAACATGGTTTACTCTAGGAAGACATACTAAGAAAGAAATATGTAGAAGAGATTAAAAAGGAGACTGAAAATTAAAACTGACATGCAGCCTTGGTGTATGTATGAAGAGAGTGTTAAAATAAAAAATAAGCCCACAATTTTTTTTTCTTTGTCCATAGTAAAGTACTACTGTACTTTATAACAGCTGGTATTAGAAAGATTATAGTACCAATATATAATAATATAATGCAAAATAATACTGATATATTATAATGATTTACAATATGATTTCAAAAATTAAGAAAATTCTAATAGTTTATATATTCAGAAAAATATTTCTGTTTCTTGAAATAGAGTCAAAGCAGAAACTGTTTAAAGCATGTTGCTGAACATTTTCTTGTTCAGCTCTGCTGTTCTAGCAACAGGCTTAAGAGGGCAGCAAAGAAACTCCTAGAAATACAAACACTTTTATTAGGAAAGAAATGTAAACTAATAACCACTTTCAGTGGAAAAATTGATATTATAAAGTGACTGAGAAATAATGATTGCAAAGCTAATTGACAGAACATTCCTGAAAATGTGTTTTTCTACTGTCAGAATCATCTTCCTGCTGCCTATTACCATTAATAGGATTTCTGGAATACAGAAAAGTCAAATAACACTGTTTGCCTTATAGTCATTCTGAATGAAAAACAAAATTACTTATAGCCTCACTGAAGATTTGTTGAATAAAATGTATAAGTACTACTCTGAAGAGAGACCTGAGCCCCAAGGTTCCCTATCACAGGAAGATGATTTTGGACACCGTACTCTCTGCTGTTTAACGGGGTGGCTCTTGCTGTCCTAAACTGGGGTCTCCTTCAGCAGGCAGGTGAGAAATGCTCTGCCAGAGTGCTGTTCTGAGCCTGGCAATTCAGGTCCCATTGCAAAAGAGCTACAAACTGCCAAATGGTAAGGATCCATCTTTTCCTGGATTGCTGCCTAATCTATTCATTTACTGTGCAAAACAAACGTGCTCCTTTTCTTCTTCCTCCATTCTGTGCGTGGAAGGTCAGGTGAAAGTGGAGTACTGTGCTGGATTCTGTCTCCAGATATGAGTGGATGAGGCTTTTTCCTCACTCCTCCAAACCACAGCTGAGCTTGCTGTGTTTCCTGCACTTCCACATGGGGAATTCAACAGGTTTAAAGTGCCTCCTGGCTTGGGCAATCAAACTGCCTTTACAAACATGAGCATTTCCTGTTGAAACTGTGAGTTTTATACTTCGAGTTCAGCCTAAACAATGTGCCTGAGTCATGAAAGTATTTGTGGTTGAGCACTATTTAAACACAAATGTGTCTCTGAACAGAGGCAGTGCTTAAATCATTAGGCCAGGTTTTTCTCTGTGAAAATGACAGAATTCCTTCTTTGTCCAGGTTTAGCACCATGGTCAGAATATAAATGAATGGAAATTTATGATTACCAAGGTTGGCACAATAGTATATTTCAAAACAAGGTAAGGTACTCTAAGGTCTTATTTTACTATTAGGAAAGAGCCTTCAGTGACCTTAATCCTGTAAAATGCTGCATAGGAGAGCAGCCCATCAGACTTGAGCTGGCTCAATGAAGTGCTCCCAGTGCTTCTGTGCCAGCACTCTTGTTTCTTGTTTTCTTATTGGAGTAGCTCAAAACTTATGGCTATACCTTTCTTAAACCATTGATTTTATTCTTAAACTCAGACAGTAGGTTAAATTTACTATCACTGATTAGACTGAGAGACACCTGTGAGAAATTAGCACTCAAAATGTTTTCTTTTTAAATTTTTAAACTGTTTTTTAAACTTTTTTAAACTTTTTGCCACTTTAGTTGGCACCTTAATGTTTGGTCACAATTCTTCTCTACTTTCCCTTCTGATGCTGCTCATATATCATGACTTGTCTGATGCTGTAAATTTAGAACAGCTGTTCAATAAAGTACACCTTGCTTTTCACTTCAGCTTCTGGCAACTTATGTTTGTGTTAAAAAACAGTAAGCAGGAAAAAATGAAATTTATTTTAGAGAAAGAGAAACTGATCCAAAAAATAATTAGAATACAATAGATTAGGATTAGCATTTTTCTTCTACACAGCAAAAAAGGATGGTAATTCTAAAATTTGACCTCACAGTGGGAGAAGAAAAGATGAAAAGAAAAACTCAGGGTTGAGAAGTAATGAATTACCTTTTCTGGATATGTTTTGCATGTCCTTGCATAAAATGCATATATTGCAAATGAGATGTTGAATATGGGAAGTATAATGCACCTATCATACAAATGCATGTCATGGTGAATAGTTGCTTCTGCTCATACTGACTAAAAAAGTTGTTCAGTGTTGATTTAGAGTGTTTTTTACTTCTTTTTTGTTGTTTTAGAATAATATCAAAAAAGCAAAGTTAGCTCGGGCTTCAAAGTTTAGAGGAAAATGATAAATGAACCTATATATGCATTCAAATTCAGGAATAAAAAGATTGTTTTTTTCAGTTAAATTACTAAGGGAAAGGAATTTTATGACATTAATTTGAATTCATTTTTTAATGTTCTTTCTGCAGTAGTACTGTTTGTAATTTGAAATTGTGCTGTAATATTCTTAAATAAATAATATGTCAAGGGACGGTGTTTGAGCATTCAATAAGTGTAATTAAATGGCATTCTGATCCCTGCATCGTTCCAGATAAAGTTGTTTGGGCCAGACCACGGCAAGATGCTGAGGTAACATGCAGGCATCAGTGATAAGGCTGAAACAGCTGGAGCTGGGCTGCTAGAGCTGCAAACTATGCTCTTACCTAAACCTATGTGAGAATAGTGCTCGTGCTTGTGGTACCTACGAACTTGTTGAAGGAGATGTTTAGAGCCCCCCGGCTGTGCTGCACACCTGCTAGCAGACAGTCTGGCAGCTTTACACACTGCTGGGGGGACTTTGGAATCAGTGCCCTGCAGGAGACCCCAAGTCCTTTGCAAACAAAGCACATGTCATTGCACAAAAGCAGATGAAAAACAGCAAGAAAAGCAGAAACCACTGCAGTGTGTTCTTGTAAGGGTCATCCTGGGTCTCTTATTAGGGGCAGAAGGGAGCAGGATATGGTGATCAGGACATCTTCAATCCATGTAAACTTGGCAGAAGCCCTTACAACCTGGTCATGAATAGCAATGGGTACAAAACCCCTCTGCTATTGTAAAGCCTCAGAACACATCACAGGAATTATTTCATAGCATCAACGAAGCCACGGGTGGCTGAAAGTACAAGGACCCACTTTATGTTTGTTGGAGTGTCACAAGTGCTGCTCTGAGGTCTCCAGTCTGACCTGTTACAATTCCTACGTTGGGTGCAGGTTGCCAAAAGTGCTGAACAGGTATTAGCTCTCATTGCACTGTTGGAAAATCAGTTTGATAAATGGAATAAATGACATAACTGTGCTGGTTTTGACTGGGGTGGGGGCTATGTTTTGGATATGTGCTGAAAACAGTGTGGATAACAGAGGGATGTTTTAGCTGTTGCTGAGCAGTGCTGACACAAAGCCGAGGCTTTTTCTACCCATCACAGCACTCCATCCACGAGGAAGCTGTGGGTGCACAAGGAGCTGTGAGGTGACACAGCCAGGACAGCTGACCCCCACTGACTGAGCCGAGGGATATCCCATACCATAGGGCACCATGCTTAGCATATACAGCTGGGGGAGGAAGGAGGAAGGGGGAGATGTTCAGTGTGATGGTGTTTGTCTTCCCACAACACTGTTAGGTGTGATGGAGCCCTCCTTTCCTGGGGATGGGTGACCATCAGCCTTCCTGTGCAGAATGGTGAATCATTTCCTGTTTTCCTTGCTTGCATATGTGGATTTTGCTTTACCTGTTTAACTACCTTTAACTAAACCCATGAGTTTCTCACTCTTACACTTCTGATTGTCTCCCTGATCTCACTGAGGGGATCAGTGAGTGAATGGCTGTGTGAGGCTTAGTTGCTGGCTGGGGTTAAACTATGACAATCAAATAATAAGTAATGCTATAGCTGACTTTTAGGTAAATAATCTCTTTCATTTAATACTCCAATATCTGAATAATAAATACCCTGAATAATAAATACCCTGTATAATATTGCTCACCTTAAAAAGTCACCAGAATATGTGTTCTACAAAAATTGTTTTTCTGTTTCTGTTTTTTACTTGTAAATGTTGCTCCAAAATTCAGTCTGTTGGATTAAGCTTTCCTCTTGAACAGCATTGTTTTATTGTGAGTAGCGTTTTGTTTTTGTTTTCTTTTAAAAAAACTAAAAACACTGTATTGTCCACATAACCAATCTTCTTTGCTCATTATAATTTGAAGAGAATAGATATCCTACAGATATGAACCTAGGAAAGTATTAGTCAATTAAATAAAAAGTATGCCTTTCTTCAGATACCAGGTGTGTTAATAAAAGGTAATTATGTTGACTGAAAATAAGTAAAAGCTCCATCCATCAGACATGTACATTTTTTACATCACTCTCAGTAACAAATGCCTTTTAATATGGTGGAAAATTACTAGGCAGGTCTGAAATAACTAAGCAATTACAGAAGGCTTTTGTTTAAAATTCCTCAAGAGAATGTCACAAAGAAAATGATTACCATTATTTCAACAATGAGCATAGTACAGAAGTTTCACATGAAAAAATAAGCTCACATTTAACTATCAATTAGGAGCTTTTGATATTCTGAAATTCTTTCAGCATTAGTATATCGATTTCTATACCTGCCTAAATATGCCTGAAAAAAAAGGGGAATAAATGCAAGTTTTAAACTTCTGCACTTTGAGTGAGAATACTGCAGGGAAAGTTGACTGTTGTTTAGTCAATCTACTGTACTCCTTATTTAGATTGCCTGAAAAATCTCACTTATTTGTATGTGGATTTTCCTCCTGCATGTGAGCTATCAGAAATATTTCCATTCAAGGCAACAATATAGGAATAATTTAATGTAGGAATTAAAGTAAGGGGAGCAGTACACTATAGGTCTTTTTTTGTTTATTTGTTTTTTTTACCATCTGCCTTTTGTATTAAATGCTTTTGGGCACAACTGATGTTCTGTGCTCAGTGCTGAAGGGGTCTTGAAAGGGTCTTAGAATGTACATACATCTAGCATGTAGAATATGTTACTTTCAAATTCAGAGAGGAAAACCTCGGTCCTTGCTCCTACTTTTGTAGCATCAGTGTTGGATTCAGTGCTGGCACAAAACAGAAGGGGTTAAAAGCTCCTGCAGAGAGTGCAGACTCCCAGTTTATTAGAGAAGTGTTTCATCTATTAAAATACTGAGTTGAAACATAGCTATGACTGAGGATGGTTTGTTTTCTGGGCCACTCAGCACACCTTTGAAAACCTGGAGCTAATAGGGGTGGTAGGCCCTGGCAATGTCAGTGGCAGAGCCCTGTGCAGGGCAAGGTTAAATTTTTCTCTTTTCTTTTGAGTGAAATTGCCTGGTGGATAGCCTTAGCATAAACCCTGTGATTTTAGCTGGCAGGAAGGAGACTGCCAAAGATCCCAGCTAAATATGAAACATTCATTTTTACTTGGATTAAATCATACCCTATGATCACTAAGGTAGGAATTACACATTATTATGATACTTCTTCTCCAAATAATGCACATCACACCTAAACTGTATAAAGATAATTCCCACTTTCAGTGGAAAACCCATGTATCCAATTTGCCTGAACTCCTGCTGTGATTTAATGCTCACCCCTGTAGGCTCCCAGTATCTGCCTTAGTTGTAAGAAGCAATAACAATAAAAGACAGTGAAGCTAAGGGGAAAATAACAAACTTAAAAATTACAGAGTAGAGATGTATTTGGGACACAGTCAAGAGAAACTCACGACGAGATTTGACTCACCCTGTGATTTTTATCAAAGTAAACAATGTCTTCAGAATTTAAAATAAAAGCATTCTGACTTGTCAACAGCAAATACCTAAAATTATCACAGCTTTATTGTAAAAGAGAAATGTCCTTTTGATGCCTGTGTCAGAAAGTTAATTCAAAGCAAGATCTAGATCTGTAAAAGCACTGCCATGCATTAAAATCTGGGTCTAAAACTGCACAGAGAACAGGTATCAGGGAAATATTTTAAATTACTTTTGAAGTTTTTGTGTGTGTATGTGTTTCAGTAGAGACTAAGGTCCACTAAGTCTACCATCGGTGCTATAAATCACACTAATAAAAGCTTTTAATTTAAAGTGAGGCTTTGGATCTCTTCACAAGAGGGAAGATTCCAACAGAAGAATGGAAGAAATAAGGTTATAGGTCTGTTTTACTTTTTAAATGTTTTCTGTCATCACCTCAGACAACCATTTCTGTCCATAGATACTCTCATTCTTCTGCTGTCTGAGAAAAGAAAAGCTAGTTTTTCCATTTCTCTAGTTGGCTTTATAGAACTGTTAATAGCTATCAAAGGTAGAGAGCTTGCAAGAAAGACTACACTTTAGACTCAAATCTACTGAAAGGGGAAAAAAAACGGAAGAAAACACCCAAGAAAAGCAGTATAAGACTAAGTCTTCACCATCTCTAAGTAAATTTTCTGATTTCCTGCCTAAACTTCTTCTTGAGCAGTTTAATCATTAGTTCTTCCTTCAGTTTAAACCGCTTATCTCTCTCCCCTGTATTTATCATCTTCCTTCAGCTATTGCCAGAGTTAGTATCTTTACCCATCATTTTGCTATAACAAGCAATCTAACCTTTCCTGACCTCTCACAGAGGGGAAGTCTGCAATGCCTGTATCTTCATGGGAAAGAACAAGATTTCAAAGAAAAATTAAATCCTCTTCAACTATTCTGTCTCATTCCCAGGATCATAGATTGGTTTGGTTTGGAAGTAACATTAAAGATCATCTTGTTCCAGCCCCCCTGCCATGGGTAGGGACACTTTCCACTAGACCAGTTTACTCAGAGGCATGTCCAGTCTGGCCTTGAACACTTCCAGGGATGGAGCTTCCACAGCTTCCCTGGTCTACCTGTTCCAGTGCCTCTCCACCCTCACAGTGAAGAATTTCTTCCTTATATCAAATCTAAACCTGTTCTCTTTCAGTCTTTAAGGACACCCCTTGTCCTGTCTCTATCTGCCCATTCTGGCAGAAAGTCCCTTTCTGGCCCTTTTGGAGGCCCCATTTAAGTACTGGGAGGCTGTTTTAAGGTCTCCCCAGACCCTTTTCTCCCCAGAACCATCCCAACTCTCCCAGATGGTCTCCACAGGAGGGGTGCTCCAGCCCTGTGACCATCTTTGTGGGCCTCCTCTGGACCTGCATCTGCAGGTTTATGTATTGAGGGCCCTAGAGCCACACACGGCCCCCACTCCAGCTGGGGTGTCACGAGAGTGGAGTGGAGGGGCAGAATCAATTCCCTTGGCCTGCTGGCTGCTTTTAATGCAGCCCAGGATGCTCTTGGCTTTCTGGGCTGCAAGTGCACATTGATGGGTCAGGTTGAGCTTCTCGTCCACAAACACATCCAAGTCCTTCTCAGCAGGACTGCTCTCAATCAATTTATCCCCCTGCCTGTTTTGATACTGGGCGTTTTCCTAACCCAGGTGCAGGACCTTGCACTTGGCTTTGTTGAACCTCAAGAGGTTTGCACAGGCCCACCTCTCAAGCCTGTTCAGGTCCTTCTGGATGACATCCTTTCCCTTGTGTGTGTTAACTGTGCCACACACTTCGGTGTTGTTGGCAAACTGATTGAGAGTGCTCTCAATCCCACTCTCCATGTCACCGACAAAGATGTTACATGGCACTGGTCCCAATAATGACACCAAAGGAACACCAGTCGCCACTGGGCTCTTGGACACTGAGCTGTTGATCAAAACTCTTTGATTGCGACCATCCAGCTAATTCTTTATATGAGGTGGTCATCAGTGAAATCGATGTTTCTCCAGTTAAGAGACAAGGATGTCCTGCAGGACACTGTCAAGTGCTTTGCACGAGTCCAGTTGCTCTTCCCTTATCTACCTGTGCTGTGACCCCTTCATAGGAGGTCACATTTGTCAGGCACAATTTGCCCTTAGTAAAGCCGTGTTGGCTGTCACCAGTTGCTTTCTTATTTTCCATGAATCTCAGGAAAAAAACTCATAGTTTCCAGGATTCTTCACCACCTTGGCAAGCATTCCATGATGTTTATACTTTTTTTCTGTGAGTTACTCCTCTAATGTATCTTCTTGAACTATTTTTTGCAAGGGTGATACTTTTGCAAGTTTTCTCTTATGGGAAGTATAGGCCAAGCTTCTGAACCCTTCATCTTCAGAAATATTATTGGAAGCAAATTTACAATTTGCTGGGAGTCCTTGTACAGTAGCAACTCATTTTCACTAAGTATTTGAAAAGACCTTGTAGCTCCATCAAGTCCACTGACCTTGGCTAAGAATCCTGTGCAAACAAAATGAAAAGAAGTTTGTCCCAAAGGAAATATCACTAAATTCATACACTTTTCTTACCATAGTACTCATGGTGCTTACTACCATTTTATTCTGTGTATTTTGATTTTAGTAACTCATTTAAAATGATGACTTTTGAATTATTTCTGTGCATATGCTTAACCTTGCATATTCCAGGGGTCCCATAGGAATAGCTCTGAAAAGATTTATTCTTTCATGGCTGTCAATTTGCAGATTCAACTTTCAAGGAAAAAATATCTGAGTGCATCTCGCCTCCATTACTAATCCATTAATAAATGTTATAGGCTGCAGTCAAAACCTAAATGCTGAGTACTTATGAGATAATCAGGAATAGTTTATCCACAATAAGCTAGTAATATACAGATCTACTTCTTAAAATTAATTTGAAGAAGTCAGCAAACAAAAATAGTTTATTGGGTCTTCAAGGGTACAGCACTGTCTTAACTATTTCAGGTGCTACTTGAGCATTTTCTGCTCTCTAGTGAAAAATTACTCTTGCAGAAGAAGTTCAATGAGACTGTTCTTTAAATGTATGAATTATGACAAATTGGGTAAGAAGTTTATTTCAACTGCTACATGTAAATTAGTAAGTTTACTTGTCATTGTTTTTCCCATCCAAGTTTTTCATTGGTCCCTGATGCATTGTTACAAGGTTGTTTAAAAACTTCTTGTTATGAAATTCCTCATTTTAAACAGTCCTTGTCATTGAAGGAAGAAAGAAAAAGACATTTTGATTGAAAAGAGCACTTCAGAGAAAAGAAAGTCATGGCTGAAATTCTGACAAATTCTTCAAGAAAAAGAACTGCCTTATATTCTATGTTTTATGGACAAAGTTAGCTGAAATGCATATGGCAAGGAGAAGAGGTTGAAAGAAGTCTTATAACTCTTCAGTTAACAATAGCTTTTTTGATCTTTGTTCTGCACAGTGTTGGTCAGTTTAGCATCATAAAATAAAATTATCTCTCTCTTACTGAGAGAGGTCCAAACAGAATGACCAAATTAGTACTGAGGGAGAAAAACCCCATGTATCCATCTTCTCATATCACAAGTGCCCATACAAGATTTAGTCAGTTAGTATTTATTAAACAAATAAAACTTTAGCTTCACAGTTTCCTACAGATTTTATGGCCTGGGAGGGAGGAAAGCAAAGAGTGCTAATAACTGAAGGAAGAGCAGAGATGAAACAGAGGCAGAAATGATTGAGAGCTGCGGAAGAAAGATGATTTGAAGCATGGATGGATTCATTATCACCACTTTTCTCAAAAGATTTTTCCTTCCCACTCCCAAAACAGCAGGCACAGACTTCTTTCTTGTTTAAACTGATTTCAGTATTGGGGTGGAGAGACAAGGCTTTGCTGTCTTTTGAACTACACTTACTTTATGTGAAAAAGAGTTTTATAATTACATTTTTGGGAAGGAAGACATACTAGAAGCTGGACCCTCTTTCTCTACTGAGTTTGTTTCTATAGGAATTGTTAAATAAGTAATGGAAGAGAACAGTGTATAATCCCTTTTTTACCCACAAGCCACATAGAAGTGAAGCACAGCACAAGCCACATAGATGTGAAGAAGCAGGATGCTGAGCTGAAGGGCTCTCTCTCCTTCCTTCAATTTACAAGGTAATGGGGAGCAGCAGGAGATGCAGCCCTGCATAATTTTTTTTTTTTTCCCCCTGTCAGAGATGGTGCTAACTACATGTATGGAGAAAGTGAGAGGAAGCAGAGCAGAGTCCTTATTTCCTTCGATTCTTTGATCTAGGAGTGAGGAAAGGATCAGCTTTTCTCTCAGGTCCCTGCATTTCCAAATACTTGTGCTAACGAGCACATGGAGAGCCCCAGGAGTGGCAGCAGCTTGGGTAATTGCACACTCTCGTGCTGAAGTGCAGAGATTGAGCAGAAACACTTGAGAGGGAGGTTTGCATGGTTGTGATCAATTTCTCTATGAGTTCTGGTATTTCAGCTGATCCATATATAACTCTCTTTTGTGTGTCTCTCAGCTAGCAAAAAATTCCTTTGATTTGAAGTCAGATTGGTTCTTGCTTTTCATATGCATACTCAGTGAGAGCTGGCGTTACTCAGAACCACTGCAAATGTGCCAGATTCCATTCCTAGTCACTGTTGTCAAATATAAGATGGAGATGTCATAGGCATTGCAGTTTTTCCTGGCCAGAGTCAGTTCAAGAAAAAGTAGTGATGTATTAACTTAAACTGTTTCCAGTATTTGCTGAACATTTTAACACGTGGGGTAATATCTGGCTTTCAGGAGCAAAACATTTTCGGGGTTTCCAGATAGTAGTGCTTGATGCTCTGTTTTCTGGGTGGATTTTTTTTTATTTATTGGGGGCTTTTTTGTTTGTTTTTTGTTTGTTTGGTTTGTTTGTGTTTTAAATTTCATGGCTATGGACAGATAAACTAAGAACTGAAATGGTAGAGGGTTTTGCTTCTGTACCTTCCACGCAGAACCTGCAGATCTCCACTCACATCACAGGTTATAAGCTTATGGCATTATTCTGGGAATACTTGTCACCGATCACTCACAAAATACCTCTCTTTTTCCTGGCCTCCAAAACCCATGAATTGCATTGTATTGCCTCCTCTATGGTGTTGGGGCTAGGAGACTTATAAAATGGAACAACTGAATTTCAAACTTGAATCTGTCACTCAGTCATTGTCTTGAAATATTTTGTTTCTACGCAGTGTAAAATTAAGTCAGGAAAAGTCATAAAAAATAAGGCACTTTCATAAATAAATAATCTGTTACTCATACCTCATAAGTACCTACCTACTTAACCATGCAGACAAGGTCAGATTTATTTGATAAAAAATGTTTTGAAGAGGAAGAAAAAAATCAGACTAGCCTTAAATTTTGGTGTTAAGCTTGTTAAAGATACAATAAAGTGTCCCTAAATGCTTCCTGTCTTATTGTCACATTGCTGGCATGTTTGTTTTCCAGATTTCAAAGGAGAATTTACCTTAAGAGCCTTACTCATCTTTTTCACTTACCTGTAACTATTACAGAAGAAACAATTTGTTGTTACTACACCACCACCTTGCTGCACAATTGTCATGGTCTCCTCTGTCAGTATAGAGGTCCAGGGGCCTGGTCAAAGCATAGTCTAGGAAGGCTGAGAAATGGATGTCTCCACCTTCTACTCCACACAGTGAAATCAGCAATTAATGTACGCACTTCAGTTTGTTTTTGCTAGATGCAGTGATTTCCAGTGCCTAGCCAAATGTCAGGACAAGGGTATGGATGTACAGAGAAAATGACAGTGTACTTACAAAGGTATCCTGAATGGACACTGAAAACTGAGAGATACAGAAAGAATAGACATTTTTGAATCTTGTTCTCATTTTCCCCATCATTTCCCCCTGCCACTTATGTATAGGAGACATATGTTTAGTTTTAATGTGAGAAAAAGAAATGAATCCTTCAAGTACTACAAGAACTATGCTCAGAATGGACTAGATTACTGTAGATTGTTATTAAGAACAGTAGGTGACATTATTAATTGTGTGTGGGAAATGTGGTGACAGCATTGTTCAATAAGTTCAGGGTTAAGTTATGAGCATCTTAGTTTTGAGAAGTCCTTGAAAAGAGGCCTTGAAAATGAGACCACTGCTTTTTAGAGTCTCAGCCAAAGAAAAATTATCAAAATATTTAAATATTACCTGTACCCTCTGCTAGTTTTCAAGATTTAACACAATACATGTCCCAAAGCATATAATGCAAAATAGCTGCAACACATTAATTAGTACTAACCAGCACTAACTGAAGATAAATGACATTTTATTACTTCTTTGTGAGTAATTTTTTAGCTTCTGGCTAATTAAAAAAAAAAATCTCACAAATGTTCAGTTGGAAAAGATTTTGTTGTCATGCAAAAAGCAATCAGTATTTCTGGCAATAAATCTGAAAAATTGACTTTACTAATGATCTGCCATTCTCAGCAGCATGAGTTAGATTGAAGTGTGCATAAGGATTTGCTACTTTTAAGAAATGGCAGCTAGTAAATCAGTTGCAGGAGATCCTTTAGCTCGCATATTATTGCAAAAAATATTATTCATTTTCATACATATATATATTTCAGTGGCAAACCTAATTTAAAAAGCAGAGTTCATGTAAAAAATGAACAGCAAGCAAAGGTCCCTTGCTGTGACTGATTGTATTATTTACAGTACTGCTTCAGGTATAAGAAGGATTATTTGTCTTTCTGACATTACCACAATGATATGGGGTTGCTGAGTATGCTAAGATGCTTATCTTGGGTTATAAGGTATTATTAGTCCTTTGTTTCTTTCAGTCTCTTAATTAGTGAGTTGTTTAAAGTCATCCATCTTTGCTCACATTTATGCAAATATTCAAAATTATTAACAATAGCATCAATAGGGTCATGTTTATCTGGTTTTTTTTCAAGAAAATATTTTTCTAAAAGCCTCATGTAACCAGTCTTGTTTACATGGAGCAGAAATTATTCTGCTAATAAATCTAGATGTTTTGAGAAGCAAAGAATTACTACCTGTGAATTTGAAGCATACATGTGTGCTGTGTCAATAATACATAAATGAACACTTCCATCAATTGTACATTAGTATTTTCAGAGAACACTTTGGAGTAGCACAAAAAATAAGGAGTGCTGACAGAATGGCCAGCATGCAGCTAAGTGATTATGTATTTATACACATTTTTAAATCACAAATTATTTTATTTGCATTGAATTAAAAAGGAGGAAATAGTAGAAAACATTAAAAAAATCTAATAAATATCTGTTTTTAAAAGATTAGTAGTTTCCTTTCATTTTGTTTGTGTTCACTGATGATCCATGAGGGACTGGAAGGTCAGAAATCCCTTCCCCTCTCCCAGAGAAGGAGGTACCTGAGTGGAGGGCAAGTGGGAGCAGACAGTGCTGAGCACACCCAGCTGGCTCTTCCATGACCTGTGACCAGGTCTCTGTTTTCTCCCTCTCTCCCTTTCTTCACTTTCTTCCTTTGAGAGCTCTGGCAGTGACAGTGAGAACAATTAACTACAGTCTTGTGAAGGGAGATGTGGTGTGATCAAAGCATCCACTCAGCCTAATTCAACATACTCTAACGAGGAGTTATAGGAATACACTTTGTTCCACCTCATGCCATGGCATTTCCCAGGAGATGGCCCTTTCATGCCTACCTGGGCTCTGCAGTTTCCCCAGTGGATGTGACTCTGAAGTGTAAATGTGGTGTTTATGAATTTGGGGAAAGTGCCTCTCTCCTTGCTGGTCTCTCTAATGAGCTGGGTGCTTATTTTGCTATGCACTTATGTCAGCTTAATACTAAACGCCTGAGAGGCTTTGCAAAACTGAAGACACCCTAAAAGTTTTAATGAGCTTTGTAAATTAATTCTTACTGGAGCCAAAGAAATACATGGAATGACTGAGAGAAAAGCAATTTGACGTAATTCTACTCAGTTATGAACTAAGGGAATATTGCATTTGAGCACATTTATAACTAGCTTTGTAACAAAGCTGATAAGCTGATTTTATAAAATTTTTTGGCTGGTTTTTGGAAAGATGTTTTCAGATTATTTTTTCTTTTTGGATTTGGTTGTATTTTTTCATTTGTTTTTAAAAAAATCTTATGTTTATGAATTATTTTCATTACAAAGTACATGCAACAAGAATGAGATAAAGCTATCTTGAATAAGATATCTGCAACTGAACCATTCTCTTGAAGTGTCTTAATCATGTCTAATTCCAGTGCTTCCCAGTAGCATGGTAACAAAAAGGATTTTTTCCTAAATGTTAAAAGGAGTTCTGTTCACACCTGAGGAAGAATTCTTTTGTAGAAGACCAAGAAAATAATTTTGATGAAGCAACAATTCTGTGGTTTTCTTTGGAACTTCTGATAAAATCAGTACTGTAATTACCTGTCCTTTTGTGAAAAACTAATGATAATTTTTAAAGTATTATTTCAAACCACAATTATCAATATTTTTACTGCTTTCAGACAAGGAATATATAAAAATAGAAATACTAAAAATGAGCACTTATTTTTTTTGTTCTAAATTAATATAATGCATTAAAATATGAATTTACCTGTCGGTATGAGAAGGCTCTCTGCTGTCACGTAAAAAGGCAGATCAGCAAATGAAATAGAGGTATTGAAATAATATTACTGTTCTGATTTTTCAGAATAAATTCTGTCAGGAAAACCATCTGAAAACTGCTGTTTACTAGCCTGCAGTATATTGGTATACAAGTAAAAAATGCTTGAACATTAAAAGCAAATTGACTTTATGTAGAAAAAACATTAAACTAAGAGTGAATTTTGGTAGTTCACAACTGATTACAGCTCTCAAAATCTACAGTGTCGTACAAAGACCTTTCAGTCCATATTTTAAATTATATACAGTTAATGGGAATATGCAGTAGTTCAAAGTTAGTTGCTGATCAATATCTGTAACCTGAAAAATACTGAGTTAATTCCCTGTGTTTAGACATAATGTAGCTGTGTGTCTTCAGGATATATTAGGAAATAAAACAGAAACTTGAGTTTGTATGTGAAACTCGGCTTGAAAGCCTAGGAGATACTTTATAAGTCTAGCAAGTGATACTGGAGCAAGGGAAAGTGTGTGCAGAGTATTCAGAATAAGGAAAAACATGGTAAAGGTCAAGGAAGAAGAGAGAAGTAAACTTAAAACACTGATGAATTGCTTTACTTCTTAAAGGCATTGTTGTCTGTAGGCAGTGAGGGCACTTTAGGTGGAAAGTTTTCTGTTGAGTTTCCATGCCATGGTATGACTTCTGCTAGTGCACTTCTGACTACCCAAGGACTTTATTTTCATGGTTTTTTCTTCCACAAAGTGTCTCTTCTCCATATGTTCTGCCTTTTTGTTGCTGTTGTTGTGGTGCAGATGCACCAGTGAATTGCTGGTACAACATAAGCAGTTTGTGTTCAGTGTTTGCCTGTATTAATTGGGCATCCTGCATGAATAGAGCAGAAATGCATAAAGAAATGCATTATTAAAGATTCTGTGTTAGCAGTGGTCATATATCATTATTTAAACATGTTTAGCATGCCTTCCTGTTTAAAGCACAAAAGAACTACTCCAGTGTAGATGAGGTAATTACTAAATGTCTCTCACTTGGGAGTGACTCTGCAGGTGAACCAGCCTTTTGAAACAATTCCCTTATTAGCAACAAGCATACTTGCTCATCATTGGCATAGATTTTGTTTGCCTTTAGTTAGAACAGGCTGCTGCTTAGAAAAGCAAAGGGCAGTTTGACCAAAACCTCTAATCTGATTTTACTGTAGGTCAGTACCTTTGTCATGTTGTTCTGCTCCAGAGCTCCAGCCTTGCATTTCAGAGGGAAACAGCCCTTTCTGTGACCAGTATGAGCCCTCTGTGAATATGTATCATTTATCATTTTATTGGTAGCAGCTGAGGATGCTCTAAAAATAGATGTGTAAATGATGGACAGTTCATGATTTGTTGGCATGGAATCAAGATGTGACAGAAGGGACCAAATGAACCAATTGCATCCTCGCTGCTGAGGTTACCATGGAAGCTTTAACTCTTTACACACCTTGCATCTCTTGCTCACATAACTTGTGCAGCACACTTGAATTGTTACGGATGAAGTGTATTTCATAGAGTAAAATCTACCTGCCCACATTAACTGAAGCTGTCAGACATGACTTAGGGACCTATTTATATTCCATAGATTCTTATGGGATAATAGAGATACCTCGGCCAAGATCTTGAGGCAAAAAAAGAGTAGACATTTGAAATGTAAATAAAATGCTCATTTGTGTAAATGTAAATATATTTCCATAGTGAGAATATAAGGAAAAGATTCCCAGTGATGAAAAAAAAAAGGGAAAAATTAAAGACAGGTGGAAAAATGAAATCTCTTACCTAAGTCTCTTCAACCTGTTTATTTGTGCTCTGCAAGCATCTAATTTCTTACCTACCCTTCAGTTCAACCAGTCCTTATAGTATCCTCATAACTGTGAACTTCTCTTCCTTTTCTATCATTTCATTGTATTATCCTCCTTCAGTTTAAAAACTTGCTTGTTTAATACAGGCACCCCAGAAGAAAAGCTTCCTGCAGAAACCACTCCTCAATTTATTCCACATACAAACATTGAACTCTATCTTTTCATCTTCACAGACAATGTGTGGAGAAAATAATGGCTTTTAAGACTTAAAATATTGTGCTTCCCTAACTGTTGATACCCTGAGTGTATATAATGATAGGAAGCTTTTTCTTTTTTAACTTCCTATTTTCTGAAAAGTAACAGAGAAGTCTTACAGGAGCTGTGGTGAGCCTGCCCTACTTTGTTTCATTAAACTCAGATTTATTTTTTTTTAAAAAGGCATATCAACAGGTAGGTAAATGGCAGTATTTAGAGTGTTTAATTTCTGGGACACATAATTTTCCATCTTTTCTCAGTATTTAAGCGCCAAAGGAATATTCCTTTTCTCTTTATTTCTGTTGATTGGAACCCAAATAAGAGAGGTAAAACTTTCAATCAGATTCCCCTTGACCTTTCTGATAGTACAGAGAAAAATCCATAACTGTGTCTCTCTCTGCTGTGGAATTTTCTTCTGCCATAATCCAACATTTTGTTTTTTCACACAGTTTCTACAGGTTTTCAAATAAATTCCTGGGGTGGGAAAAGTAAATTTACCTAATTTTTCTTTAGCTTCAGTCTCATAAATACACATTTGACTTTGATTTCAACATGAATACACATTCTGTTTTGCATGGTTTACATGTACAGTGGTTATATCTGTTCCTCATGGCAAGCAGTGCCATAATTTTAACTGAAGTGTGACAACCAGATCTAGGTAGAATTGTCTTGTCTTTCTCCAAGTTGCACCTGTTGTTACGAGTTAAGGGGTCTCTTTTTGCCTGAAAACAATTTCAGAAATTTGAGATTTTTTTTCTTTTTTTTTTGAGCCCCCAGAGTTTACAGAGTCACATGGATAATCTGAAAGTTTTAGCCTGTATACAGCAATCTCTTGGAATCTCCTAAACATCAGGCAGCTCATGTAAAGATGCAGCTTCATACAAGCTGGCATCTGAATATATGGCTACCAGACATGCTCAGGTGAGTTTTTTTGGCAGCTGGTCCTCACTAGCCCCCCTGCCATATGACTGTGATGTCAGCAGTTCTGTGCAAACTCTGAGGGCTTCTCAGTACAGAGCAGACAGGGAGGGCATTTCCCAGCACACTGTTCTCAATGTATATGTGGTCATGGGTCAGTTGTAGGGAATGTCAAATCCACAAGTTTTTTCACTAGCTGAATACATTTTATGGGTGTGTATTATTCATGGAAGATGTTCCAATAGTGTGTGGGATTCGAATCAAAACCCATTATAGCTATAAGCCACACACATGAACTTGAACTTTTATCACCCTGTTATTTCTAAGTGCTTCCAAGCTTTCTTTTTACCTTTTTCCCTTTTACTTTTTTCCCATTTGTAGAGAAATATGAAAGGAGGTTTGGATTATGATGTTACAACAAGTAAGAAATTGTGTTGAAATATCTATTCCTTATTCCCAGAGCATAAAAAAACCTAAACTTTTCCAACTCCAATGCTTCTTCTAGCCCAACTAATACAGTGATAAATGAGGAAAAAATATTAATACCAATCAGGCAGTGAATCCAGCTCCTTTTATTCTGTTGTATCTTCCACTTATTCCTCACATTGCTTAGATCAAGATTTGATATTACTTTGGGAAAAGATTGGAATTAAGGAACTGCTAAGCTAAGGTCTAGCGTTGCTGATTATTTTTAGCTGCAGGATATCCAGAAGCCTCTATGTAGCATCCAATGCCATTTCATCCAGAACATTTCACACACTTTGGATTTGAAAGGGTTTGTGAGCTTCAAAATTTATTAAGCCATTATAGTTGAGACTTCTTATGAAGAAAATCTTTACCTTTAAGATGAAAATTTCAAAGAATTCTGGAGACTTTAATCTTGACCCTGTAGTCAAATGTGACTTTATAAAGTAAAAGTCTGCTTCTCCGTTTTCCAAATTATTTTTTTTCACAGCCAGACATGTATTCTGCCTTTCCTTTTTCAATCTTTCACAGCAGCATAGCATACTTAAAGCAATTACAGAAATTGCAACAATAAAATTAGAGTGTTGTAGGTAATTTAAGCTTTATTTCAGCTGAAAGGCTGAATACCAGGATGGACAACAGGATATGCAGATTATACTTTTGGCTCCTTAAATGTGTTCCGAAAAGCAGCTCTCTACCTCTTAGTTTATTTCTTTAACTAATGTCTTCAACAAATAGTCCTGCAAAACACTTCTGACAAATACTTTGAGCTTTTGGGGATGACATCAAATTCTGTGTAGTATTGGTTGGGAAGAGCTCATATATACAGAAATGAAGCACTTCCCAGAATACACTAATACATTGGTGAAGTTGAATTCATAGTTGAAACTGAATTTTTCTTTGCATAGACTCTGACTCATAGACAAGAATATTTACAGAGTGAAGTGCTACTTGTAAATACTCCTCTCAAGGTAACCTACCAGATCTCATTATCTGCTTCACTAAACCACAGCAACAATAAGGCCTATTGCTTTTCACAGTGCTATTATTGCTATTATCCCAATCACATGAGGTGAAATTAACTATCTTCACAGAATTTTGAAAAGAATGCAATAGGATTTACAAATAAAGTATTTTTCTTAAATTGAAAATAAAGGTTGCAAGAAAAGAAACGTAATTGAAAAGCTGTGACTCATTTCTCTAAAAAGCCTGAGGTGCATGCCTATTCATGTACCTTCTATTTTTAAAAAGGTAATGAAAGTCTAAGGCTCTCCATCAGTCTGTGTTAAAGCAGACAGAAACACTGAGTTGAATTTTGTTGTCAGTGTCCTTTATTTGATATTACCTGGCACATCAAACAGCACAGCCTAAATAAGGCACTCGGTTTCAATAAAAGTTGTATTTTGGGGAGGCTGGGGAGATGGAGGATGCAATGTTTGTGATTTGTTTTTTTAAAAATGATTAATATTTTAGCAAGATAAACTTTTAATTTGACTAGTTATCCAGAATACAAGGCGTCTGTTTTCAGAATGACTGAAAGTTTTTCCTTATAAGCTAGTTAATTGCTTTGCTGTTTCTGCAGAAAAATAAAGTTACAGCAAGCAGACTTTCCATGGTGGTCTGTGCTGCCCCATGCAGATTCTAGCAGTGGGAATCCTCTCTCTCCCTTCATGGCACAAACTGTGAGAATAGATTAGAAGTATAGCTGTCCCCTCTGTAAATTAAGACATAAATTATTAACTAGTTAGTAAGCAGAGACAACTTAATACCCAGATGTCCCTTGCATCAGTTCACAGCTAGTGGCACAGGAATTTGTAGTAATTGTAACAAGACTGAGCAGTTCCCCATGTTCAGGCTTCATACAAGTGCTCCACAGAGAAAATTTCCATGTTGTCATATACTCTCCAGAAGCACAGCCAACAGGCTCCAAGGCCATGGCACAACTGGAGAGAAAAATTACAGAATACCTCATTCTGTTTTTACCCTTTCATTTTTAATTAGTAGTGTCAAACATAGATCTTGTGGCTAAAATAGTAAGCATCAGCTTGAAAATGAAAAAAAGACTTGTTTTGTAGTCTCCAGGTGGTCCTGCTCACTTTTCTAATGCTGGCACAATCATATTAAATACTAAATACTAGTGTGCCAACATGCTGCTTAGTACTCCAATACTAAATAAATGCCATGTAGCATTTTAAGCTGGTAACATTTTACACCCATTTTTTACTTTTGTAAGAGACTATATAACAAATCAATAGCAAATTAGGTCCAGTACCTTTGGGCCCAGTGAGTTATGTAGGTCTTGTTGCTCACTGACTGTGTTACGGATTGCATGGGGGTTTTGATTTTAGATTGGTTGGTTTGTTTTAGCTGAGTTCCTTCAACGTGGAGAAGAAAGACATTATCTCAAAGATTATTCCTGTCATCTCTGTGAAATCTTATGCTTTCTCATTCTTTCACCTACTCCAAAGGGGATGGTGTCTACACTAAGGCAGAAGCAAGTGTGTTCAGATGAGTTTTAGCCCAATTTATTAGGACATCTGTTTGTTTTCAGACAAAACGCAGCCAAACCTCAGCCAAACCATTTCATTTTCTACAAACTGATGCACTGGAAATTCATCTGTCTTTTTGGATTCTGTAACAGATGCTATCCTGCTTTCCAGTGTCATTGAATTCTGCTCATGAATGACCCATTCTTCATTTGTACTTGATTTTCATTTAATTTATCCTGAACCTTGTAAAAAAGCTCTGTAGTGTTCAGTAAATTACACAGAATTGAAAGCCAGCCACATGAACTGTTAACTTGCAATGAGACAGTTATTTAGGGCTCATCTCTGCCAAAGTATCAACACATTCAAGAATAGAATAATTTATATGTTGAATATTTGGCAGCAGCTCCCTCTGTACAAAGTAGTTTATCTGCTGGGATAAAGAATTTCTCCAAGAGAGTTCATCAGGTCAGAAATATGTATTTCTGATTAAAATTTCCTGAAACGGATGTTGCCTTAAACATTTGTTACAGAATAAGTTGACTGTCCAGCCAAAACTGGCATTTCAATGCTGAATTTGTTTCATACAGCAAGCACTGGTTTGTCATAGGTTAACAATATAAATCTATATTTATTAAAAAATATAATTGTTTTAGCAAGTCAGGAACTCTGTGGCTACATCTGATTTAATTTATCTTTCACTTAGTGCAGTGTTTTCTTGTTACTTGCACGTTCTTGGTACTTGCAAGGTTTCTGGCAGGACTTCTTTCCTAGTGCAATGGACTAACAGACTGTGAGTCTCCAGACACTGTTTGGGGATTTTTTTGGGGTTTCTTTTGTTTGGTTTTTGTTGGGGGTTTTTTTGTGAACATGACCATAGTGTACATTCACGTGAGTCTGGGATATATGCTGACCTCCATGAAACACTGTACACCTCGGATAATTTTTATGGCTGAAGCTGATCTGAATTTGAGGGGACAAATGAGTTTATAGTTCTTAGAAAAAGTGGTATTTAATGGTTTTCCAATTGAATAGAAATCATTTACCCACCAGATTTTTCAGTTCACTCATGTTTCATTTAAATATAAAGCTTAGATATTTTCTTTTATTTTATTAATATTTATCAGGTAAGATATCATACACCTGGGATGAGATTGAGTGTATATAAGAATACAGTCAATTCCTAGGGAAGCTTTTAACTGAAATGAAGAAAGAGTACATTATAGAAGCAGTCAGAAGTCAACATGAATGAAAGTTTCCCACCACTGTGGAGTAATTTAGAATTTATTCTGGATGGTTCTGAAATTCTATATTTTTATGTTAGGAAAATGCATTTCCCAAACCCTTTTTTTGTTTGGTTTTCTATTTTTGAAAAACTGCTTTTAAAATAGCAAGAACATCTTAGATATTCAGTTTTCAAGTTAAAAAATGTACCAGAGCATCATAATAGGATAATATGAAATTTAGTGACGGCTTCAAAAATTCTAGTGGCTTCAGTTTAAATTTTTTACCCGAGATTACACTCTGTGAGGAACTGGTTAACAGAGATGTATAAAAAGACAGGAATTAAGTTGGATCAAATAGAAGAAAAAGTTTTAGGGAAAACACTGGGTTGGGGTTGAGTTCAACTTCTACAGAGTGATAAAGTATTAGAGTTCAGAGGTGTGTACTCTAATTTTTAAAATTTGTTTTAATAAAAAAATAATTCAGTAAATTGAAATGAAAGGCACTGGACAAGATGGATTTCTGAGATCCCTTAAAATTGTACAAATGGGTCTCCACTCCTTGAAAAAAAATATTTAATTTTTTTTTTTAGTTGATGCTTCCCTCAGAACATTTATTTGCCGGCTATATTTTAAGTCTTCTGTATCAAAGTCAAATATAGTGGGGGAGGAGTGGGGTGTTATTGTCTTGTATAGGCCATGTTTTCTATGGGTTTATTCAGCTTCAGTGATCCTGGTTTTGGAACCTGAAGTGTAAGTTCTGTATGAGTTTAACTCTCAGCAGCACCTCTGATAGTGATTGCTAAAATAGGGCTCTAGTTTCAGACAATTATTATATTAAATCTTTAACTTGACACTTCCACTACTTTTGCATCAATATGAAGTAGTGACTTGGGAATTCAGGACAGATTCAAAGCTCCACGCACGGAACAAATTTCACCAATGTAACTCATCAGAATGAGGAACAACTCTGCAAATCATGCAGTTTTTCAAAATGTCTCAGAATTTATTCTGGATCATTGAGAATTCTTCCCATATGAATAAAAAAACCAAACCAAGGACAGTCTGATAATCTTCTTTCTTAGTTTAAGTCAATTTAAAGGGGAACTCTGGACTGAGTTGCCTCTATATGTTCAACCAATTCCTTTCCACCAAAAAGGAACAAAACCAAGTAGATGTCTGTGAAAAAATAACAGTTTACTATTGTAAGGAACAGCAACAGTCAAGAGATACCACCAGATACAAAACTGCTGAATCTAGCAGACCCAAAAGCGCCAGGTACATCCCCGCCAGGATGGCACTTCTCAGCCAAAGGTGTGGTTCAAAGGACATAGGGAAAGAAGGTGTCAGCCTTTCCCTCTGCCCCACTCTGCTCTGCTCATCTTCCCAGCAGGAGCTCCAACTGGTATTCTCCAGATCAAGGACTAGAGACTCTTGAAAAGAATTCGCTGTCCTTGTGGCAGGAGCCAACAGGAGCAGGCAAGGCAAGGTGGCTGGGCTGGGGCAACTTCAGTCTTCTCTCCTGGAGCGGGGGCCCAGGCAGCTCAAACCCGAGAGCTGCAGTTTCTTCAAGTGAAAAGAGAACCCAAAAAGGAAAAGCCTCTGCCTGCGCTGCCTTGGCCCTATAGCAAGAAACCAAGATCCAAACCATGTGGCCAGAGAGCTCTGCCTAGGAAAAGACCAAGAGCCCAGCAAGGTACAAAACTTGTGACAGAAGGGCACCAGCTGCTGCCCAGCAGACTTTAAAGTGCCTGTGGTACCACCCCACTCCCTTTACCAGAGTCTTAAAGAGACAATAACAATTTTGAGCAGAGATGGATATGAATTGCAGTGTCATTTTGGGTTACCCACGACACCTTCCCTGTCTGCAGAACATTTTAATTGTAGGCCTGTCTCGAATGTTTTCATACTTTGGTAATTATTGGGTTGTAATATGACAAAAGTTTTGTTCCTTTACTGTCCATTTAATTTTTTTAAATAAGAAGCTGTAAAATGCCTGATAATGATGATTTTTGAGAGCCAGTAATTTTAAGCAACTATTAAGTACAGGAATTAGCATTTCATTGAGGAGAAGGATCAGCATGTCTCTGACATCACATATTTAGTATTGTTAGAATAGACACATAAATATTTAGCTCATGCACCAAGACTCCACAGACTTTTGTGCCTATGAATCATGGCTCAGCAGTTATAGGGATTATAACATAGCTTCAAAAGGAATTCTGCGTTCTTTCTGAATATTTAATCAAATATTTCTTTGATATTTTCCCTCCATTTATCAGACAAGTTACTCCATTATATTTACAAAGGTTGGCAGGTGGGTTAAATTTATTATTAAGCGAAAAAGCTGTATCCTGTGCTTTCTTTTAAGAAGTGTTTTATCCTGTACTTTCTAGTCTTAACTAGCATGTTGTAAGACACCTAGGAAGGATACAATCTGGAAGGGTACATGGATCTGTGAAAAAACACCTGTGCTGGAAATTCAGTTTTTCCTGTAGTCAAAACCACCATATTATATGTCCCTATGTAGAAATGACAGAACTCTTTAAATAGGTCATGGTGGAAAGGCACAGCAAAGACGTTTGCTAGGATGTCACAGGTCATGTATTGAGCATAATATGCAACTATAATGGAGCATAGACAGTAGAACAGAATCCCAATACTGAATGGGTAGAGCATCACATGCATTTCATATGTTATCATATGTTTTGTATGTTATTCACTGAGGAGTAAATGTAAGTTTCTGTATTTTGATACAAAAAAGAGGATTTGTTTTACTGTACCAGTATTTCTCATTCACCCATAGTTTTGCAATATAGAAAAGATTATACTGATATTTCACTTTCACAATGACTTACGAGATGGGAAGAGGTGGTTTAAATGGATGCATGGTGACGTGGATAAAGAACTGGTCTGAGATCACTCATTTGACACACAACTGGATTGTCAAAATACCGTGATCTGTGGCTCAACTGCAAGGTAGTCTCTAATATAGTAGCAGTTCAGAACAGAACCCAGAAAAAGCAAACTTTCTTCTTGTACTTGGATGTTAATGTTCTAAATTATTAGTGCTGGGAACAAAGTACAGCAGTGAGAACTTTGCTCGGAAGAGAAAGCTATGGAATTGCACACACTGTTAGTGACTAGAAATGGCAGCAGGAAATAGTGCAAGGATACAAAAAAAGCCAGAGAACATCAACAAAAATTACATGCATATGAAATGTTCTGCAAGCAATGGGATGAAAATACTGTCCAAAACTAGAGACCTGGAACTCTGCCAGCAATTAAATATAGTAAGTACACAGGCCATGTCAGGTAGATTTAAAACAGACATCAAAATGTCATGGCTTTAGGTTTGCAACATTTTAGAGGTAAAACAATGGGAAAAGTCTTGAGCTTGGTTCTATTCCAGGGAGGTGAAATGCATGCAGTTGGATACTGTGGGGATCCTACGTCCCCTGAGGAATTTGTGTAGCCTACATTGTGGAGCAGGTGGATACTGGGAAGCAGAAACAAATTCATATTGCCATCTTTCTATGGTCTGTCTTCCTCATATGCAGCAAGACCTAAAAGTTGTGGACTCTGCCCCCAGCCATCAGTGCTTCTGTGTTGCATTTCTGTGGAAAAGTTCTCTACTGAGAAGTACCTCTGCTCCCAAGGGTTTTCTTGACCCTGCTGTTTGCTTTGAATATGAAACTCAGGTTTTCTGGTCTGATGCAAAACTCTGCACATGGGTCAGAGGGATAGTTCTCAGAGGGAAGAAAACCCAACCTGAAGTTAGAAAGGATGAGCACACAGATAATGCAAAGGGAATGTAAGACCTGTGTCTGTTACCTCTAGCCACTACCATTGTTGTATATATATATTTATATATATTTCATTTCACAGTTCTCCAGTCCTCTGATAGGACTATATTCATGGGTGAATCCAATTTACATTCTAAAATTAATTTCTATGTTGCAGTTTTAGGATGACATTTCTATTTTGTCTGGTTCCCAGCTTGAGGAAAAGAAGGTGTTTCAGAATTTCTTTTCCTTCTTCCATACTGCTCTTTCTTTACTGCTGTTTAGTTTTAGACTTCACTGGTTTTGCAGGTGATCTCAAAATATTGGTCTAGAAGCCTTTAAATTGTTTTGGTTTTATCTAGCCTGTCTAGCACAATTTTAGCATAAGTACTTTTCCAGACAGAGAACACAGACACAGTCTACTTACTTCAATTACATTTTTAAATCTTCCATGTGAAGGGAAGCAATCGATTTTGTTTGTTTGTTTTACTCTGCAGAATATTTTAATCACCTGACAGCCTGTGGAAATTAATCCTTTCTCTGTCACGTAAACTGATATACAGCTGCATGAAAGATTTTTACTGGGCCATCATGCACCTCATGCATCCTCTAATGCCTGTCCTTAAGGTGCTCAACCTTGCTACTTGTGTAAGCCCTTTTATGTTTCAACAGATGAAGAGAAAATGTGAGCTCTGTTACTCAGTGGGGATTGACCATCTATCAAATAACCAATGAGGTATTCAGAGAAAGGAAAATAAATAAATACATAACTGTAGTGAAGCTTTGCATGTGTTCCACTTGGTTTTTGTTTGTTTTGACAAATGAGGTGCATTACATGACAGTATTGCATATTGTTTTACATTCCTGGACTCCCTGGAACCTTCAAAGTTCTCTTGATGATATATTTCTAGTGAATATAAAAACAAAGGAAGTATTACCTGGTCTTTTATAGAAATTCTTGTTAAGTTATTAAAATGAAAGAAAGTCTCTTGATGCATTTAAAAATGAATATGTAGATAAATTTTAGTGTCTTGTTTGTTCTTTGTGTCTCCACTCGGTCTCTCTTTGCTCCAGAAATTTTCACACCATTTTGGAAGGTTAGTGGCTCACACATAAACACATTCACCTTATAGACTGAAGTGGAGAGGACTTAAATCAAGACCTAATCTTCCCAGTGCAGCAAATATGAATTTAAATAAAAGTAGCTTTCAAATACCACATAGGGCTGAAATGAGGACTAAAGAACCAACAGAATTATGAATCTGTAATAATACATATATTTATATGCAAATGACCACTTTACAAAGAAAAAATATTCCCTGGAAACAAAATAGTGCAATAATGAGGAAGGAAGTGGTGATACAGGCATTTATATTGCATAAAGACAGTCAAGGGGGAAACAATTTAAATAACAAGAATTCCCTGCCTATTAATTTAAGAATATTTCTGCTGAGTTTAGCAATATTGAAAGTTTCTAAGTCTTGGTGCTCAATGCACAGAAATCTGTTTATTTAATTAAGAAATGTCAGTGTTTTATGTTTTTCTGGATTGTTGCACTAATGTTGTTCAAATGCATGCTGTAAAGACCACACCTGTAACTGATGTAGTTTGGACTGTCTGCTGAGACTGCTCACCCAAGTGTGTGTTTCTGTAGAGCTGTTCACATAAAAAGGCCATACATCTATCCTCGTCACATGGCTTAAAACAATCATTAATAGTCATGGACTATCAAGGTAAAGAATACTATTAAAAATATGGGTGGTATAGTTACTTGTAAGTAGTTTTTTGACCATGAGGAAAATGGTGCAATCCCCCATGATTCTTCAGGCATCCTAATGCACTCTTCATGAGTCTCTGTAAAAAGATTACTTAGCATCACCCTCCTCCCAAACCAAAATTCCTAGCACAATTGAGACTGAACCTAAAACGAGCTTTGCTTAGGCACATGGATTTCTCTGTATCACATTTATATGTGGTAGAGATCTGCAGAAAAGAAATGTAAAGACTGTCAAATTGTTAGGAAGAAACTTGTTCGGCTACTTCATAGTGCTCCAAATAGGTAATAGAGCAGACTTGGGAACTGAGTGTATCTGTCAGCTTGCCTTATTTATTTAAAATATGTTGGTAGGCTTTGTATAACTAGTCTGAAAAACAAACAAAGAAAAAGAACTTGTCACTCTTTTGTTTTGTCATTTGTCTTAATAAAAACTTCTGGGCAAAGAAGGAGTTTGCTCTTTGGACTAACAGCACTCCAGGGCTTAAGTTAGGCTGAAGGGTTTTATAGACATTGGCTTCAGATTTCCATAGTTTGTTGGTTCTGTCTTGTGTTGTGGTTGTCTGGGTTTTTAAAAGCAGAACTATAAAAAATGCTGTCTTTCTCCAAACTCTCAAGTTGTTTTCTATGGGCATATGAGCTAGGCTTTCCTGGGACTTTTACTTTTGATTGGCATAAGTCTCTTGTCTTCAGTGAGCTGCTAATGAACCAACAAGGGATTAGGAGGAAAAGTCTGGAGAACATCCACATGCTACATCAGCTGAACTGGAGGAACCCTTCTGTCAGTCTCTTTATTTTGAGGCTACAGATAAATTTCCTAATCATATTTGGGATAAAGTCAACTTGTACAATGTTAACAGCTAAAGTCTGCAGAAAGCCTGACAGTTTTCCAATAATCTGTAGCAAAAGAGGTAGCAAACCACAGAATGCATTTCTAATTATTCATGATTTTTCTAATTATTTAAGATGTGTCTTCTCCCTTTGCTATCTGAATGAAAATTTTACCACATTGTCTTATGAATTTCTCACCCTCTGTCCATAGCTACAGCTTTAAAAATGTCAGTATCCATAAGCAGTTGTAATAATATTTCAGAATATTAAGGGGCTGTATTAAAGCCAGCAACATTTCTTATTAATGAGGTCTAATTTATGAATAAGTAAGGCTAAAATGATTGCTTGGATGGATAAACAGCTCAGTATTCTCTAAAAGTCAACAGTGACTAGGTATGGCAGTAGAATGTTAGGACTGGCCTTGAAAGTGACAGCAGATAAGCAAGAAAGATTAATTTTGTGGCAGTATCCTGAGTGGATAAAGTGGAACAAGACAGCACTTGACAAAGGCAGAAAAGAGAAGGTCACAATAGCTGAGAAGCAAACCCATGAAGTCTGCGTTAAAGATTTAGTTGCTGGACAGGGATGAAACACTGAGTCTTAGAACTGTTGCTCTGAAGACATTAAATATACACTATATTTTTAGGTAGAAAGGGCGAAATGAGTAAGAGGTGATACTCAGGTTAAAAGAGTGCAGGACTGACATGTCTAGGAATCTCTCAATGACACTACTTGTGTCATGAGTGTTAACTCACACTGCCTTGGCAGAATAACACAATCTCTTAAATGTACTGGAGGTGTGGGTCATGTACCAACAGGCCTGATGAACCATGGTGAAATAAGTGGATGCAGGTCTGCTACTACCTGTAGCATCCCACAGCTGTGTGTGGCACTGAGCTCCTTGTGGCCTGTGCTATTCAGAGAAATCAAATCAAGTATCATAAAGCATCATCATTTGACATGCTGCGGCTATCTCAAAAATCAATAAGCTTCTCACATTAGTTCTTCATTGTGGAAGGTGCATAAGAGTTTTACAAGTGATGACTGGTAGCTCTTCTGTAATTCTATGTGACTTTGAAAGTCTAGTAATTTTTCTGTAGTTTGGAAAACGATCAGTATGTTCCCTCAAGTGCAAACACTTGAAAATCATTAAGTTTCCTAGGATAAAATTCCTCACTAATAAAGAAGTAGCACAAACAAATCACAAGAAACAGTTGAGCTGCAACTGTGGAATTACAACAGCCAAGTATTTTTCATCTTCAGTTTCCACAGAGAGCTTTAAAATACAGTTGTCTGACATTTTTAAGGCATTGAAATATTTGAAGTTTTTTTCTTTTTAATGAGGTTTAAGGACCTGTAGCAAAGATGGAGTTATCAGAATGGTATGTGATGAGAAAATTTCTCTCTTCTAATGACATTTTTCATGGTCACAGTTAGTATTATAGTTTCCAGAAAAGTACACTGTCAGATTCAGGGAGCCATATTTTCACTACATAAACTTGAAACATAATTCCATTTTAAGGGCTCCAGAATACCCACATAATATTCAGAAGTTATAAAGAATAAGTGATTTATTGGCAGATTTTGTGCTGCTTCTGACATTTATAGCAACCCAAAACTGGAGTGATGTTATGATATCCAGATCTTCAGGTATACTTTTCAACTGGACCAACATCTCAATTGGCACATATGGATGTTTTCTGTCAGTCTTTGGAAAGCCTGCTTATGAGTAAATGTCGTGCATAATTTTTTCTATTCAATCAGTTCTGTAAAAGTACAGGATTTATGTCTGGCCATCTAACGATGCACCCAGTGTGGAGACAGAACTTCTGCTTCACGACCACGTCATGTCCTGCCCTGCTCACACCATGGGAGACAATTTGCATGAGATACAACCTCCATCCCAGCCAATGGAATTACCATTACCATGGCTCTGAAGTGCTGGTTTAGGGGCGTATCACTAACTACAGCTTCCTGTGTGGGACAGGGAAGTAGTCTGACATGACATAAGCATCATCAAGACTCAGCTGTGGCAGCTCCTTGCATTGTGACAGCTGGAAAACATTGGACACAGTTCAGCTTGTAAACATAGATAAAAGTTGTGAAAAAATAGAAATAAGGCACTGTGATGTTAGATTGCTGTGGACGTTTTTACCTGTGTTTAATCTGGGAAAACCATGGAAGTCACGCTGGCTTAATGCCTATAGGGAAAGTTGCAAAGTGTTGGCCTCTGTCAGAGTTAACATTTAGAGTAGCTGAATGCATAATAGAATTGTCACTTTATTTTTTTTTTCAGATTTATTAAATAATTATTAAGAAAAAGTGTTAAATTTAAAAAAAAAAAAAGAGTTTGTAGCTTTGTTATGGTTTTCTCAGTGATTTGATGAGCTGGAAGATTTACTAGGTTTTATTTATTTAATTTTTAAAAATAATGTCTTAGTTCATTCTCTTAATTTATATTGCTAGTATTAAATTTAAGAGTAGGAAAAGGGAGACTACAGTGTAATAACAGCCAGCTGCTAAAATTATGAAGTATTTGAATTTATGACACATAAAGATTTTCTGGCCCATTTTCTTCTTTAGAGAGAAAGAATGTGTTTTCCCCTTTTAAGATTAAAAAGCTATGAACTTCTTTTAAATATCTATATGAATACATATTTTAATGATTTTATTGGATGTTGGAATATTTATTCAAAGCTCTTCTAAAAATAGGCAAAACTATTATTGATCTTAATAAGTTGGAGGGACATTGCTTATAAAGCAATGATTAGATTGCTCTGGTTTTACATCATGATTTTTACATGTTAAAAGTATTATTTAAGTTTATCCTGGTCAAAATCAAGAAATTGTATCCTCTATTAGAGATTTTATTCTCAGACTTTATATGTAGCATGAGATTCCCACTGGTATTACTCCATTCAGTGCATTGACTCCTGCACCCAGATCTGCCAATTAACTCTATCATTAACTTTCCCCCACTAATGATAGTGTTTTCCACATCTGCTATTCACATGTACAGCCCACATCACTTTATCCAAAGCCATCACGTTTAGCTTTGGTCATTAATCTTTTATGTTTTAAACAAAATCCAATGAATTTTGATTTCTGCAGGCCAGACTCCCATAAACTATTTTGAGAGGTGGTAAGGAATATCAGAGGTTAGTGATTGTCCTCCTGGAAGCCATGAAGAAAATCTGGGAATGGCTTGCAGTATCCAAATGAATCATTAGAGTGTAAGAAAATGAAGTGTAAGGAAGAAATATAATCATTGCTGCGACTCCATCTGTAGACCAATCACTTTTCAGTCTAAATGGATTGGGTCTTTTTTGAACATTAACATTTCATGATATATAGCATTAAGAAACAGCAGTTTAGTGGTATCAAGGATCCTAGTCATAATAAAGTAAATGGAGTGACTGTGTTGTGTTTTATAGCTCCATCACAAGATGAGAAGTGACCATTTAGCTATGTTCACAGCTGAAAATATAACCAGTGACTTCAATTTAATATATTTACTCACAGAGTAACATATAATGCTGCAAAATGCTTTGATGAAAAGGAGACAGCATTTATAATACTTTTAAGACTGAAACCTTTAATTTTCAGTTACACATAAGAAAAACAAGCCTTCATGCTCTTGTGTATAAAACGCCTATATAGGTGTAATTTTTGATTTAATATCTTTCCTCCCATTCCTATTTCTTGCATTCCTACTCCTACACTTTTTAAAAGGTACTTCTACAATATATTAAGGCTTCTGTAGTTAGGCAAGAGAAAAAAATAGGGTGTCAATACTTTCAATTGTTAGCTTCATTCTTCCTGTCATGTTTTGATAGAACTGTATTGATAAATGAAAATCACTTTTATTTTGGTGTTTATGGAGAGCAAAAAATAGAACATGCCACATCACTGTTTTTGGCAAGGTACTTGGAAAGAGAAACAATGTCAAGCAGTTTGTAACCCCACCTGTCATTGACTCAGGTCCATTTTTAAACAGGTAAGAAGGTGAAGATCAGAGATAGCTCTGTGCTGTTTTGTGTTCCTATAGGAGAAATATTGTAAGGTTTTATAAAAACCTTTCTCAAAAGCAATGACTTAATGAGGGAAGATGTATTAAAATGCATATTAACCAACCATTATATCAAAAAGGAGAGAAAAAAAAAGTATTATCATGGATGGTTCACAGCACTTGAGAAACACAAGTTTAGTCACAGCTTTCTTATAAAAACCTTGTCTTCCCTGGAGAATATCATTCTTACTGTGCTTTGACCTCTGTCTGTAAAACTGTAGCCTTCATACTAATTCTTCATTTCTTCCATATTTCTGTGTCTTGGCAGAAAAGTCCTAATTAGCCATAGGTTCAGTACACCTACACCTCTGGGAAATACTGTTGAGTTTGTTTGAGGAGGCAGATCCCCCACATGTGTGTTTGTCCAGTCACTGCCAGCCATGGGGTTCCAGTTTGCAGGGCAATAGCAGCTGCCAGCTCTGCAGCACTGCTGCCACAAGCTCTGCTTGCCATTTTTTTGCTTTCAGCGCTGAGTGAGTGGAACTGTCACTAAAGTACCTTTACAAAAAAGTCTTTAAAAAACTGTTTTCATTTTTAAATTTTCAGCAGACCAATATTACTAAAAGCTGTTAATTCAAAGGAGTGTGTCCTTTCAGGTGATGATGTTGCACGTACCCAGACAAAACTTGTATCCACCTTTTGGGTAAAGGCATACAAGATTGCAGATATTATGTTCCTGATGCTGATAAATAGTGTATTTTAGTTGCACATTGAAGGAAAGCTGGACTTACTTTCATTGCGGCCATCATCAGATGACATGGATGGAGAAGACATTTAGCATTGTTTGGAACAAAGATTGAATGAGAGGAAAAAAAGAACATAAGGAGAAAGTTTGCAGCAAATAAAAGCACAGATTCCCAAGGAAAAGCTGCCTGCAGAACTGAAACTAATTCAATATTTAGGATGGAGTGTTGAGACTAGATTTTATGGCAGAAAAACTTTAAGCAGCTTCAGGGAGCCCAATCCTGAGTAAAAATCACAGAATAGTGACATGTGAACATTACAGTGTAAGGCTTTATCTATCTACTGTATAAAAAAGGTACCTATAGTCTATCTGTTAGTGCCATTACTCTCAGTTCATTCCATGGTTTTCAGTAACGACAACATCCATTATAATGCAAGTATACCTGGGGGACATAGAAGTTGCTGCCAGTTCTCACATAACACAATGAATTTTTTTTAATCTTATCTAAGGAAAGAAAGAAAACCAAGCCTTTGGCAGTAATTGATTTCAACCATGAGGGGGACAGTGCTCTACCAGACAGGATTAAATTTGTTGCAATTGTTCCCCTGCTCATTTTTTTGCTGCAATAGAGGTGCTGTTTTTCTATTGTAAATTTCTTCTTGGATGCTAAATTTTTAAGGGATTTAAAGAGTAAGTCCTTAACCATGAATACACTCCATGTGACAATGTCAGTACTGCAGACTTGCAGATAGGCCAGTGGTGTAAGATACCAGTTCAGTTCTGTGGTTAGTATTCCTGTATTTCATTGTTGGTGTTTTCCATGGAAAGTACTTTGTTTAGAAAATATTACTGAAGTGAGAAACAATAAAAAAAAAAAAAAAAAAAAAAA
>NC_031771.1:52194395-52230526 GCF_001522545.3 Parus major
GCCGAGCCGGGCTGTGCCGAGCCGGGCAGCGCCGGCAGGCCGGAGCTGATCCGCCCGCCTCTCCTGGCCTCTGCTGGGGTAGCCGGGATGTGCTCTCTGCCGCTCCCCTCCCACTCGCCCCCTTCCCTCGCAGGAGCCTTCCGCGCCTAGTTTAATGGCTTTGCAAAGAAAGCCGGGCAGAAGAACACTTTCCTCATTGGCGGTGGTCAGATCATGACCTAACTCACCATGAACTTGGAAGGGCTTGAAATGATAGCGGTGTTGATCGTGATTGTGCTTTTTGTAAAAGTGTTGGAACAGTTTGGGCTGATTGAAGCAGGTTTAGAAGGTAAGGGAGTGCTTTTCAGTGGCTCGTCATTTTTCTGTTCTGGTTATTCTCTTGCAGCGAGGCAGGAGCACCTGTGAACTGGATGTGAGGCACTACCCGAGTCACTTCGAGAGCGACGTGCACATCAGGGGCTGTCTGTTGTGGGTGTTGGTTGTGGTTTGATTTTGCAGGAAAAATAAACTGGTATCCAGAAAACTGCCAGTATAAACTGAAGTGGTAAAGTCTGAATCTCTTATTCCTGTTTTAAATCTGCTCATTTAAAGTAGTGGAGGGCAAAGGCAGATTTTAGTATGATTACAGGCAATCATATTGCCTTCAAACTGTCTTGTAATCAAAATTGTTTTGTAATGTATTCACGTTAACGTCATCTCTACTAGAATTGTTGTAAGATCAACATGTATGTTTTATAGTATTTAAAAACCTGTTGAATATTTAATTTACTGTTAACATTTTAAACTGTGCTTGAGGAAGAACTACAATACTCAGATTCAAACTAAGCAACTTAAACATTCACTAAGGGCAATCAAGTGCAAATTTTATTGCTTGATGCTTTGTTTTTCTTAGACAGATCCCCTCCTCTATTAGCAATATTGTTTCTTTATAAAGCAGTAAGAATTAGAAACAAGAAGATTATTTTAAATGTGTTTTTTACATGTGGAATAGTGGAATATTGATTATTTTTACCTTATTTCTAAGAGAGCTGTTATTTGTACCATATGATGAGTTGGACTAAAAAAGCACTGCTTGCAGCATGGTCGATAATGTAATGACAATCACTTCATCCTAGTGTTTTACTAGATTACATTCTGAAGTGGTCTGTTTCTCAAATATTGAAGGAATATTGTATTCAAAAATCTTCCTGTAAGTGGGCATTTGAATGCAGCATACATACTTACACCTGTGAAAAGGAGAACACTGTTCTTTAATTACGGTTTCATGTGCTAACTATAACAAAAATTATGTTTTAAGCAAAATTTTCTCCTATGAAAACATCTAAAGTAGTCCTGTTTATGTAACCCTTTCAAGAAATGCAGCCTTCCTTTCAAGTGATTTGAAAGAAGGAAGTTACTCAGCTGGTACTCTGTCTGTGTAGCTGTCTTGCGTGGACTTGCTAGAATCTTGCTAGAGAATCTTAAAGCCCTTCAGAGATCAAGTGCTTTTTTTATAAAAATTTTATGGTTGTGTTAGAGTACATTCTATCTAGTTTACATGACAACAGAAAGATTCCCTTAAAGGTTTGACTTTCTGATTTTCTTTTTGTGCTGTGTTTAGATTTAAGAAGTATCAATTAACATGATAAATGTTACTGTAAAAGTTATTTCCAGCATTAGAAGCTGCAAAGATTGAGAAAAAAAAAAAAAATCTGTATGTATGTTTTAAGTTGTTTGGCATGTTTGAGTGTGCTCTCAAGTCGAGTCTGATTGCCACATCTGTTTGGGTTCCCTGGAAAAATACATCATTTGATTGTTGCCTGTACTTGTTGCTATGGTTGGAGAAGCTGATAATGGAAAGACAATTCAAAATATAGTGAAGATGTCTGTAAGTGGTTGTATTATTTCTGTAAGTTTTTTGTGCAGATGCCTGTTTTTCCTGCCTCTCTGGTCAAAAGTCTGGCAGTCTGTTTGTGCATAGAGTCTTAAAGTTTCTTTTTACCTACTCCAGGAGAGGTTTCCTGCATGCCAGCTAAGGGAAATCACAGGAAGGTATTTATGCTCCATTCCTCTGTGATGTTCTACTTCTGTGAATGACATAAAGGGCATGTTACATGAGAATCAAGTAATAGTATAAATAATGATGTTAGCTAAATTTCACAGACTGAAGATTTTTTTTCTTCTTAGCTCAGCAGTAGATTTCTTTCCCATTTTTTTCCTTAAACTTTTGATTTAAAGATCTGAACTGAGTAAAATAGGAAAAACAAAAATATTCTTATGCTTTTACTAGAGAATTGAAAAAAAATTGTCAAAATGTTAGTAAGCATCAAGACTATTCATTTCTACTATTGAATGAAAAGTACATGCATTGTAAAATTGTGTAAGTGTTAGAGAAGTTTTTAATTAGAATGTTAAAGAAAGGAAATTTTACAAGTGTAGTCAGACTATTTATGTGCTTTTCTGGAAATCAGTGAGGAAGTTGGTCTCAGCTTTCTGAAAATGTTGGGTTTTATAAGGACATTTTTAATTTTCTGAATTTGGGTAGGTTATATCACTTCTTTCTTTTTCACAGAGGTTAATATGTCCCAAGAAAACCTTTCTATTTGTTTCCCACCATTTAATGGTTTACAGTATATAAAACACATCCTATATCTACCTGGAGATCAGAGTCAGTAATAATCTCTAGCAGAGTGCATGCAATGCACAATGCTAAAGCTCATTCTGAAGCTTAGGTAGAGACTGAGGTTTCAGAATCCTATTGTGCCCCTATCATGGTGAAAAAAGCCTGATGATAACTTATCTTACACTGGATTGTCATGATTCTGTACTTTGTGAAACACCACATTAATTTGGAAGAATCAGGTGCAATGATGTAAATTAAAAGCACTCTGTTCAGTGTCATAATAGCTATAATGAGTGTAAAAAATATTCTCCTCCCTTCAGACCCTTCAGTGCAAATTATGTATATGATAATAATAATATGCAATTATTTTCATTCTTTTCAAAAACAATGACGTATTTCAGAGTAAATATTTTGTATACTTGCTTATACTTATCCTGCACTCACTCTGATAACAGTATGCTTTCTGTGGTTTTGTACAATTACCTTCAACTGCTGAGTGATTCTGTTGTAAGAAAGTATTTTCAAATAGATGTTTTTAATATTGTATGACAGCTATGAAAGTGATAAGTAGCAGAATAGATTTATACACTTTAGTACGTTGTGGGTTTCAGAGACTTTATCTCTCAGTTAAATATTATTTTATGATGTATTGCACTCACTTAGATTGCAGTATGCTTTCTGTGGTTTTGCCCAGTTGCCTTTAATTGCTGAGTGGTTTTACTGTTGTTATAAAAGTATTTTCAAATAGATGTTTTTAATATTGTATGGCAGCTCCTAAAATGATGAGTAGCAGAATAGATTTATTCGCTCTCATGGGTTTTGGATTGCACAGGCTTTGTCCTTAGGTTAAATTTTTAACTTTTCATAAATTAGGCTATATTCTCCTTGCTAAACTTTACTGGCTTTTTAAAACAATAATTTATCAGGTTTTAAAAGTAGTGCACTGATACCTAATCAGGAAAGTTTGTTCCTCGGTATCAATCTATAATTTTTTCTTCTTGTAACGCAAGTTTTTCTTAAAGTCATTCATAAGTAGAATGAGATACAAGACCTGAATAGCTATATGTACAAAAGGTTACCATCTTGAGATTATGCCATACTCAGGATATTAATTTATAGGATTTCAGTATATTTTTAGTACTTTTCTTAAAAGTACTTTGCAATCTTCATGTATTAGGATCATATGAACTTAAAGAAGAAATTGAAGAGATTTTCTTTGTGAATATCTTCCTTGTATTTCAGTTTTTCTGGGTAAAGTGTTGGAGACAGAGGTTGAAGCATCATGAGATCAGGCCATTCCTAATTTAAAATTGCTTTGTCCTAAAGTTTATTGGGAAACCTGGATTGCTTTTCAAAAGCTAAATTTATTAATTCCTGTTTATTAATTAAATAAACAGAAAAATAGACCCTCTTTATTAAGGTATGTATTGAAACCTACACTATTAGGAATAATGTTCAGAGAAGAAATCTGAACTATATGACTGATCAAAAATATTTAAATAGGAATACTTTGTTTTTTAGGAAATAACCTTACAGCAATTAGAACATCTAATAGAAAAAATAGCATGGAAGTAGCTAAATATATTACTGTGAAATGTGGGTTCCATGTCTCTGTTGTCGGTATCTGTCTATAATCCTTTTTTAGGAGTCCTGAGAGTGGCAGCACTAGAACTTTACAGCTAAAATTGTAATAATCGAGCTAAATTACTAAAACGCTTGATTCCTCCAAAATGTTAAAGCAGCTTCTAATCCCATTTTAGTAAACTTGGCTATTAAATACTTTGTATTCATCAGCTGGAAAAAAGAGCAAAACCACAGATGCATAGGTAATTGCTTGTGATATTTACAGCAGTTTTTGAACAAGGACTGGATATGACTGGAAAGGAAGTGGAAGTTCCTTGTGGTTGCTCTCAAACTAGCAGCCTCTGGAGCTGTTTTGCCATCCAGGCTATGATCTGCTGGGAATGTCACCATTTCCACAGTGATGTCCCTCCTCACAGTGTTCTTCCTGGATGGAAAAGGAGTAATACCTCAGAACCACAGAATGCTCGGGTTGGAAGGTGCCTCTGGAGATCATCTAGTCCAACCCCCTGCTACAGCAGGTTCACATAGTGCAAGTTGCATGGGCTCACATCCAGGCAGGCTTTGACTTCTTCCAGTGAAGGAGATTCCATGAACTCTCTGAGTAGCCTGTTGCAGTGGCTCTGTCAGGTTTTTCTTTGATATTCATTCCAGAAGATTCATAATGACTAGCATTTCATCCAACAAATAGTGTGATAAACATAGGGGCTTTTATGGCATTTTTCTTTTCTTAAATCAATCTGGATGTCAGAGAGTTATGCACAGAATTGTGAAGTATGGAAGCAAAAGTGGACCAGTATGTGAAATGATTAGGCAGAGCTGACAGTAGGCAAAATACAAAAATATGATAGAAATATTAATATTAAAACTTAGAAGTAATTTGTTCAATTAAGTCTTCATAAATTATAAGATAAATTGAATCAAAACAACTGTTGAAATGACTCCTCATATAGGGATAAGTGAGAAGTAGACAGAAATCTTTATACACAGAACTCCAGTGAACTTCTTCTTGATTAAATATGTAGCTGGAACAGCACTAGCAAGTCACTTGTAGAGAGCAGCATGTACTGTAGTTTACTTGGAATTATGTGCATGTGAACATCTGACCAGGTTGTGCATCCTGCATGACTGGTCAGCAAGCCACCACTGGGCAGAATGAATAAGAGAAAAGCTCTTCCCATTTTTCATACTAGAAGCCCCAACTTATAGATACAGTCTTAGAAAAACCAGAAATAGTCAAGAAAAGCAGCTTGCTAGCCATGAGAATTTGTAATAGGTGCCTTCTGTTGTTAGAAGTGGTCTGTCATCTCTGAGTCATCTTCTGAAGGCTGGTCCATTGTTGCTGAAAAACCTGGTGTTCCCAGGTCAATGTCTGCTGAAGAGTCTTTTCTCAACACTTACTGTCACACTCAATAATAATGTGTGTGTCTAGTGCTTTACATCTACAGACACCGAAGGAGATAAACACTGTAATTGAAAGGATGACAAAGAAATAGATGGATAGAGTCTTGCTCTCCAAATTATCAATACAATGCTTTTTTGCATTATTTTTTATAGGGGAGTTCTTCCTTTAGTTACCTGACCTGTTTCTCTGGTGATTAATCGTTCAGCACCTGTTAGAAAGTTCAGTTCAGCCAGACTGAATGCTGCCTAGATATAATAAGGCAGATGATTTTATCTGGAGCAACAACTTTGTTTTTCCTTTCTGCAGTCATTTTTCCCAGTGGTATCTATGGAGGTATGTGGTATTCCAGGCACATTTTTTTTGTTGGGACCAATAGCCAAAAAATATTCTTCTATAAACAGGAAAAATTTCAATCATCCAAAGAGATTTTTGAGTGCTATTTTCTTACTGTTGATGATGTGAGATAATGAAAGGAAAATGAGAGTAGATCAGGTAAATATATGTTTATTAATCAGATATTTATTTATCAGTTATATCAGAGTATTGTGTGGAATATTGTCTAATTTTACACAGAAGAAATGTGATTAATAGTTCAACTCTCATTACTAAAACCAAATTCTAATAGAGAAAACAACCCCGACATCTGAAATAGAAAAGAAAAAGGGTTACCAGAGAAGTGAGTTGTTAAGAACATTAAGGACAATACTTTTTTTGGACATAAGCATTATGATATTATGTCAGTAACACTCACCAGCTGCTGTAGGTATGTATATCAGAACAGACGTTTGTACAGCCACAATTTGATCTATTCTTTCTGTACTTGAAGCTCATACTCAGAATTTTTTCCTAACAGCATCTCTACAAAGTGATGGGGTGTCTCTAGATAACCAGAAAAGAATTTCTGCTGGTGGAAGAAAAGTAATCTATATACAGCTACTTCTTGCCTGTGTCTGAGGAACTTTCAGTAACAACAGAACCAAGATGCTGCCTGCATAAGTTTGTCTGATGGTGACAGCCCATTCTTAACAGCTGCACCTAAAAAGAAGACAGAGATTTATCTTGTTTATTGAACCTGATATTTCTGAAAAGCCAAAATTTCTGCAGGTAATCCATAATATTCAAGTGCAATGAGTATTATACCCCTTGGAGAATAAGACCATATTCTGCTCTATGGAAGGATGTGGTCTGTCCTCTTGGAAAGTAATCTATCATCTCAGTAAACTCCTTGACTATTTTTTCATTAGAAAGAACTTTTTTTCCATACTGAATTAAATTTTATTTAGCCTGAGGGATATGCATGTTAAATTTTGAAATTTTATTAATATGCCATCTGAGTTACTTCTTTTGAAGTCTGAGATTTAAAGTTATGTTTACAAGACAGTGAGAGTACCTATACCTTCAAATATCAAGTTTGCCACTGAACACCTAGTAAGATCCCAGAGATAGGAGGTTCATCAGAGATCTGCCTCAGTTCATTTGTAACCTGCAGCTGATGATAAAAGGAATTATGCACAGTTGGAGTTTTCTAATTTTTTGATACATTCAGACAAAAATTGCTATGTTCATAAGTATATTTATTCAACCTCAATCTAAATTGCATTAATTTCCCTCTTACTCATCACATAGCTCAGAGTTCCCATTCTGGCCAATTTATGGCTAGATAAGTAGTCTGAGATGAATTGGGTTACCAGAACAGGAGTAATTATTCTCAGGAGTAAATGGGTATAACGGAAGGCGGAATAGGATGCTGAAATGGTTGTTTTGCAAGTTGATGATTAAGATAGGACAAAATGTGGTTCACTTGCTCACAATCAAAACTGATTTAATAGTTCAGCAATAATAAAGAAGTCATAAAGACAGGAAGGTATCCTCAGTCAACTCGATTGCTGACCCATTCAGTGAGAACATGGCTCACCTTTGAGTCATTATTGCAAAAATTGTCATAATCTGTTAAAAGTTATACTTCAAATGCTACTAATTTTTCTATTTGCTTCCTTACCATTATCTTACCGCATTATGATAAGAAGCTTACTTTCTGAATGCTAGAATTTTTGGACTGAGCCAAACATTGATAGACCCAAAACATTCCTATTTAAAAGGTAAATCTCGCTGCAAAAACCCAAACTGAAGATTCATCACAATATCCTTTGTTGATTAACTTAATCTGTTTAGGAACTTCACTTTTTAATTTGAGAAACTAAGTAAAGCTACTTTAGCACTTATACCTTTTGTTTTCTAGATTCAAAATAAGTTTTGTGGCTCTTTTCTGAACCTTTTTTATTTTTTTAATAATCTTCTTGGGGAATTGATATTCAAACTGGACAGAAGACTCAAAATTGATCTCAGACAGATCAGAGGTAAGACATAATATCCCTGCCTTTCCTATACGTGGTATCTTACTATTAATACAGTGAGCAATAATTAGCTCATCTTATACTTTTTTGGCAAAATAGAGATACTCACATCAATGATTCTAAATAGAAATAAAGATGTGAGTGAAATTATTTGCTGGGTAGTTTTTTATTTATTTTTGTGCTTTTTTTTGGTGTTTTTTGTGGGTTTTTGTTTTTGGAGGTTTTTTGTTAGAAGATCACATTAGAAAATCTTTGGTAAGTTTTTTTTTTATTCATTTGAAATAACCATACTAAAGATGTGACCTTCTGTTGTGAGGTCTGATTTGGATTAATATAAGTTCACCGTGTCCTGTGGTTTTATTAATTTTAAATTTGCCTACCTTAAGAAAATAAATAACATGTTGAATTAGGACTGCTACTTCAGAACTTTTCCATTTGGTTTTGGGTTATCAAACTAACATAAAAAAAAATTATATGTATTTATTAATGTAATAATTATAATTTATAATTTAATAATTATCTTTATTAATACAGGTGATTATAAAGATGTACACTGCTTTTTTTCATCTTTGGAAGATCTCAGTTCCCATTTTTTTGTTTTGGGGTTTTTTTCCTTCTTAAAGATCCAATAATCAGGGGATTTTCCTTCTGGTTATAAACCTGCAGTTTCACACTCTTAATTTGTAAAGAGAGATTTTGCAGTCAGGAAAAATGATAAAATGTAACTTTTCATTGACAGATTTTTATTTTCTAAGTCTCTGTAGTGAATATTTATTGAAGTGGTAAAGTACCAAATTCAATATTGGTATATCTTCTATATTCACTAATGCTTTTAGACATCTCTTTGTTATGTGGATGCATAGAATAAGAAAGCATGAGACTGGAGTTCCAACTACCATGTTCAGCACTGTATTTGGTTTAAAGCAAATTTTTCTTTTTTCTCTCCTGGGTGGAGGGATTTTCTATTATAATTGATAAAAACAATGAAACTTACTGAATAATTTAGTTATTTTGGTAGTAAGTGTTTTTCATTGTTTAAAGTACGATGGTCTCAGTAACCAAGTACATGGTTGTTTGGACCCAGTTGAAACTGATTAGAGCCTTGACCTCAGCCTGTTTCTTGAAAGTGAGCTGTAATTGGCAAGTAATTCAAGTCCTTGAGCAGTGCCCTTGCTGGGAAGATAAAAGGTGAAAAGCATCCTCCCTCATCCATCTGATAGTTTGTCAGTTCCAGGCCTTTTCTCAAATAATTACTGAAGGGAATGATTACCTTGCTCTGAGTCAACCACCTGACCTGCTCTGGACTCGTATATTTTTCAGTGGCAGACATGGCTGTGAGTAGCCATCCTAGTGAATGGCACCACTCAACAGGTAGTGAATCAATCTCGTCTGCAGCTGTGTTTTGTAATGCCATACTTTGAAGGGCAGATCACTGTTACTGAGTCCTTGTGCTCATGGAAGCAGTATATCTCTCTTTTAGTCCTGTGACATCTTGCTTTGATGCTAAAGGAAGCGTGTGCAATATACCAGAGAAATGAAAGCGCATGCTTTGGGATTTCTCACACTGTGCACGTTCTCTCTGGGGAAGATCCCCTAACCCAGAGGTAGTTAATGTTCCTAGTAGGAACCAAGAGGGAGGACACTTTAAGAGGAAGCAGACATTTTACAGCAGGTGCTCTCAAGTGTTAAACAGCATCCACCTTTACCCTAAAGAGGACCATTATTTTATTTATACTATCTATTTTTATTAACTGATAGTTAATTGTTAATTTCTTGAAGAATGAATTTGTTTTAATATATTAACTTACTTACAACATGTGTTGTAATATAAGTTTAGGACATATGTTGTAATGTAAGTCTAGGAAATACCTTCATTTTATGATGTGTCTAATCATTTGAGTCTTCCATGCATCCCTCACCAGTGACCTGGTAGTGTGTCTCAGATGTGTAATTTTTCTCTTTGCCTCCTTTGGGCTGAATTTTCTGTGGATATAACTTTTCTCTAGTCTCTCAGCCTCTTTTGGGCTGAATTCTTTTGGGATCCTCCCTCGTGGGGAGTCCCACTTATCTCAGTCCTTATTATTCGAAGAAAACTCACGGGCTCATTAGATTCTGGTTTCTCGTGTTTATTGAAGGATTTTTACAAAACTTGGCAGGTCTATCCAGACTGACTGCACAAGCTTAAATCACCACAGCCTGGCTCATCTTGTTCTAATGATACAAAATGGCTTCGAACCACGTGGTCTTTTCACCTTTATACTGACTTCTATCTTATTAATTACAGACACGTGTATTATTATATCTCAACAAATAAGTTTTCTATATCTGCTCGCGTAATTAAAAGTGCGACTAACTCTAAGCCAGTCATATTTTGTGCTTCTATAAACTGCAGAAACATGGAGAAGAAGGAAGAAGAAGAAGGATTAAAAACTACACCCTTTTTCCTCTATCTTTACTCCATGTGTGGAACCCTCTTAAAATCTATACTTTCACTTCTGTGTTAAAAGAAACATTTTTCTACTTTCTATTTAATTTCTTACAAACTCTGGCTTGCTCAGGGATATTTGGAAGCCTTTTTTATCAATATTATATATGATTGATGTATTTTTTAAAGAATTATATAGACAGAGAAATGTCTCTGCATTTCTAGACTCCTACAAGATGGAAACAGTTAAGAGTTTCCTAGTGAAGGGCAAAAGGAATTCTCTGTATTAGTATGATATTACCACTAAAATTGCTTTATGAACTTTCTGACTGGTAGCTACCATCTTTCTTGGAACAGATTTCAAATGCTGAAAGATCCTAAGACATTGAGGGATATCAGCATGGTAATGGCTTAGCTAGTTTTATAGAATCATAGAATTATTAAGGTTGGAAAAGACCTCCAAGATTGTTGAGTCCAATCTTTGACTGAATACCAACATATCAACTAAACCATAGTACTAAATGCCTCATCCAGTTGTTTTTTTGAACTTCCAGGGATAATGACTACCACTTCCCTGGGCAGCCTGTTTGAATCCTTGACAATCCTTTCAGTGAAAAAAATATTATGCTGTACTGCAGCATATTCCAAGGTTATGCTTTTTTTTCCCTGTGGTAAATTTGTGTCCTGACAATCACTTCAAGGAGGATGGAAGGTTGTTTAGCAGCAAATGAAAGGTACAGGTAAGCAACTGAAAAGTTTTTATTCCTCAAACATATGAAGTTGTAATTGAGCTTCAGCTAGAGATCTCCCAAGGTGTAACAAGCAGATGGGTTTAGGGACACAGCTTATTAAATTATTGTGCAGTATTTATCCATTAGCGTCTGTCTTTCTCTTTAATGTGACAAAGACATTAAAAATATAGATAAATGACATCCATAATCCATTTGGGAATACTCTTATCTACATCCCAAATAGTTACATTTGGTGCAATAGCTTTGTATATTTACTGCTCAGAGCAAATAAGTAACTTGGAGGTAAGCTATACCTTTGCAAATTCCAGTCTACTCTGAGCCTTTGTGTTTTATTATCTACTGCATTATACAGGGTTTTTTTTGCTTAGATCTATGTGTATTGATGTTTTTCCCATGCTTTCCTTTGAAATCGTAGCTCTGTAGTATAAATCTTGATGGACTTTACCTTACATCACAGCTGTGCTGGCTGTCCAGTTTAAACAACAGTTGTGTGACATGACTTAACAGTTTTCAAATCCCACAGTCCTAAATTCAACTCACATTGGCTACAGCCTTTTGCAACACTGGATGTGGCTAAAGCACAAATCATTTTCTAATGCAGGGTTTAATTAGTTTTATTCTGAGATGACCTCAAATGCTTTTATCTGCTGTACATTTGCAGCTGCAGTCTCATGACTATGATCACTGGGCATCTTAGAGACGTAATGGTCTTTTTTGTTGATTCACCTTGTGTTGACCACTAACATTTATTTTGGGCAATGATTGCCAAGAATTTGGCAGTAAGTGCTTAGTAGCAGGACTATAGCCCACAGTTTGTCACCTGGGAGCAACTGTCTGTGGGACACGTGCTGGTGATGGAGTGCGTAGGCAGAAGGAGGCTTCCTTTTCAGAGTCTGCTTATCAGACTCAGCTGGAAAAAAGCGTGACTTTTAAGCCACACCAAACAAGTATTAAGAAGGAGACACCTTTGAATTCAGTTGGGCTTTCAATGGGCAAAACAGTTATACTCAAAACTAGTATCTGTGTTACACTGAAGAACCGTCTTGGCTGGGAGCCTGTCTCTGGCTATGGTGTACAGAGCTCAGAGAAGCTCAATATTCAATTGTTTTATTGTTATAGTGCCTTTTTTACTGAGATGTCATCTGAATTCTGACTCTGCTTTCCTTGAATATGCAATCTCCAACTCATCCTTTTTAAGTAGCTTGTTCATCATGGGATATTTTTTAACTTCTTTGATTCTGAATTGTTGTAACTGTTCGTAATCATGTTCTATTTAAAATGAGCTATGTGTCCTTTTCCATCAGTACAAAGCAGCAGTGAGGTATTACCAGGAAATCTTGGTGCTGATGTGACAAACCAGATGTGGTGATGAAACTGTCAAGGTAATTCAGGCCATGAGGTCTCTGCTTTCCATTTCTCACCAATGCCTGCTGCTGTCCAGCAGCAACGCTGCAATACACAGTCAGCTCTGGCTGACTACACCTGACTAGCAAGTATCTTTTACTTCCATCTCTGGATAAGACTTTCTTTAGGTATATTTTTGGACAGTATTTTACCACAGCAGCAGCATTGTTATTTACACTGGGATTAATTATATTTTTTTGGACAGCTTGGAACTGTTCTCCGAAGCAGAATCTGAGAGGAATTTATAACTGCCCATGCTTTTCTATTGTAGAAATATATACAGTTCACATGTTGGCTTTTTGGAGTCTTTAGTAGATCACCTGGGACAGTGTGACTAAAGCAGCTGCAGTAGTCAATTATTTCTCATAGGAAGCATTTTCTTTATGACAGAAGTAAATAATGAAGTAAAGTTTATCCTCAAAAGAATGTGTATCAGCAAATTCTTTTATTTTGATTTCCCAACGACTTGTGCACTGTAACAGGTTGGGCTGTGCTTTTGCATGTAACAAATGGAAAACTCTTTGGAAAACTTCCTCCTTTATAATGTTTTGGTCTGACCCTTTAGCTATTTAGATATTTACTTTAAAGGTGCTCAAAGGCAGGGCTTTGAATTAAACAAGTTAATAGAGCCAAACTGGGGGTCCTGGGAAGACTGTAAAAGAGGGTGGTCTTAGGAGCAGAAGGTATCCAGCAGCTCTGATTTACTACTATCAATAAAAGAAATTAAGCCAGGACTTCCCGTAGAATTTCATGTACTCTGAGTAGCCTTTCTGACAAACAAATGCATCTCCACTGAAGTTCTGTTCCTGGCAGTTCTATTTCAGGAAGAAGGGATGTATATGAAAATGCGAAAAGGCTACCAAAAATTAGGTGGAAATGATTATAACTTTGAAGTTACTTACTTTTCAGCCTTCAGCATCCCAGTTAAATTGTCAACACATGTGACTTTTATTTAAAGCTAATGCCATCTTTGCAGATGTTGTAGTAAATTTTGACTGACAGAAATAAAGACTGGTCAGAGCTCCACTGTGTGGAATAGTATTTTAATTCCAGTATATCTATGTAGAGGTAATTGCTCAGTCTTTGCAAGGAAAAGGGAAAGTCTTTTTCTTGTATGCCTTGCAAGGGATACATAATGGATGATAAAGAGATTGCTTTATAAAGGAAACCCCTTTAGAGCCTAACATGTAATTATCCATTACAGAAATTGAAATGCAATTGCTGGACTGCATATGTCAATCCTTCTCTTGCCCAACCATCACATTTGCTTTTTAATTGTTAATTTTCTTCTGTCCTCTCTTGCCACAACCATTATATTTCTTTTTCACGTGATCTGATTTTGGGCTGTTTCCTACCTTAAAGCACAGATAATTTTTTCAGCAGTTTAGTCTAACTGACGATTAACATTTTTCTCATGTATTCAGCTTTATGAAGATTCAGCAAGCTTGTACAAAACAAGTTGTAGCCTGTCTCTTATTTTCATGGCTGTTTTAAATAAAAAGACATCTCTGGCTTTCTAGACAGTTTTTTGATTTGCATATATCATGCAGACTGACCCCTTCCAAAAGCAGTTTCTAAAGTGCAGCACAATTTTAGTTCTAAATAATATGTTTATTCACATCTTAAGATAAAAATGTATATTTTGGACTCACTGTGCATAATTAAAACAAGCACAACATTTTTTTTCTTCTTTCTTAAGTGCATCTGTTCTAGGTTACAGAAAATGTTGCAGTGTTCCCAGTAGCACCGATAGCACTGTTCTGAACTTGGGAATTCTTTCAGTATTTGTTCTTATCAACCTGGAATTGCTTTGCGTAGCTGTGGACAGTATGGAGTGCAGAAAGTGAGAAGCTGGCAGATAGAAAACCAGACATTTCACTATCTTTAATTTTTAGTGACTTAATGCATATTTTCTAAGTAAAAAGCAAAGGCAAAATCCTTTGATAAATTTAGCCTGATACTCAGTATATCCTAGGATTATTTTCCCACTCTGCTTTAATAGTAGCTTTAATAGTGAAGTTTAAAACTAAAAGCAATATAACCAGTTTGAGATTGCATCTGAAAGGAGAAAAGCATGTGGTTCAATATGACAGCATGATATACTGGAATGGAAAAATGCATACTAGGAAAAATCATATTTTGGTAAGCAGAAGTGTTTGTACCTGTCTTGTCTGAATAGAATAAAGTTATAAGAGACCTGATCATATAAAAGAATTGCAGTAACATTTCCACAATTTAAATGCATACCTGCTAATTCTTAACACGGTAAGTTACCTTTTTTCAGCAAAGAAAGATTTCTGAACGATATGGATAATATTGTCATTTGTTTGCTAATCTTATAGGTTCAATATTGATTTAAAGACAAATATATTTCAGTGCCAGTAAAAGAAAAAATTCTGGTTAGGATGCGAGAGTTCCCTTACAATTACCTTTTTTCCTGTAAAGCCTTTCAATATTCACTTGAGGAAACAAGTGATGTTTCTATTATAGACATTTTTTGGGTAGTAGGTAGAAGGTACACATTGCTGGCTGCTAAAGCTGTTCAATAAAGTATTTGTCAAATTGAGTTCTTCATACATCGACTCCTAAATTTTAAGGTGTGTATTTACTATTGTAGTGTCTGCATATGCTAAATGAAATATATTTCATTAACAGACTTTAAAATATGATTACAGTTCCTGCCAATTTGACATTTTAGTTTTTCATTCCAGAAATAACGTAGTTACAATTTTGGAATCATAGACTGCAGCAAAAACTATTTTACTGAGTCTAGAAGAAATACTAAGTCTCAGAGGCCACTGAGCCATATAAAGAAAAACCTGTGTCATTAATTGCTGTTATGCAGTTCTCCATGGGTCTTTTATGTGGGATATTTTACTCAATAATTCAGAAAGCGCACCTTAAGGCTTAAGTCAGTGTATCTTTCATATGGGTTTGGATAAAGCTGAAGGAAATTGTTACTGAAAATTGGAAACATGCAAAGAAATTGAAAGTGTTTATTTTATTTGAAGAAAGATGCTGTTTTGGAAAGGAATGTCAACACGCACAAGGAAAAGGAGGAAAGGAAAAGGTGACTATAGGAACACAATCCTTGTGCCCTTTTCAATTCAAAAGCTATAAATATTAGAAAGAATTGAACAAGAGTTAATAATCCCTTGCTGACAGGCTATCTGCTTAGCTATTTTTGGATAGTTTAGCCAGGAGTTATAACTGCATGTGTACTTAGATGGTCCCAAAAATGTAACCCTACTGTTTTCAAGAATGTTTCAAGAACACCAAATATTACCTCAGAAGTTGAAACTTGATTATATTTATTGTGTTTTCCTGATTCTTTTTTTTTTTTAGATTATTTTTGGGGAGAGGTTGTCCTAAGGACAATTTTATTTTCTAATTATTTTATTAGTCATAATATCTGTGTTTGGTTTTCCAAATATGGATCTGGGATAAAAAGTGGTAACAGAATGAGTAAGTATTTGTTGTTAGCTTCTTTTTAATTTGGAAGATTTAAGTGTAGAATTGAAGATTTTAAATTGGTGGTAACATCAGCTTTATGTAATATTTCATAATGGTTGTAATACAAAAAGCAAAATGCAACAAGGTTTTGATGGAAAAGCTTAAGTTACTCAAATTCCTGTGTAGGTTAATAACTAAGGCTATAAAAGAACATCCTAATAATAACAGGTTTAGAATTCAGTTTATTATAAACTGTATATTTTATTCTGTTTTCCCTCCTTATTAAAAAAATGTATGAAATTATGCATGCTTTTCCCTCTCTTTAAAGTTAGCAATAGATAAGGCACATTCCACATGACTTATTTAGGTTTAATTTGATGTGTTTTTTCTATGGTGTACCAATTTCTGATACACAAGTTTCCATTATTCTACACTAGCCTCTCTTATTTCAATGTTCAACTCACTTTACAGAGACAATACCAAATCCATGTATTTGTATCATATATAAACCACAGAATTTGGTTTGTGGTATCTAGAATCTGATGACAGGAGTGAGCATTCAGCTCTGCACATCCAGATGGATGCATGTGAGTCTTAATCAAGCATTCGTGCCAAGCTTTGATTATCAGCTCAGATAAACCTGAACCTGTGTATCACATGGCACAAAAAAAAGGGGTATTTTTAGTTTCAGAGATGGTCAAACTTATGGTAGGATTAGAATTCCAGAACTGAGCTGCTAGGAAGCTGAACTGGAAAATTATCATTAGCTGTACAAGACAGAGAGCAGTGTTTTGCTAGGTTTTAATTTTCTATTCTTTTACCTTTACTCATAACAAAATTTATGAAGTATCTAGTATGATAGATGGCTCAGAAAAATGTAACCAAATATACAATGCTGTGCTGGACAAACTGATCACTTTTCACAAATTAGATTGAGGACTAAAAATTCTTTTTTGCGTCTTCGTAAAATGAGTCTTTGTCTCACCCAGTTTCAGACCAGCAGACTGATAAACTCACTGCACCAATTTGTCTGAAATGCAGTCCAAACTTTTCTAGGTTGAATAACAAATTGAGACCTGTACAAGAGAAAAATTTCAAGGAGATTACACTGAAATAATACTTCCTGTTTCTCTTTAACATCAATAACTAAATTCAAAAATAGTCATCAGAAAAAAAAATAGGAGACAATTCTTTTGATTTCCAGAAATCTGTATCTTAACTGACTTGTAATTCTGATCTCATTTCACCCTTGAAGTCAGGCTGGATCTTTGACCATGAACTTTTCATCGTGTATTTTCCTTCAAAGAACTTTGGGATTCCTAAATTTCTTCTAAATGATAGAGTACTGTTGACTGTGTAATGATCTTGCACTAGTCATAGGCTGTGTATCTATTTTATTTGTGCTTCTCTTTGGTCTACATCAAAAATTTCAGTTAGCTTCCAAGTGAAAAGAAAGGAGAATGCAAAGCAAAATAAATAAAATATCCCGAGCCATGAACAGTTGCAGCTCCACTGGTAATATTCCCAATTTGGCAAGGTATATACAATATGTCATCTGTCATGCTCTTGCATTTTATGACATCAATTCCTTGTTAACCATCTGCTTTAGTCTTTCTCATATCCTGTGGTTACACTCATTTCACAGTTAAAGTTATGTTAACAAAATATTACTGACCTAATGCACACTGGGGTAAATTAATAGATGGTTCTAGGCTAGGAAGTTTTTACAACTGTGTCCTTGACCCATGGCATAGTTGACAGTGCTTAATTAGCCAGATCTATTAGCCAGCAAATCTCTTTACAGAAAATCCATGGATCTAAAATGATCAGCCTCGGCAGCTGTGCACCTAATTTTTTACTGTACATGGGACAAATTCTAAAGAAATATGTAGATTATTTCTGCATCACTGTGAAAAAATTATTTCTGTGCGCAGTATTTTATCAGGCATCATGTCATTCGAACTTCATACTGAGCCAAAGTTTCTCAGAGCTCAAAAAAGTTGCCTCCAATGGGACCTTCTCTACCTAATAATTGTAATTAGGATGTTCAGTGGTTTCATCTGTTTTTAGAAATGTAATTGTAATTGTAAGCTTTACTTACAAGCTAATGTAGTTAAATTTTAAAACAATTTTTATTTCTGGTGAATATAGTTATAAATAATAGTGCCTTCACAGCTGTTGATCTGGCACATGCACTGAGGCCAATGGCCAGCTGTGCAGCGTGGTTAGCAGCTGGAGAAGCTCATAGGACAGGAAAACAAGCAAAGTGCAAAATGCTTTATGAACATCTGACTGCTGACTTAAAACAAGTATTAGAAGTATGCTTATTGACTGTCAGGAAGAAGAGAAAATATTCATACATTCATGACTTGTGCTACATCTCTCATTTTGACTTTGGGTTTCAATACACTATTGTATTTAAAAAAAACAACTGACCAAAAGCCACTCAGCAGTTAGTGTTTGTACAGTGTATTCCTTGCAGTGTGCAGGAACTAAAGCTTAGGAGTCAAATACTAAAATATATGGCAGAAGTCCATGTGACATTTAAAAGCTAAACTTAATTCCAGATAATCTGGACATCCTATAACTAAAGTAGATTAATGTTCTTTGAAATGGAAACAAAATCATAAATCTTTATGGGTAATTGTGAGGTCACTGTAGTTTTTCAGCATGTTATTTAGACATATTGAAAAAGATAGATTATAGACTTATAACTGTATTGATTTGGACGAAGGAGATATTACAGAGTTAGGGCCCACAAGTTTAGGGTTTTTTATGTTTAAAATATATATAAACAGTAAAACTTCCAAAAGTCTTTGAGTTAGGAAAATAATTTCCTTCCTTCACCCGTTACTAGCCTTTTTTTTTTATTTGTTGAATACCCTGGATTTGTTTGGTCTGTGTAAGGAATGAGTCATTTTCTTACCAGTGGCTTTCCTTACACAGGTCTATGAGCAATTGTAGACACACTGATCATTAAATTGGAGAAGCAGATGTACCAATGCTCAGGGGAGACTCATCTTTCTCTCCCACAGCCTGTGGAAAGTCACGTACCTGGGAAGTGTGTGACTTACTTCTTCTGATGAGTCAGTCAATATCAATTGACTATATTTATATAAAGATGTAGTCTTGGCGAGACAGATTGGGTTAATGCAGCCAGGATTTGTCCTCTTTAAATGCCGTGTCAAGTGTCATCCTCTCATGTGTGTATTGATGTGAAACCCTGACTTCCTACTGCTTCATCTGAACAATTTGTACAACTTGCTTTCCCTGAAGGCATTAGTATGGGAATTGATCCCTGAATGTGACTGTGTTCTGGGATGCAACTGAAAATAGAACAGTGTGACTTGTTTCCTCATTTCTTGCTTCATACTTGAAATTGTAGCTGTGACATGTCTATCTGACAACTGCCTTTCCTCAATTAACTCTAAGGAAGTTAGTATTTCTACTCTTTTGGAAAGAAGTTTACTTGACTTTTTCAGATAATATCAAATTTTTCTTCTCTGTTCTCACAAAGCCATCTCTCTATTTTGTAACATGTACTCATATTGCAGCTGACTGCATTACTTGTCTCATCTTTTCTTATATTCATTTGGTATTACTCTTTTTCCTCACTACTTTTTTTTTATTCTCTAAACTTCAAAATTGCTCATGTGTTTGCATCAAGTATTTTCACACCAAATATTTTCTTTAGTTCCAAGAGGTAAATGTTCAAACTTTTTAACTCTGCTTGTCATATGTAACTGGATATTCCTTTGATCTGAGTTCTCTACATTCACATTATTGGTATCCACCTGTAGCCTGCTTTTATTGCAGGAATGTTTTCATTTTATACAGCCCCTCCGCCCACAAGGTTGTTACATTTGGGCTTTCAATTGTCAAGATTGCCTTACAGTTGGTAAAGATAGACTTTTACTTAAAGCATGTTAGATGTCACAAACACTTTATCCTACTGGCAAATACAGATAAATAAAATTAGCTAGCTAAATGGCTGACCTCCAGTAGATTAGATATTGTTAATCAATCAAAATTGTTTGTGGTTGGGGGACTTTTTAATAGAGTTTAAATCAAGGATATTGCTCCATTTATTCTGACCTTGATCTCTGCTTTGTTTTATTTTTAGTTTCCTGGGCATTAGTTACAAGTTAACATTCATTTGTCCTTCTTTATACTGTTGAATTAATTCAGTTCTGTGGAGTTTAGATATGTCCCTCCCATTCATCTGCTGACAGGTCAGACCCACACACGTACTCTGTACTGAAGTGTATCTAGTCACCAGTGAGTATCTGAGTATTTGAGACCCTTCTAAATTGTAAACACCTCACAATATTCAAATGTGGCACCATAATGTCCAGCACGTATTAATTGCAAACCCTTATGGGATTTTGTGGTATTCTGGCACTTCTGCTTTGCAGGTGAAGCTCCAAGAAGCTTAAACTTTCTTAACCTTTATTCCCTTTTCATACACCTGTTTAGTTGTTAGTGCTTTAAAACGGAAAATGAAGTGCAGTTTTAGTAGTTCTGATTCATGATTGCTTTGTGACTTGGTTGTAGAGTATCAGTGGAAATTAGATTTTAATGTTCTTGCAAAAATTATTCAGTTAGGGAATTTCTCATTGATGAGGAAGCCAGAGGTTTTTAAATTATATCTCCTCTTTCATGAAACTTATTTTGTACTTAAGCTTTGATGTAATTATTTGACCTAAGAAATCTGGACTTAGTTTGCTAGTAGCATCCTGGATGTGTTCAGCTTTATTTTAAGACCATTTCAAATAATTTTATTGCTACTATCTATTTCTTTAAGTTTCATCATGTTTTTCATGCTTTTCATTATTGCATTGATTGATCAGTTTGAAGTGTTTCCACCTCTTGGCAGTCTTATGACCTGACAGAGCTCCTCCTACAAAGGTGATGAAAAGGTAGGAAACTCTTCACTGAGTGAAGCTGCAGTGTCTGTATTTCTGAGCTCTTACAGAAAGAACTTAAGCTCATGTTCTTTATCATCCACATTTTTACAAACACTGAACTAACTGTGAGTCCTCTGCCAAGCTGACACAAGCCCATGCAGTGACTGTATGCAGGAGTGTAAGGTGCCCAGCAGTCCTGGATGGTTAGAGCAACTTTTCATGCTCCAATTTCATTACCAGTCTTTCTAGAACATAGGAACATTATCCTTAATATGTACATAGATAAAAATTCTTTCCACAGAAAAAAGATAATGCCCTGAGAAACTCAAATATCTACAGCTCTATAAAAGGAAGCTATGCAAATGGCAAATAGAAGAAACTCAAGGTATTTTATGTTTTGGGAGAATGTGAAAAATAACCAGTAATGTATTTTACCATGAAGCTACAGAATTAACTTTATGCTCCTATAATGGATTCATTGCTAGTCACTAAAAGTTTTTCCTTTGGTCCTTAGTCAAAGTCAAATGTCAAGGGATATTTGATTTGGTGGTTTGGTTTTTAGATAGAAGCATAGTCCAGACCCTACTACCTTTTTATTCCACTAATCAGAATATTACTGTAGCTATTTGATTTGTTTTACTACAGGTTTCAGAGCAAAGAAAATTAGGGTTGTCCATACTGAAGCACAGAGGTGCCAAACTACCATGGTCTGTTCAATAGATATGAAACTGAGTGACTTTGAGGTTACCAATGTAATGGAATTGCAGCATTATTGTAGCCCTCTGAGATAATTGCACACACAAGCAGTCCATTTACGCTGCTGCACCATGTCTTGGTCCTTAAGATGTCAGGGCTCACATCAGCTGCCTACTGAGCTGTCCAAAAACTTTATTTAGAGATGCTTTACAGTTATGCAGAAGCTATTTTCCTCTTCCTACTATGAACAAGCACATTGTGACAGCTTGCTCTTTAAGATTTTTTCAATTTATTGACTGTTTCTTGTTTTAATCAGATCTTTTGCTTGCCCCTACCAGACCTTGGCTTCTTCTTTTTATTTATGTATGTACACTCTAGTTAAAGGCAGTGTGAATAATAAAAACATGGACTGAAAGGGATCACATTTCTTTGAATATTGAAATAGTTGACCACATGTCAACACTTCAGGAGCAGAACTTTCTGACTTACACCTTTAGAACAGAAGCTGTCTCCTAATGAACTAGAAGCTTCACAAACAGAAAATTTTAATTTGAATTTTTTACACAGAAGACACAACTGTTTCTAATCTGAAACCAATACATTAAAAATAAAAAAAAAACTATTGAACTTTTATTTAACTTTTTGTCCTAGAAAGATGGAGCTGTAGCTAAGGTTGCATTTCATAAAATCAGAGAATCATAGAACACCTTTGGTTGGAAAGAGCCTCTGGAAATGATCTTGTCCAACCTGCTGCTCAAATTTGGACCAGCTTCCTAAAACAAAGTTGGTTGGGGCCTTGTTCATTTAAGGTTTGATTATGCCCAAACCCCTCTGGGCTGTCTGTCTCAGTGTCAGAGCAGCCTCGTAGTGGACAATTTTTTCCTTCCATGTTAGCAGAATTTTCCTTGTTGTGCCTTGTTTGTTAGCTCTCATCCTTTCTTGGCATGCTTCCAAGAAGAGCCTGCCTTCATCTTCTCACCAGCCACCCACTGGACAATAGAAGGCATCAGTTACACTCTCCCTTGCCTTTTCTGCTTCAGGCTGAATAAAAGCAGTGCTCTCAGCTTCTCCTTAGCTTAGCTTTGGAAACTCCCCACCCAGTTCCATGGACTGGTGTAACAGAGTTTTCCTTGCGTAGTCCCTGGCTTCCCTCTGGACTACACATCCTCTGCTGTGAGCTGTACGCTTCACTTTGGCACTGGCCCCAGGGACCAGAAGGCCACTGAACAGATGGGATCAGGGAAGACCAAGACAGAGAAGGTATTGAGTAACTAAAGATTTTGTCTTTGATATTCATACAAGGATCAATTTTGTGGTTAGAAATTACAAAGCTCTTGTCAATTTTTTTTATGAACATTAACTATTCTTTACAATGTTCTTTTAAAGTGGAAGCAGCATTAATGACTTTGATCTGAACACAGCACAGAGATATTAAGTATTTTTAATCAAGTTCTTTAATGGAGATAATATTTAGAAAGCTACTTTTCTTATTTTATTACCATTGTTGTTTATCAATGAATACCCACTCAGCATAATAGAGGAAGAATCAATAATTAAATAAATTTCTAACATGAAGATCTGTAAATTCTGATGTAGGTAGAAATCTTAGCATATCTTTGTGTGTATCACCTCCATGTATTTTGTACTTACATCTGCACTGCAGGAGAGGTGAGTTCCCACGAATACCGGAATTTTGCAAATGGGTTTGCTGTTCTGCTGTACAACATTGGCCTTAAAGGTCATGTTTTCAACATAATTGTATTTCTGGAAACTCTTCTTTGTCAAGCAGTCACCAATTAGCTATGTTTTACCATAGCTTTCTGCATTAATTTATACCACCTGAGTGTCTGATTGTGACAAAACTCAAAAGGATTTTAATTTCAAAAGGTTTTGTTTTAGCAACTAATGCTTTTTGACAAATCACACTAATCTCACTTGCACTCCCATTTTTTTTAGGGATATTAAAACCCATAAAAAACTGAAGCTGCAACAGGTATGATCTCAGTGGATACTTGAATAGTTTTCTGATAGGTGGTGACTGCTAAATCCCCTGCTATTTCATCCCCACTCTGCCATTACCTGGCATCTGTTGTCTTTCTGCTTTGAAACATTTTCAGTGTGTATGAGCTACTGGCCCCAGAGATGCAGTTGTTGAGAACTGAAATTTTATGCGGGACAAAATAGGAAGAGTCACAAGTTGGTCAGGTTAACAAAGTTAAATCTGCAGCTTTAAGGGTCTCTCTCAAGTATTCCAGGATCCTATTATTTCACAAAAATAATCAAAGGAATGGGAAAGATCCAGAATAGAGGTGATTTTGAAAACCAAGAAATTCCTGCATCTTTGTGTTTAATTAGATATACTTCCTAGAACATAATCCATTTTAGAAAATACTTTGATCCCTGTGTTAAAATATGCTTTCTAATGTGTCTGTATTGTGTAGGGAAGTTTACTGACAAATTTTCAAGGCTGACTTATGTGTGTTTACAAAGCTGCATCTGCTGTGTGAAGTCACACTGCAATCTGTTTGCTAAGCTGAACATCACACACTTATATGGACAGTTTTCTATAATTACCCCAACTAGATGTAATGCAGCTATTCCATACTCTGAGCTGCAGTAATATTCTTTGGAACAATGAAATTTCATTGATATTAATAAAACTGTCCAGTAAGTATAAAGCTCAAGTTGCACTGCTGCTTACTGAGTTGATTACTGAAATTTTCATTATTCTTTACATTGACTGAAGCTCTTACAGGTGATACTTTGCAAACTGATATTTTAGAGACTTTTTTGTGCAACCGATAAAATCACTAGAAGGTATTACATAAGGAGCTTTTCTTCTCTATTTAACATGTCCATAATCAAGACCAACATCAATCCAAATGCTGGAGAAGAGCATGAAGCTATTTCAACATTTTTCTCCCCCAGGTTTCATGAAGTCTTTATTGGTTTTTAGAGTATTAAGGATACCCAATATACTTCTGAACAAGGTGTTGCACCCACACCTGCAACGCACAGGACAGTGTATACAGGGAGGTTTCTGGTAGCAGGGAAACTGCAGTGGTAATTAGCTTAGCCTGAGAAGAGAGCAAGCAATGCTGAATGATTATACCTGTCAAGATATAATCATCTACACGAATTGTTATGGCTTGTGTGACTTCTTTAGTAGCCTCTATCCAGCTGCATATAAATAATACTTAGAGAAAATGTCATTCAAATCATGCTGCTGACAAGGTCATTAGATCCTTCATATTATATTGTTTTGGAATTTCACAGCAATCTTTCTTGGCTTTTGATCCCGGCTTTACTACACATTAAAAGAAAAAAAATTGATTTTGGTGCTATGGATTTAAAGACTGCCCTTGGTTTATATAACAATTTTTTTTTCCATACACACCCAATGGCAATTTTTTTTTATATATCAACCCAGTGTCCTTCCAATATCTTTTCTAGGTTAAATATATCCAATATTTTAGTCTTTCCTGCTAGGTCAAAATTCATAGTTCTTAAATCTTCTAGTCTTACATCTTCTTGCTGTCTTCCAATCTCTCTTCAAGCTGTCAACAACTTTCTTGGAACTAATATTAGAACTAAAATTGTATTATAGCTTAAGAGAAGGATCAGATATTGTATCTTGCACATAGACAGTCTATCCCACTTCTTAAAGGGGATTTTAAAGAAATAGAGTCAGAAATTGATTTTATAATTCATTAAATGAAAGGCTGTTTGACCCAACAGATAATGTTTCAGCTACATTTATATGGATCTGTGAATATATTTTGTACTTTCATTAACCAAAATTCCATACAATAATAAATGCTACACAGACTGTAGCATTTATTGTCTACATTCTGTAATTATGAAATGTATTAAAAATTCTTTTTCATTTAATACTATGTAGGGACATCAAATAGAAGATCACTGGAGTAAAAATAATGAAGAACTTGCAAATTTGATATTTTAAGCTGCTTTCCTTCTCAGAGAACTGTTAGAAAGGAGAATTAAGTGGTAGTTACAAGTACTTTCCATAACCTTCCACATTCCTAAAGCATCAGACTATTCACAATCTTGTGCCAGCATCAGATGTTTCTTGCGAAGCACAAGTCATCTGTAGCAATTAACTTTTGAATATCAAGAGCTCTTTCTGATGTTCACTCACTTCACTGTTTGGAATCAAATACCAGCTTAATTATCAGTAATCTGCCATTCTTTGAATGACATCTTAAAAGAAAAAGAAGGTATTTAATGGAGGAGTAAATCCCATCAGACCATGAGTCTGACTTCACTGTGTTATACACAGATGTGAAATGCTTCTGTCACCCTTAGCACCAATCCTGATCACCTCCATCTTTAACAGGCCACTCTTCATGTTATAGATTTATCCATGATCCCTGATGAACCTGGGGGATAGAGGGTGTTGAATGAGGAAATAAATTTTAATTAAAAAAAAATCAAAACAACAAAACAAACATTTTTTTTCTCCTTTACATTTCAATGCCAGGTAGAATTGAAGTCACAGTTACATAAGCCCCTAAAACTGAGCTGCAGAGCAAGTAACTTATAAATGTTCTACTCCCATATCAGCACACTGTATCATAAATTTCTCTTTATATTAAGTCTTTCCACTTGTTTTGTATTGTCTCCTTAGAGCAGCTTTGCTTCTGGGTATACTAAATGACAAAGAAAGGAATGGATGCAGGGATAACTTACATTGGTTAACCTTTGAAGTATGAATGACTGTATATTTTGTTACATTCATAAACAGTAATTCTCTTATATGCCTGTATTTAATTTGTAGGGTTTTTTTTCTATCTAGGGAAGGATTTCTGTCTAGAAAAACTCAGACTTGTTTTTCCAAAATTATCTTGTCATTCACAGATCTCATATAAAGAATTTCAAAATAAGCTGAATTTAATAGAAAAATCAGCCCATTTTTTTTTTTTTTTTATTTTCACAAAATTAGTTTCGGTGAAAAGTAATATGAGCAAGTCTCACTCCCTTGCCAAATGCCATTGAGCTTCAGATTTTAAAAGTTATCTACACTTCATTAAAAACAGTTCACCTCCCATCTTATTTTTAGCTTCTATTATGTGGGCCTGCCTAAAGTTGCCAAAAAAATTAATCAGAAAATATCTCTCAAAGGTAAAAAGTTTTTGTGTAATTGAATACAAAATTTATTCTTAATAGAGATTGTAAAGAAAATTATTTTTTATCTCTACTGAAGACACAACATGTATTCTTATCTACTAGAAGATGTAAATTTACAAATTGCACCCATTCTCTCTGGGGAATGTCCTTTTGATATTCAGCCCAGTGTTGAGGAGCAGAATAGTTAATATATTAAGTATTCATACAGGTAATCTGAATGAGGTATCACTTTTGTAACAAAGAAATATTTCATGTCAGGAAAACCACACACAGTTCATCCCCGATTACGAGACAAGGACGCAATTCACTTAAAGTGAACCTTGAAGTCAGTGGCTTTGAATGAGTGTAGGTTTTCCTCAGAAATTAAAAAGCTTGAAGAGTAATTTCTCTAGAACATTACTCTTTATAAGCTCTCCAGTGCCTTTGTAGTCTAGTTTTTCTATTGTGTATTTACTTCCTGAAGCTGACTTGAATTTGAAGGCCTTGAATGATAACAAATTGTTTTGTCTTTTCATAGAATTTTGGTATTTTGATAGAGAGCAAAATGTTCCGGTTTTGTGCTAAGGGTTGATTTTATAAGACCATGACTTACAGGAACCCTAAGGCACATTTTAAAGTGAATCTTACTCATTTCTGTGCAATTAAAGCAGTAAAAGGTTTAGTCTTTAGGCTATATATTAATTCATATCCCTCTTCAGTAGGGTGAAGGCTTTGTAACCATGGCAATTTTGTCACATTGTAATTTTAATTCTTTTCCTATAGGAAAAAAAATTAACTAGCAAGTCTTAGACCTATTTTCTCTGTACAGCCATGCGTTCAAAATCAGAGGCTTTAGTATTTTCTTAGATTTGTTATTCTTCTAATTAGAAGAAAACTTTCAAGATCTGGCAGAATACATTTTTAATACAGAATCACTTATTTATGGCACTGCAAAGGCTGCAATATAGACAACATTTATAGATAACACAGAAAAACATGTTAACTGTGTGCTCTTTATTGGTCTTGGCAGAGCTGTTGCTTGGAGCTTTAACAAAATAAATGAGTTACTGTTTGCCATCTTGCAGACAGGAAGCTAAAGCATAAGAAAATGTACATATTGCCCTAAGCTAAACATATGGAGGCAAGAAATATTACAGAAAGTGATATACCCTAAAGTATGTAGTTTGGTAGTTGCTCATTTTAGAAGATTTTATATTTTGTTACAATAGTACAACATTTTCTACTGACCTTCACAGTAAGTTAGGGAGAATTAAAGCACCACTGTAGAGATTTGAATGAAAATGAGCCCTTTATGCAGCTTGAGAGAGAGAACTGCAGCACTCTGTAATTGTTTTACAGCTGAGCAGGTGGATCTGATCCAGCTCTTGCTTTGCTCAGGTGAATGCAATACAGAGGATTCACATAAAACCAACATGATTTTTCCCATTTAAAGGGATGATTTCCAGCTATGATGTTTAAGAGGGAAGGTTGACTGAGGTCTAACTGGTGCCTGCATTCTGGGCTGTTTTGCAGCCTGACTTCTGTCTCAGGTGTGAGGGAGGCTGGAAGCCTGCAGAGGTGTAGGCACTGAAGGTCAGGACAGTCTTCCTCAAAGGCTGAGGCAGATACAAACAGCAAGAACAAGCTCTTGGTCTCCTGTAGTTGACTGGCAAATGTCTCTCAAAGTACACATGCTTATCATGCTAACTGCAATGAAGGACAGAAGGGCTTGAAAATTAAGTGAGTTAGTTGTAATCTTATATTTTAGAAGCACTTGAATACATAAAATATTTGCAGTTGCCTATGTGAAAGCAGGTGGTATTGTCAGTCCAAGTCCAAATGAACACCTGTTCCCTAGCTAGAAATGTTGTCATCTGTGCCAAGGGAAATATAGGTTGGTGATTAGGAAAAAGTGTTTTTACGGAAAAGGTGATAAAGCACTGGAATTGTCTGCCCAGGGAGGTGATAGAGTCACCATCCCTGGGTGTGTTTAAAAAAAGACTGGATGTGGTACTCGGTGCCATGGTATAAGTTTTTGGTGTTAGGGCACGGGTTAGACTCAATGATCTTGGTGGTCCTTTCCAACCTAGTCATTCTGTTGAATTCAGTACAGAAGCCAAGAACTGGGTGGAAAGGAAAGCTGAGCACTTAACATTTGCTCTGTGTATACTGATGTCTGTGGAAATAGTTTAACTTTTCTATATCCTGTGAAATCAACTCAGGACTCTGTTCTGAGGTGACAGTTTCAGTATTCTCATTTCTCATGGTTTTTTAAGTTCCCATTGTTAAAGCTCGCAGACTCAGGGAAACTATAGAAGTTACTTATTGAAAAGTTAAAATGAGAAAAAAGTAATCAATGCTGAAATCATATGCTCAATCCAAAATAATAGTTATTCACACTAATTATATAAAAGCAAGCCTTTTTATATATGTATGGAGATTTTCTTTTGATTTCAGATTCTTGGAGCTCTTGAGAATGTTGTAGAAATGACTATGTTTTAATACAATATTATTTTTTAAACAGAATTTTGAGAAACTGGCACTGCAGAAGTCAGTAAGTTTTAAAGCACAGCCTCTTCAGTTTACAAGTCTATGCAGTGAAATAAATGCTAAGACCATAAAGGACAGGACTAAATGTGTTATAACTGCAGAATTGCTACAGAATTAGATAAAAAGGGTTAAAACAAATGTTCTTGGGGAAGAGTTTCTCATTGTTTTTTCCTTTTAGACTTGAAGACTTGGCAAGCCTGCTGTGTAACTATGCCTGCTGCCTCGAAAATAGCTTTTTCTTTTTTATTAGTCTAACTCAGGCTCTGATTTATTGAGCCAGAGAAGGATAAGGCAGCTTTAGCTCTTCCATTAACACCAGCTGGGGCCTACAGCACATAATGTTTTGTGAATGCACAGCTTCATCCTATCACATCTGAGCTGCAACAACCCACAGTCTTTGCACTAGTACCATAACTTTGTAGGAGTGATTTATGCCAGATATCTCCTAAATTCTTTGTTTTCCTGTTAGTTTCTTTTCTCTGTGATATTTTTGCATTAATTTTACATAGAGGCTAAAATTGAGGAAAGAAACAAGCATGTATAACACTAGGAAATAACAATACCAAAACCCCCTCATTATCTGTGATATGCTAAGGAATCTCAGAGAACAGATGAGGGAAAAATGCTTTCCTAACATGACTGAATCTTAAAAATCACACTATGTAAACATCATGAAGAAATAAATACATAGGCTGCTCAATGGCAAATTTGTTAAACAGCTGTTCATATACAGGAATTAATGCATATAATTCAAAACCTTTTTAGTTACTAACCTTAGTATAATCCATGTCTACATTACTTTTACACTACTATATACTGATTGCTGTTGCAAAGTATTAATTTAGCTTCTGAGCACGAGATCCAGAACTGCTTTTGTTGGTGAGACTCAGCCAACTTTCATATCAAGGTAACCCACTGACAGTCATGTTCTTACCAGCTACATTTAAATTCTCAGTCAGCTTTTTGTTTCTTGTATTGTTTCAGTCAAAGGGAAAATAGTTTTCCTTTGCTTTGTAGGAAGCAAGAATTCACCTTCTTCCCCCTCAGTCTTCAGGGCTTCTCTGGTGGTTCGTTTATCATTGGCACAATGAAGAACTGATGTTTTAGGCCACTCTCAAAGGTTTTTTTCCTTAAAAGAAGGGATGATGTGTAATTTACTTTCTTGGCTAAAAATGATGCAGAACCCAGCTGGTTTATCTTCAAAGATAAATTAGAGAAAAGCTCCCATTTTTAGCTCAGTGTTTTTCTAAGCTAAAATTTTTGAAACTCTTACTTCATCTAGTGTTAAAAGATGGAAAATGTCAAATAAAACTTAATGTTTGCATTTGTAGTGAGGGCAGAGGTGGAGAGAAAATTTGAAGCATGTTATTTCTTCACTTTTGATAATACCTGTTAAGATGTGCTGAAAGTTATAGTGTATTAGAGCACTTCCAGGCTTTTCAGCCCAAACCTGCAGCAGTTGTACAGTTCTGTTTGTTATCTTGCAGGTAAGCCAGAAACAATTGCAGATGTGAATACAATGGCATGTAATGTGTTTTTCCCTTGCAGTGCCAGCACATAAGATAAAGTGAGTTTTACCCTGTGGGAACTTATGTTGAGAGAAAAGACGCTTTTTTCTACCACAGTATTAAAAGTCTCACGTTACATATTGCGAACTTTTCTACATCCTCTTCTTTGGTTTCTTTAAGCAGGACACTTGACACTTAGCTTACTGTATTGTAAGGCTGTTAACTTAGCCAGGGTAGCACATCTTGACAATAATAGAAGTAAAGAATAAAACAGTTCAGAAGTTTCAGGTTGTGCTTAGACCACCTCGATTGCCTGAGCAATGAGGACAAGTGGTATGGAATGGTTTGTGTTCATATTTTGCAGTTTGTAAGAGACAATATCTATCCATATTACCTATTGTAGTCACAGGACTGCCATGCAGACAAGCCATTTGATTACTTTTTACATCCTCACCAGCTTCCTCCAAGGAAACTGCCTCCCTGCCTGGGGGTCACAAGCACTGGTGAGATCAGTGTTGTTGGGAGCCCTTGACATGTTTGTGCTTGATCCTGAAGCAGTCTGCAGAGATCCCCTGGCTGCCAGGAGTGGATTTCATGGCCAGCGCTGAGTGTACATGTGATAAGCTGACCCCAAGTTCAGAGTCTCTCACTATGGTCTGCTAAGCCCTTCAGAATTTGTGCAAAACCTCACATGAGCCTTACATCACCAGTGGGTGTGGGGGCATAGGAAATGCCGGGCTGCCCCTTTGTGCAGAGTAACCGAGAGTACGTTCCCCTGGGCAAGTGCTTGAACAAGGAAAGCACATCCTCACATGTCACTTTGTTCTCACCTTAGGCATTGTTCTAAGTGTGTAGGAGCAGAGCAAGTCTCAAAGGTATCTAGGATCCCTACTGAAACTTCAGATTACCACTGTTTAACCCCAGGCACCCTGGAAGTTTTAAGCTTTTGTTTATAATGTTTGGAGGAGTTGAATTTTCACAGAGAACTTTGTGGTTTTATCCCAAACACATCCTGAGAAGATATGATAAATAACAGCAGCATGACAGCAAGCTTTCCCTCTTCCTACAATTCCCTGTAGTTACATTTCTCATCTCATACTTTCATTCTCTCAACACATAAGTTTAAAATGGTTACCATTCCTCTTAATAGGATGGAGCTAATCAGTCAGAAAGTAGATCATTATGGAAAGTGATAATGGCAAAAGCATTTGAGTTCTTTCATTGTGTCTCCTGGAGCACTCACTACTGATTCTAAGCCAGAACACAGTGCAGTTCCTTCCTTTTTCTGCTTCATACTCACACATCAGTGAGACAAAATGGGCTATCATCTGGAGGTGAGAGGTAGAATGGTAAATGTCATGAGGAATAAAGCTCGGTAATAAAATATCACTTGTTTATTAATTGGATGTTAAGGTATCTGTAGCTGAATTCACATCTCTGGTTGGTTTCAGCTGTGAGGCTACAAAGAGAGATGCTGTTTCTTCAGTCGTGGGTCCCAGATTGTTTGTCTTTAGAGGTATCATTACTAAGTCTTGATTTGTTCGCTGTCTGCTATTAATGATTTTGGAATAAATAGTTTTTTATATTATGCATATATGTTTGTACAAAAATGCAATGAGATTTCTTTCTGCAGCAATATATTGGACTGTTGTTTCAGTAGGTTTTGTAAGCTACTTGAATACAGTTTTAGAAAGGAGACACAGAAATGAAATTTTTTTTCTGCATCTTATTTATGTTGTCACAAAATGAAGTACATTGACCTCAAGTAAAGCTCCCTAAGCTGTTTGGAAATAAATTCTTTAGCTAGAAGTTTCTTTTAATGTTCTGTGCTCAAAGCTGATTCAATTTTTGTGATCCTAGATTATGGCTAAGTGTCTCCATGTACAACTGCTGAAATAATTCATTGAGAAAACATGAGTTTCGAACCACAACAAATAAGTTGTTCATATTGCTGTACCTTGCTAAATAAATTGTTTGATAAACTGAACAAACTGAGTTGTGTCTCTTGCTAGGTACAGAGATATTATTTGATATGATTTGGGGAAAGAGTCTTTTCTGTATACTGATTTGGTATAATTTTCATCTCATAGCTGAGCAAATTTTAAAATTAACTTAGTCTACCTACCATATAATGCTTCTTTATGAAAAGGTAAAACTATTTTCACAAGATGGTAAATTGCTGTTGTTTATTTTGGAGCTGCTTTTGAAACCTCAATTCATATTGAGCAGTAGTTACCCAGTGGGACCACTTAATTAAGGACTACCTGGCCCAGAGCTCCAAAAGTGAGACTTCTGTTTATGTCATAATTCAAATGAAGCAGTCCAGTAAGGTCTTAAAGGTGCTTGAAACTAGAAACTGTAGGACATTTTCATTTGTCTGGTTTTTATTGATACACTCCTTTCCCACTTTAGCTGGGGCAAAGAATTAAGGTGGGTTTTGAGAAGATAATTCTGATAAGACATTTTCTTGTGTGTTGGGTACATGCTGGCTAATATATTTTGTTAAATAGTCATAATCTTTCATTGGTCCCAAATGTTTTCATTGTTCTCTTCACATCTTGCACCACAAACACTCAGTGCTGTTCCATTTATCACCCTTCAGTATTACAAGCAAAAGTCACTTGAGATGTGTACATCTATGAATTTAAATGCTATGTCCTCTGAAGGTGGAGTTTATTACTAGTTTTGGTGGTTTCAGGAATACAGATATACCAATGAAAACAAACCATTGAGATAACTGAGATGGTTATTTAAATGCCATAAAAGCTCTTCCTTTTCGTGTGACATGTTTCCTATAAAATTCACTGAATTTCCTCCACAAGGTTTTAAATAAAGGCATAATTACTTTGACCAGCAGAGAGCAGCAATGATATACTTTATAAGGACTTGAGCCAGCCCTTGCAAATCCTGTTACTGGCACGAGTGATAGATAATATTGTGTATGATTTTCCTGATTTATGAGAAAACATCCATTGAAATTAAAGCAACAATAGGAAAAATATTAACCCATTTAATTATTTTATACAACCTCTTAATTTAAAATACTTTCCTTTTAATTTCTTGTCTATAGGAAAGTTATAAAGATTTATGACTTGAACTGTGTGTAAGTCACCCTTATTCTTAGCTGGTGATTGTCTTCACATTGACCTGAAAATTTGCTCTGGAGTTTCACTGATTGTGTTGTGCATTGTCTGTATTTTAATCTTAAATTTCAGCCCCATAAATGGCAATAGGAGGTTTTTTCCCACTGATTTACAGGAAGGGTTTCAACATTTTTGTGACATATAAAAAAATTCATATAAAGAGATTAATAAGATGAGGTGAAAAATTCTAACTATGTATTTTAGTTTTCTTTTCCTGGCTGTTCAGAAAGATACTTGTGCAATTTTACAGTCACTGCATTGGTAGGATGAGAACCTCTGTTAGAGTGTTCTAACAATAATCTCTGTTAGAGATTTATATTTCCTGTTCTGGCTCTATGGATCTTCCATGTTTGATTGTGTAGCAGTACTCCAGAACAGATTAAAACAACCATTTTTCCCAAGCTTTTTGCTTTACCCTAAAATGAAAAAAAAAAAAAGAGAAATTTAACCTTCCATCCTCTACTGGGACTACTTTGCAAAGTAGGAAAGAGTATTAACAATGCTATTGCTATCATTTTTTGAAAGAAAGTGGGATTTCTGTTGATTGTTCCCGTGTTGTCTATATGTCATTCTAGCTCAGATCAGGACAGTGGTTTAGGAGTGAACCTTCTATTCCTGCTACCACATGGAGTGAGTCTTACTTTCATAGCCACATTGCTCCCAGAGTGTGTATAAAAAAAATACGTGTTCCTGACACTAATGAATATTCAGTTCTGGGAAATGTTGCATGTAGTTCAGAGTAAAAATCCTATCAAACATAAGAATTAAGTTGTACCTAGGAACAGCTTCTTGCCATCCACACCCACCCATGCTGCACCAAGCTGAGGCCGCTCTCGGTGAGGGAGTGCAGGCTGCTTCATGCTCACAAGTGTCAGAAGAGCTTGGGTGGCAGCATCACTCCTCTGCCTAGGCTGAGTCACCTCTCTGTTACTGCCTGAATACTGATGTGCAGGAAACTCAGAGGTCTAGATTAGAAATGCTGCTTGAATTCAGGTTACAATGTTGGAGAGCCGTAATACAATATGAATGGCACCAGCTCTCTCCTTTTGTGATGTTTAGCTTGTATGAAGTTCCCTTTGCTTCGGTGCTTCTATTGCAAAGTAGGAGCAATTGTGTCATAAAGATTTTAGAAAAGTAAACTTGGTGATGTTTATGAATCACTGAGGTCATATTGTGATGAACTCTACACAAACTAATGAGGGAAACATTGCTCTCCTCCTTCAGAGCAGGTCTTACATTGTGCAACAAATTAGTTGTAAGAGCATAGACTGGATAAACATGGGGAGAGAAAATATAATACAGCTCTTCATTTAATGAGTACCATCCTTTCTGTAAATGTAATGAAAAAGGTCTTAAAAGAAAATAATGAAATCTTGTAATTAAAGATTGTATCAGCACTCATATGCCCAAAGCACTTTGCTTTAGACTTCTGTGGGAGATTCAATTTTGACATTTCATCACATAATGAAATGATACTGCAACCTATGTATTATTCTTTAAACATCATACTGCAACCTATGTATTATTCTTTAAACATATTGTTTTACTGCAATGCATGTAAATTAGGGGTGGAAGAATTTTAATTTTGATTAAATTATAATTCTTGCTATTTATTTATATTCAATTATTTGGAGTGTTCTTAAAAACCAAAAAAGAACCATTTCATAAATCAGCTGTCCATTCATCTTAACATATTATTAAATATAAGGATATTCCTGTCATTGTCATAACTATTGTCACAGAAGTATTTATATTGAACCAATGATACATTCTTGCTTTACTAGGCAGAATACACTGATAGAATGAACTACAGTCCCAGACAAGGGGAGATTACTGCATTTACATTTAGCAAGTAAAAACTGTAGAAAAGGGGACATTAAAAATAGAGGCTAATGAAAAAAAACAGGTGCATACAAATGTCATGTTCATTCTGAAAGTGGATTTCCTTTAATTAATTGTGTTTCAAGACAGAGTTCTGTGCATAAAGACTTAGCTATATAGGATTTAATGAAGGAAAAAAAAAAGATGAACAAGCCAAGCAGTTACTGAATCTAATTTCAACAATTCAATCTGTTTACTTTGCTGAGTCAAATATGATACAAACTTTTTTATCTTATGTTTTGAAATTTTTACGTTTGTGGTTTTTAAAAATTTCTGTATGTTTTGTGTATGACTCCTTTCTTGTGTGCAGAGCTGGGCTCCCATTTTGGAGGTCACAGCAGCT
>NC_031771.1:52230739-52332477 GCF_001522545.3 Parus major
ACCCCTCCCAGCCCGGTGTCGGAGTTCAATCTTACCTTTTTCTGTCGTTTTCTGGTGGTGGAAGGATACTTGTTGCCCTGGAATCGGTCCCCTGGTGCTGGAGGATTTTCAACTCCTTTTCAGAAACTTTTTTTGCTGTAAACTGCATCCAAAGTCTCCAAAGAACGGCTGGCCCTGGCTCCGATAAGCCTCTAACGTGGGCCTGTTCAGTCCCTACGTGCGGGCGCCATCTGTTGTAGTCCTTCTCCTCAATGGGACCCCTCTGTCCCACCCCCCGTGGTGAGAGCCTGCTCGTCTCAGGGCACAGGCGGCGGAGGGGGTCCTGGAGTGGATACAACACGGACTCAAAGTATCTAGACACAGGAGGCTCAAACTTGCTGGAGTAATCCCGGGTTTATTGTCTCGTCATCCATCCGGGGCAAGTGAGAGAGCGAAAATGCTCTGGGTCTTATCTCTTATACCTGGGGGCAGGGGTGATCAGGGGATGCAGGGAGGTCACAGCCAATGGGAAGGGGGAAGGGAGAGAAGGTTTTCAGGTAGGCACTAACATTACACAAACCAGAGGTGGGTTTAACCCTTGGGAGGTACCAAGATTTTTAGATGCACTACAACAAACAAGGATGTTAAATATTGGATAAGGGGAGAGTATGGTGGGTGTGGGCCACCAGACAGAGAATGAAAGAGGGAATGGAAGCAGATAGTCCTCACCACAAAGAGTTAGCAGGGAAAAGGTTATTCTTCACATCTATTGTAAACTTAATTTTCTGTATGGTTTTTTTACTTTCTGGACTCTTCAAGCTTTGATTAATGTTTTGGTTTTTTTTAAAATTCATAAATACAGAGTCTAAAAATAAAATTCTCTTAAAAGAAGAGGTTAAAATGCCCACATTTGCTACAGTCTGCCACTAGTGCAAGATTCTGCATGCATTTTTTTTGCACACCCCCAGTGTGATATGAATAGCAATACAGATGAGGGGATGATTAAACATGAAACCACCTTTTTTACCTTCTCAGTTCTGATGTTTTTTCAGGCATTATTTAAATAAATAGGCCTGTTGCCTGTATCATTTCAATTTCTGCCTTGCCAGGGTACCAGAGCACTGGGGCTGCCTTGGACAGGCTTGTTGTGCCAATCGTGCTACCCTGCACATCCCCCAGCTGATTGCTGCCTTGTGGAGACCTCGCTAGTGTCTGCTTCAGGCAGCTTTGAAAACCTCCCTGATGTTTCAGACAGAGCAGATTTTAAATTATTTTTGTTGATTATTATTCTTTCCAAATGAGCCTGTTGAGGAGGTGATAGGCAGAGAGACACCAGTGGTCATAAGCAGAGATTGACAAAGTACTACATGTGGCTTTCTCAGCATGAATGAAATCATTACTGATATAGCACCTAAAATGAGCTTTCTCCACGCCCAGTGTCAAGGCCCTGACTGCACCAGACTGCCCTGTCTTGTCCTTGTTTCTCTGCTTTTTCACCTAGCTGGACACCTCTGAGGTTTACCCAGAAATGGAATGTCTGCCTTCAGTGAGGTGTTGTGAGCCTGCTTTTTGTGCAGATACTCTGAAGCAATTCAATCGTGTCTAAATCTAGATTCTGAGAAATTAAATCTATGAAAACTGCCCTGAAGTCAGGAATTCTATTACTTTGGTTCAGAGATCAACATGTCATTTTTTAGTAGGATATTTTTTAAAGACATTAGTGGTTTGTTTGTATCTGTTCTATTTAAAGTAACTTCACATCAGGATCTCCATTGTCCGTGTGTTCATGTGTGCTTTACAGATTTTTTTCTAATACTAGTTAATACTTTTTTCAAATGCATTACTAGAAAGAGAATGGTGAGGATAACCTTGATAATACTTTGCATCTACTTTCTGAAACACATTGCTCATTATAATTCATATCTGTATTAATTTTAATGGATGCAGTTACATTAGCTATAATTAATGGTGGATTGTGTGCTTCTTATTAGTTGTGCATATTTAAAATAAATATTGCTATAATATTGTTAATAAACCATGAATTTTTGTACTCTCTATGGGGTTGCCCACAAATAAATACTGTTGTTTTTAGATTACTTTTCACACATATTGAGAAATGTATAAGAATGTATAATGTTGAGAAATATATAAAAATAATACTATAATTACTGTCCTTCTGAATAACTTATAACTTTTTCTAATGCTTATTCTTTTTCTTAATCTGCCTTCACAAACTGACTTTGCCTTTTGTTTTTATTTCATGTTATAGTTCTTCCTTGCAGCTCTTCATAATGCAAAAGAATGAGCAAACCACCATGATTTACTTTAATCTTTAGCCTATTAAATCTTGCACTTGAAGGTCAAATTTAAGTAGAGACAAATCTATGTTTCTTTAATAAACTTTAATTCTACAAACAAAATGTGATTGAAACTAAATTGTAGTAGGATTTCATTTTAGAATTTCTTTCTTCTTCATCTGGTAAATATTGGTTGAAGGGAGGATAATGAGAATTTGAACTTACTTGTTCCCCTGAGTACAGGCATAGTTTTCATATGGCTTTGTTAGAATGTTACAAGAAGATACTTGGTGAAAATAGTAAAGCTATGAGATTGTAGCAGGAAAATAAAAAAGTCAGTGAAAGGTAATAGAAATTATTAGCAGCACAGGAAAGGTTTCAGTATAAAGGAAGATGTGAAGAAACATGCTGTTTACTGTATTTAAACTTGAAAAAAGGAAATTTTCCGAGATGTAATTTTTTAAATCAAGAATTCATTCCTTTCTAGGAAATCTGAATGGGAATTTTAAGTTTAATTTTAAAAGGACTGGATGTATTGTATTATGTGTTAAGAAAACCCAATAGAATTATAAGTGATAGCTGCAATGAGAAAACTGTGGGGGAAAAAACCCAACCCTACCAATAATGCTTTTCAAAGAAATTTCTGTATTATAAGTAAGATACAGGAAAAAAGAATACAGGAAAGTTCAGAGAAGGCTTTGAAAAACTTTTAAACACTTCTAGTATAAGCATCTAGGAATATTCTTGGACCTAACTATTTATATTTTTAAGTCATAGACATCAGTGGGAATCCATTAGACCAATATTGAATATTTTTGGAAAAAAATGCTGTAAGCATGTCCAATGAAATTTAAGAATCTCAATGTTACCAGAAACTTCCATGTAATGAAAGGAAGAAGAGAATTTTTTCCTCTGTTACTGTTAAAATCTAATGACTTATTTTCTCAGTGATAATTTAGTGGGGAAAAATGCAGATGTTGCTCTGAAAAAATCTTTTCCTTTGTGTTCTATGAAGCAGACAATGCTGAGAGTCAACAAGTCTGTCAGAGTACAATTGGGAGCACCTGCTTCCTAATTCATGGTTTAGTCTGGGCTGCCCCTGGGCTGGGGTTTGTGGCTCACTGGTCTGCTGTGGTGGCTTGGGGATCCCAGCTGTCTGCAGGGGACAGACTGCCTTCAACCAGTGCAGTGCTGTACAGAGGCAGGAAAGAGTCCTTCAGTGTCAGAGGTGAGTGGAATTGGTTATTTTTCAGTCTATGGCTGGACCAGTGGTCGTGGTACTAGAAGTTGTCATGTTTTGGAGAAATGGGTAAAATAGGCTTGAATTTTTTGCTGTGGAGGAAAAGATGAGACTCTACAGCTCTCAAATCTAGCTCCTTATTAGTATGCATTTAGTGAGGGTGGGATGGGCTAAGTGTCCCATGGGAAATAAAAGTAATCTCTGTATTACTTTCTAATAGAGCTGTTTATATAAATATGTATTATATGGTTCAGCTATTTAGGCTGCAGCCATCTGTATTGCATCTTGATAATGCCTTGGACCCCAAGGAAAGGTGGGATTGGAAATATTTTCACTGCTTGGTGTTGGACTGTTCAGCTAAACTTTGTCTCAGCTTAGTGAACCTGTCTAATTGTTCAGTGTGATTCTCTGGCTTTGTGTAAGTTGTCTTGGTGGATACCAAGGCAACTCAGGTTTAAAAACCTTCCTCTGGTCTCAAAATGCACCAGATGCTGAATACAAAATAATTGTGGGTTTGAGTACTCTGGCTCCAGAAGAAATATAATCAGTAGTTTAATATAGGGAAATATTTTGAGTTATTGTGGCAGAGAAACCATTTGGTGAAAAGGAAGTGAAGTTTTCAATTCAGAAGCAAGGCTCATATAGAGTGTTGATGGTGGAGGTGTGGGGGGAAGGAAGAATAACTTACTCTGCTCAACTGTGTATGTGTAAACTAGAAATACTCCAAGAATTTGCTTCTTTACTTGATTTTTGCTAGTTTTTCTACTTTTTTTCTAGTTCTGAAGGTGAAGTCTTAAATCTCTTTAATGGCATGTACAAGCTTCTATCCTGCTTCAATGTGTTAAAGTATCAGAATATTTGTTTACATGCTCAGGCTGCTCTAATTAAATTTAAATCTGCTTTAAAAGGATTTAATTGCAGTAGAGCAAATGTTCTGCAGACAATAGCTTTTTGCATTGTTTATATTGTTTTGGTTTGTATATAACCTTAAGCTATAAACAGATTATGTCTTCTTAAATTGTCAGTTTCAGCTAAGATTTTATCTGGGGTTGAGTATGCTTTTTATTATATTGTAACTGCCAATTAAAAAGCATGCTTAGATTAAGTAACATTGTTTGAGAAGCATTTTAAATACATTTCATTACATTGTCACATCCATAAGTGTTCCATATGTGACTAGTCATCTGGGAGAAGTCATATACAGGATAAGAAGAATTTCTATATGCCAGCCTTGACACATTTTATGTTAAAATTGTTTCAATCTTGTGTACTAAACGGGATTTACACAATGAGCAAGTTTTTAGATGTCTTGTACCTTGTGTTTAATGAAGGGTTAAAATTTCTTTTGCTAGAATTATCAGATCAAAGGGCTAGAAGAAAGTGTATCTGTTTCCTCTTTTTATTTTTATTTTTTTCCCAAGAAGGTGTGCAAGGTTGTCTGTCAAGAGTGTAGCAAAGGGTTGGCAGTGGTTCTGAGATGGACACTATGTAACAGAAAGTAGCAGCCTCAGAATTTCTGATTTTTGACTGTTTAATTATGAATGAAAAGCTAGGGTTTGTTTCTTTTTTCCCCTAGTAAAAAGGTATGGTTTGTGAAGAATAAAGAAAAGACTTGTAGCTCAGATTTAAAGGAAAAAAGACCAGACCATATGTGATTTGAACATCAGGGCTGTTGCTATGCTGCTTAATCAATGTAGAGTTTTAGAATCCCATAAAAATGTCTTGCCTAATGTCAAGATGCATCTAGCTGCCTGTAAACCTCCAAGATGTGCAACATTCATAACAAAAAGAAACAAGAATTATAGCATATTATGGAATATGCAAAGTCATATAGGATCTGACAATTTAGGCTGGGATATTAATTTTTACTAATTAATTTTCTCTTTTGAGCAAGTTATGCTCTTCCTTCATATAAGAAAAGCCTAAAATATGCTTATTTTCCTCTTTGGAAAAATTACTCCAAGATTTGACCTTCTTTTTTAAAGAATCATTTAACATAACAGATACACAGAGAATAATGCATTGCAACCCCAACAGTTGGTCTGATCCTTTGAAAGGATGATCAGTAGTTTCACATTCTACATCAAATGGAAACAGTGCAGTTTATTTGCCATTCTTTGTTATTTAACTGCAGTTTAATGATCTGGCGGGGCTTATTGTTGTGTTCCCAGAACTATTTACTAAGGCTTTGGATCGCCTTAGAAAATTGTTAAACTGTTTTAAAGTTAGTAAAAGATTAATAGTTAAACATTCTCATCATGTGTGTCAGTGCTGGGCCTTGTGGCCCTGTTGTTCAGGTGTGCAACTCTTATTGTCTTTCACAATTAATGATTTCTCTGTTGATCACTCAGGGTGTATAAAAATCCCTAAATACTCAGTGAAGTAAATATTGAGTAATGTCACAACTTCATGTTAGTTTTGTAGCCCTGCATTGCCCTTAAGAAAAATCAGACAGCAGTTCTGCTACATAAGGCATAGGCACATCCAGCTGCAGTGTCCAAAGTTGTGTGACCATGTCCCTGCTTCTAGACCTTTCTGAGGGCAAGGTGCACTTCCCCCTGGGCTCCCTGTCTTCCCCTGACTGAACGGGTATCAGAGCTACAGCTGTCTCTTTCTTCTGAATAAATCCCCTCAATCCTCTTGGATACCCACAGAAAAATAAGAATAAACTTTCTCTTTAGTTTTGACGACTTTTTTTTTTGCCAAGTACACACACATGCATCATGTGTGAAAAATTGTCTACACAATATAGTGTATTAAAATTTGAGAATGCAGGAATAAAAGAGTAGAGATAAGTGGTTGTTACAGTTGCAGAGATCTTAAAGCTTCTTAACTTTATTTTATGTTTCAATGAAATGTTATAAACTGGCTTGAGATGAAACAAATGGAGTCCTTTAAAGACTTTATTGAGCTGAAAGCTGGAGAGAGACTTTTTTCAAGGGTATGTAGTTATAGAACAAGGGATAATGGCTGAAAGAAAGGAGTTTTATATTAGGTACACGCAGGAAAGTCTTCACTCTGATGGAGGTGAGACAGTGGAACAGACTGCCTAGAGAAGTTATAGCTGCCCCAATCCTGGAAATGTTCAAGACTGGTTGGATTGAGCAATCTGGTCTAGTGGAAGGTGTCCATATCCATGGCAGAGCAGAGGGAAATGCATGATCTTGAAGGTCATTTCCAACCCAAGGCATTCTGTGATTCTATAGAATTAATGCAAGTTTTCAATAGACTTGTGAATCTGTTGCTGCCAAGATTTTTCTTTTTTTCCTCACTATTTAACCTAAAGACTTTTCCTGCATAAATTTGTCATTCCTGGATTCACAGCGTTTGGCTATGATGGGAGAACTGGCTTATTTCATGACTCCTTGTTTTGCTTCCAGAATGAAAAGTGTGTTTATCTCTGTAGATAACAGGCTGATGCTTATCATCTATAATTAAAACTTGTTCCTTGATTTTTAAGTTGGAGTTCTTAGCTGAAAGTTGTTCTCAAGATGACCATAGAATATGTTATGAAAAAAATACATATAAATTTTTGTGGATTTTTTCATCAGTCACATTTAACCTGAGGTCTGTTTGGCCACTGAAATTGAAATGAGGATAATAATAGTCCCTGTGACAAGTGGCATGGTAAATAATTAGTAAAAGTGCCTATAACTTACTGATTGTCTTTTGAAAACAAAGATGTATTGGAAATTGAAATATGTTGCAATATATTTCTCTCCAACATACTGGACATGAAGTGAGACACATGTAAGACGAGAGTAATCTAAAGTTTTTCTTCTAATACTCAGCTAGAAATGCAGGGTTTTTTTAATGTAGAGAACAATACATATTTAATACTCTCCTTTTCATAATTAATGTTTTTCTTTATGAAGAGGTTGTGATTTCCCCAGCCTTCCTCAACTCTTTTGACTTTCTTGAAGTAACCGTAGACTATTACTACAGTTTTGGTTTAGAACATCAGAAGTCTGTGGCTGGAGTCATTGTCAAGAAAAGCAGACAGGATTATTGTTTAGTTTCAAGGCTGGTGTACAGTACTTGTGCAGAGGAGTATCAAGAATAATACCTATTTTTCAGAACCTTGCTTGCTCACAGTTCAACGCTTTCTCCATGGGTTATGTGTTTTCCTTATCCTGGATTAATTTAATAGCTCACACTGTAGATGGGTTCCCAGTACCTAAATCAAGTTTCCTTTACTGAAAGGTAAACCAATTACTTCTCACAGTGCTTAAGATGTGGAAACCAGCTTGAATACTGTTCCCATATATCTTTTCCCTTTTTCTCTCCTTAAGCCCAGCCTTCATCACAAATCATATTTTCTAAGATTACTAATCTTGTTGTCATACTCTCAGCTTGGCCTAATTTTATCTCTGTCTTTATTTGACTAAAACTTGTCAGAGTAATCCAGTAGGGGATTCTCCCACAGCTCATCACAGCTGTCAGAGCAGGGCCAGTTTGTGCAATGCATAGTTCAATGTGCTTATTGGAACATTCTCTGCAGTACTGCTGCTTGGCCTTTAATTTCCTTGTCTATTTTTCCTTAAATATCTATGTTTTGAAGGATTTTTTGACGTTTTGCCCTTTGAATGTTAAGTATAAAACTTTCTTGGAGAAGATTTTGTGGTGAAATGATAGGGAATCAGAAATAGCGTTTTTAGTTTTTTGGTTTTTTTTTATTTTTTCCCAAAATATGTAATCTTCTAAGACACTACTAAACATTCCATTTTATGGATTGATGTAAAAATAGAGTAGAAAACAGAATAAAAATTATGTTGACAATACCAAAAGTATTATGAGGGAAAAATCATCCCAAATAAGAGTAATAAAACCACAGGATTAGTAAAGTAATGGTTAGTTTTATTTTCATTTATTTTATAGCCATTTTTTTGTATTTGCAGGAAATTCAGTTGAGGATATGTTTCAACATATCACAGCATACTTTTATTAGTAGGATTTATTGCACTTGTTTTTAGGGGACTTTTTAGTTATTCTCAGTGACTACTGACTCATTTCAGTGTACATGCCAAAACTCCTCTGACAGTCATGTGCTTGTGTGAGTCCTCCAATCTTAACTCTCCCCCTCTACTGAGTCTTCTGTTGAAATGTCTCTAAAATCTGTCCAGTAGACTCTTCAGTGGAGTCTTTTTAAATGTATATTCAAAAATGTAAGGGTTTCTTTTATAGTCAAGCAGAGTTGAGACTCTTGCCTACTGTAGCAAGGCCTGTTGCAATAGCACAGTGAAGTGAATTTTTTTTCTTTTCCTCCTCCTCCCCACCCCCTTTGTGTTGATAGTTAAATAAGTTTACAATCAGGTGTGCACCAGAGCTAATAACAGAGAGCAGGTAGGGTCACACAGGGAGAAGAGGGGGAGGAATGGCAATAGCTTTTTTGAAGCAGTGAACCACTTAATCAGCTCTTTGGCAGTGCAGAGACTCTAATTAGTGTCTTGAATTTACACATCAAAATTGTAATGACAACTAAGCTAGGCAATATTGACACTATCCTATAGATCACAAGTGTACTTTCACTCTATCTTATTTTTGACTTGTCACATCTATTTTTGAGTAGAAGGAGAGATGCTTTTGTATTTCAAGAATTGCTTAACCCTTTAGAATACTTTATCAGAAGACAAATCCAAGGGGAAAGATCAGATTAGAAAGGTGAAGTCATAAACCAAGTAAAAACTGGCTGTTTTCCCTGTAGGAAATTTGGAGCTGGTAAAGAGATCATCTAAAAATATGAAAATTTGATGAAAAGCTTAAGATGAAAAGGTCAGACTGAGACTACAGATATGACCTGACTACAAGTGTTATCTGCCTTTTCCACAAGGGGATCCTAGTTTTCTCAGTTACCTAAATATATCTTTTCTGCATCTTGCAATTAAGCTTGCAAGAATCTTTAACCTTTACCACCCTATTGTGAACACATAGTGAACAGAAAACAATTGTTTAATGTATCTTTCAGTTCTGGTTTTACCTTTCCTTTAATTCAGGAATATTGGGGGGGTGTTATAGGAGTTAATGTCTAAGGTGAGAAAGAATTTAATTGATTTCTGGGAAAATGTCTGGAATGTTTTCTGCTTATTTTCTCATAAAGTCAGAAGCATTACAGTCTGTGCAAGGTCACAAAAGCTGAAACAACTGTATGTACTGCAACTGTCTTTGGAAGCTGCAGCAAAAGAGGAACTGATTTCCTATGTATTTCTTATTTTACTGAATATTCTAACTCCTGCTTTGAAGATACTCTGCAGAACATCTTCAGAGCTCCCCTTTGGGAGCTGTCTTTCATGTCGTGACTGCATAATATTTGAGTAACCAGCTGGCATGTCTCACGTGATTCCTACTGTATAAATCTGCTTTTATAATCTTTTCATTGTTACCTGTTGTTTTCTGCAAATTTTAATCTGCATACATTTCTCACTATGACTGAATTTTACAGGGTGATGTGCAGCAAATTTAGAGGTGAGTTTGGCCTTAACAGCTGTGCTGGAAAAAGTCATTACCATGGAATCTGTTGTGCTGTTTCACTTGAGAAGTGAACTGTGACTGGTGCTGTGTGCTGTAACAGAGCAGCTGCCCTACTGGGGCCAGAATAGCAGCTGTGTCAGTGCTGTGCAGCATCCAGCTGCAGGACCAAAACCGGTTTGGTTGGCCAAGTCTAACGTCTAAATTGCAACCTCTTTGGACCAGGAATCCTGCACCCTTCCTCTCCCTGTCTAAACATATATATATATATTGCTGATAATCCCTGTAAGCCTTTGGGTTGCCTACTATTGGCACAAATGCTCATGAGACCAAGGAAGCCCTAGTGCAAAAGCTGAGGATGTGAAACAGAGGAAATAGCATCTCACAATACAGTCTGCTTATTGAAATACTGCTTTTACCAGCAATGAAGAAACCATGACCCCAGTGGAAATTGGATCTTTACCCAAAACAGTGCATTTTATGTTGCAAGATACTTACATGTAAGTAAGGTCCTACACCTATTTCCATCGAGAATAATAATAATAATCATAATTTTAAATTATTTGTAAAGCCAAGGTATTGTGTACGTGCATATTCCATTCAACAGCCACTCCATACATTTATTGTAACATTCAGGAAACTACTGAGAAGTAAATAGTGATTCTACCTGGTTAATCCTTGAGGGTACTTCAAACTCATATAACTCATGTGTCAGGATAGGAGTCTATCAGGAGTATCAGATTCATTTGATTCTTTGATGTTACAACCAGCTATGGAAATGTAGGTACATAATTTATGTTACAGCTTGAATATCTCCCAGAAACCTCACAACTGGCACTTGAAAGTCATTAATCACCATAAAAGTTAACAGAAAATCCCTGAAATCTGACATGTTGTACGTCAAGAGTAGTTTATTTGTCAGCCCAGGTAAGTCCCTTGTATGTGCTCAGCATTGCAGTGTACCAGGGGAAACAAGAGAGTATTCATTCCTGAGCAGAAATGTGAGGAGAAAGTTCTGAAGTGCTGAGCTGGAATAGCTATTTTGGATGCTTTAAGAGCAGCTTAATTGATTACTCTGCTTGCTCAGGGAAACTGCACTTGAGCAAAAGAAATAGAAAGGCAGTTTGCGTCCTTTCGATCAGGATTACTGTTCTGGCCAGAATACTGTCTGGGATTTTAGATTAAAGGAAAACAATGCTTCAATATTTTAATCTTTATTAATGTTATGTAATTTGTTCTTCTCTTGACCCCCAAGATTGATGTAGAATGTGGTGATTTTGGATGTAATTAGATAATTTTTAATACATTGATTTATCAAGTCAGTCTTCTATTGTGACCTTAATTATTCAATTTTGGTTAACTAATACAAATGTTATAACAGCTTTTTTTATACTGATACTTGATTGCTTATTAGTTTTCAGAAAATCCTTGAAAAAGAACCTGGTAATTGCAAGATAAGTCACTAACATCAAAAATTTAAAATATGTTAAAATAAAATTCTTATTGGCCACAAAGATTTCTTGCCTAGAGATTTTACCAAGGGAAAACAAAACAAACCAAAGCTCACTTTAGCTTTTTTTCACTTCTAAGTAGGACATTTTAACTTAACCAATGTTACAGATATAATAACCTCAGACATAATACCAATGAGTTCTGCAGTGTTATATGTAAAAAACTTGGAATTGATAACTAATTCTTCTCAAGTATTTAAATAATTTATACTCATCTATTAATTATTCTGAAATATTAAGGACTCCTAAGGCTGGGGTTTTGTTTTAATTGCCTCTTTTTGTCCCCATACCACTGTTTTATTATTTGAAATATTCAAGAGATTAGCGGGGCATAAGTTTTTACGTCGCTGAAATATCCTGGTTTGACCTTATTCAGAGATGATTATGTCTTCCTACTACACAGCTCAGTCCATAAAATTCCCCTTGAAAGTTTTGCGTGCTTTGTCTTCAGATTTACTGACTCTACTACCGTAAGAACTCCTCAAGGTAAAAGATTTCTCCTTGTCTTAATTTTTTAAAGCATATGATTGATACATTTTTTCAGATAAAAACATAGTATTTCTAAAAAAGGTTGATTACATAGCTGTGACACTTTGTACTCTGCCTCGACTTTCCCATACTGTAGTTTCTATTAAATTTTAATCTTTTCTCTCTAATGAGAAGCTCAATTAACTAATGAAAACATATATATGAATATCTTATGAGTTACTGTCAAGCTCATGCAATATTGATGGTCTAAGCTTTTTGGAATAATGCAATCAGTATAAAACCTTAGAAATAATTTATTTTACAAGTATTTATTCAAAAACTGTCTGAATCATTGTTTAGAGTAATAGTGACAGAAGGAAGAAATCAACTTGTTTATCACAATCCGCTGTTCCTACTGTTGTAGTTGTTACATATTGATGTGCTTACTTATTGGCATTTGCTGCTGAGTGGAAAACATTATCCTTCAGCCTGTTTGGCTTCCTCCTCTGTCATCCATTCTGTGTAATGCATTCTCACATAGCATGCTAGGATAAACATCTCTAGCATGGGATGTCATAGACTGTGTGCACGTATGGTGACAAAACTTGTGCAGTCTGACAGTGTAGAGCCTTCAGACATATTTTAACATAGAAGCTGAAAACTGCTGTGAAAAATAAGACAGAGGGATTGGGACACTATACTTCAACTTTAAATAATGTGGGTTTTTTTCTGATTCTCCCATTTTCCATGTGAAACCATTGTCTATTAAAAATAGGTCTGATCTTTGTAGCTCATGTTTACCAGTTTGGAAAAGACATATGTAAAACCTGTGAAGAAAACACATTTCTTTCTTTTTCTTGTTCCACAAAAATAGAAGTATGTAACCGCATCAGATTTCGTTCATGCTCTTGTCTTGTTTGATTTTAAAACAAAGGGAAAGGGAATGAATAAAAAGAGATAAGAATAAAAAAAACCTGAATATGACTAGCCAGACAAGGTAAGAATACAAAATATTATATATTTATTTTCTCTTTTCTTGTGTGCTATCTCACTGTTTTAATCTCTCTGATATTTACTCAGCTCTTGTTTCTGTTTTTCTTTTAATGCTACCTCTACAATGCCCTGTTTTAGACTCCTTTTTCTGAATATAATTCTACCTATTTTGAATGCTTGATTTGCTTATTAAAGTACTCTTCTCCTTGATCATACATAAACTATTTGTTTCCCTTTGTCTCCTTTAAAGTTCCCTGTTGCCATTTCCTTAGTTTCTTCTTCCAGTCATCTGACTGCAGGACTGTTTTCTTTCTCTGGGATAAAGTTTCAATTTGTGCCCTCTTTGTGCCATCAGATACTGAAAAATCAAACTAGCCTGAAGAGTTGTTATAGCACCCAAATCAGTTGGAGGAGCAGTAGATTGTGTAAAGTTATGTTTGTCCTTTCATTATTGTTAAGTAGTCATTTTTATATCATTGTCTTGAGGTCTTAGTCTCCTATCATATGAAGAATGAAAAAAATACTGGCTTTTATCTCCCAGGATTTCCATGTAACATTATCCAGCCTGTGCAATTCTGATCTCCTGATCACTTTTCTTAGATACTACCATAAATATGGACCTTGAAAGTGGGCCTGTTTCCAAAGAGAAGTTGAGAGACTTGTTCATGTAGGGAATGTATAGAAAGTGCAGCAGGAGAAGAGAAAGTACAATGAAGTGCATATTGGTCAAGATGGGCTTCAAAATTGAAGATGACAGCTGAAATGGTTACCTGGTAGGGACAGCTTTAACTATGCATTGCATACCACTGCTTCAGCTAAGTGCAGCACTTGGATAAGGAGTCAACAACGAAGTTTTTCATAGGTTTTTTTACCTATGATATTATTGCTGTCCTTCTGGTTTATGATTTCTTTATTTTGAACTTCCCCTGCAACTGCTGCTCTGCTCCATGTTGGCACATCAGTCTTCTGTGGCATTTTCTACTATTCCTGTCACAACTGACCTGCAGCTTGTGCGCCCATTGGCCTGCAACTCTCTGACATCTCTGAACACGGCAGAAACCTTCCCTCCTCTAGTCACTGTACAGAGGACTGTTGTTAGAGCAGTCCTGCATAGTAGGAAAGCAGAAATAACTCTCTAAGACATATTTGCTTCAGTTGCACCACATGTTATCCGCTTGAATAGCAACCAAGAGCAGACATGATGTGAACTATGTGCAGTTGCATCACCTAGTGGTCTCTGACTCCTTCAGCCATGCTTGAGCCCCTTCAGAGGGGCTCTAGGACAGTGAGAGTGGCCTGAACCGTTCTCAACCTGAACCAACAGCAGCCTCGAACCCTTCCTGCGGGTTTGTGCCATCATGTGCTCACAGCGCCAATGGCCACTGTCTGCTCCTCCCAGCTGGAAAACAGCAGTGCTTAAACTCAACTTTCTGAAGTAGCAGTGGTTTAAGAATAGAAGTTGTTTTTTGAGATAGTGAATAAGGATATGCATGATGAATTCAGCCTGAATGAAATATTTTCTCAAATTGCTGCTATTGAATGCAGATACTGGTATCTGTAGCTGTAGAAACTGTGAACTATGCTGGCATCAGAGAAGAGAAGGAAGATTATATGGGGAAAGTGTGAACCTTATATTGCAGCCTTCCTGATTTTTTCTTGACTTAGTGGACATTGAAGATGTTTTGGGGTAGAACAGGCTTTTCTATTACCAGCTCAGACCTTGGAGGAAAAATGCCAAGGATACCTGTGAACTTCCTCAGGCTACTGCTGAGCTATTGTGTATTTTAATGACAAAAAAAAAGAAAGACAGTAATCAACCTGGGCAGGGAAATCCATTAATAATTCTAACAGGCCACCTACAGGTTGCCTTAAAAAAAAAAAAGTGTAAAAATTGGAAGAAGTAGGAGATTAAGATCTGTACGGACATGGACTGATTAATTGCACACCAAACATCAGGTTTTCTTTTTCTTAAAATGCTAACTTTCTCAATTTAAAATACGTCATAATAATTAATGAGAGTGGAGTTCTGTTTTTCTTTCTTTCCCTTTATCATGAGAGAACACGATATATGATATATTCATTCTGCCTCTGTGTTTATTATTTCAATTTTGGAACATCCATATCTCTCTCCAGTGCTAGTTCTCAAATAGTGCCGTTTAGTAATGTGAAAAAGTTTCCATTTGCCCTTCACAACTCAGTGAGCTGTAAATACTGAAGTAATTGAGCCACCCACATCCTAGTCTGCAGGTGATATGAGTGATGTATTTTATTAGCATTTAATTAAATTGCAAATGTTAAACTAAACTGTGAAATTGTTGGCAAAAGTTGAATAACTGGATTAAATGACACTATTTTTTAAAATAAAAAGATCATTGAATAATCTGGAAAAATATATTTTTTCAACTTTCTTGAAGCAATTAGCCTGTGCTCTCCTGCTTTTTTAAAAGTCCCTCAGCATACTGAAGTTTGAGGCTGTTGCAACATTAATTTCACACCTTCCTAGTTTAGGTTAATGACTTTGGATTTTAACAATGAAGATTAAATGAATCTCATTCAATCTGTAGTAGTAAAGAGATAATATACACTTGAAACAATCACAGATGACTAAAATTAAGTTTTATATTATTGCATTAAGGATTTAATAAGTTCCATTTATGCAAACTTCATTGTCTCAGTTTGGGGAAAACTGAATGATTTGATTTATTCCCATTCGCTTATTTGGATGTGTGCCTGAAGAAGTGTAATTATGCAAAAGTCGTTTGATATGACTTTGTTTGGGACTAAGTATTTCCAGTTAAAATTTATAGCCATCAGTGGAGCATGCTGGCTACTGCAAGGAATGCTGCAGCCAGCTGGAAAGAGGAATATTTTGATAGGAAATGGGAGGCAGGAGGGTTCCAACATCTCATTTTTCATTTGAAGGATGAAGCAAAAACAATGTAGAAAAATACAAATTTTCTGGTTGCAAAATAAGAAGGAGCTAAAGAGTAGGAGAGGAAGTGGGTTGCCATCCAGAATTAGTTTTTATTTACTAGGATTACAAAGATAGCCAAGAACAAAAATGCATCTCTTTGGGAGTAAGGAGGATCAAACAATTACTGCAACTGCAATTCTTCTAAGCTGAAGCCTGTCCTCAGTTTCAATAGGTAGTGTTTCCCAAGTATTAAGTTAAATATTTGAGGATTATTTCTTTTAAATCAGGCAGATGCTCCACTGAAGATAATTTTGCATTAAAATAATTTCTTTGGGGTTTTATCTTTTTTTGCTAAAGATGCTTATTGGGCGAAGTCAATGTTCTGAATGACACTGAATGTTAGGAAATTGCAGTGTGAATTTTATATTTGTATATTTTCAACTGTTTTAAGAAGTGGAGTATTTAAGTTTGTTCTCCTCTCTGGATAACAGGAATGAGTTTCTTCTTGTTTACATATTCAGAATTTTCATGTGCTCAGCTGACTTTTAACTAGTATTAATGAGGAATACTAGGTGTTCTGCACATATGTAAATGAAGGCGTAGCAAAACCAAAAAAAAATGCTTTTTCTTTCAGCACTTCTGCAAAACAGCTCCCTAATGCTGTCTGTATCTGGAGAAGACAAATGGAAACTCCAAATACCTTATAGAATGAGGTTTCAAACTGCAGTAGTGTGCAAATCTGTACTATATGGTAGAATTTCAGTGAGACAGAGATTCTCTGGGAAATGACTCTAATTATTGTGTGCTTTCTTGTACTAACCATGAGATGTCTGGATATTCTTAAGAATAGCTCTAAAACGTACCAGGCTGCACTGTTGACATACCCAGGAGTCACAGTTTTTAAACAAGTGTCAGCATATGAAAGAAGTGCAATTAATGTTAGCAGAAACAAGGTTAATTTCTTGTTGGGGCTTAGTCACTCAAAGTAAGACATATTTAATCTTTTCTCTCATTTCATACTTTCTTACATGAGATGTCAATGAGCTTGCTAATGATAATAAATTTCCTTTTAGGTATTTAGGGTTCTTTTTGTGAAACTGCATTTATACAATGTGGTATTTAGATTATTCTCTAACTGAACAGAAAGTGCAGAGGGAAAAAAAGATAACAAGATTAGTGATAACTCTAATCCAACAAGAGACCTGGGCACATACAGATTAGTCTGTGCAAAACTCAAGTTCTAAGCCTTGCATGTGGGCTTGACGTGTCACCTTAGGCAAGGTGACTGGCTGCATGTGGATAATCACACACACAATTTTATTTTTTTTAATGACATGCAGAATGTTTATGGGTCTCATTTTTAGATCTGTAATGCTACCCATTAGATGCTTTATAGTGTCAGTTGGAGATGAGAGGCAGTTCAAATTGAGACCTGGCATTTTTTCTATTTCAGGCTATGGGTACATCTGTACAAATAATATATTGCCCAGTTGTACTGTGTATGCCATGGAATCTCCTGCATCCCACAGATGCTTAAAGTGGGGTTGGCAGTAAAGTGGTTTGTTGGTGCAACACAAGCTGTCAGACTTGCTAGACCAGGAGAAGAAGGATGAACAAAGACACGTTGCTGGTCTAGTGAACATGCCACTAAAATGGCAGGAAGAGCACTGCATATTCCAGATTACCTACTTCTAAGGAGTCCTCGTTAATTTTATTGAACTGACACCTGTTTGTCAGGTAAAAAAGAGAAGAAAACATCCTGGACTTCTTTCCTCAGACCTTGCTAGGGTAGGCCACACCAGAGATGGATGTTCTGACTCAAAATCTGTTAAGGAGAGAGAAGAGATACTTGTCTATTTAGTAGATCCTGGACTGAATTCAAAATGAAGCAACAAATAAGCCTCAAAATTCATTAATTCTGATCTACTTAGTGACTTTTACTTTTTTTCTCTCTTCCTTTTTTTTTTTTTTTTTTTTTCCTAATAAATGTATTTGTTAATTAATAATTTGGCTTAGATCAGCTAGCTTTATAAAGATTGTTGAAAAGCTTTTGGAGAGTAATGTCAATGTATGTTTTCTTATAACAATAAAGGCATTAACATAAAGTAAAGCATACTTCTTGTTTTCTAAATAAATGTCTATAAGATTGTAGTTGTCATGCTTCTGTTGCTATTAGTTGCTGTTAGTTTCTACTTAGATGAATACGCTAGTCAGAAAGTGTATGTAAAATTCCTGCAAGTATTGTTTACTTGGAAGGCCAGGTTCTTAAATTTTAGCAGCTACTGCAGTATTGAAAAAACTCAGAGTGCAGAATCTTTCTAATAAAGGTCATTATTCTGGATACCACATTTATAGCTTATTTGGTGTTGGTGTTTGTTCACATCCTCAAAGATGAAACAAGCTAGATCATCCCATGAAGTAAGCACAAAGTATTTTGAAACTCAATTTGCATCTAAATTTTAGAACTTCATATTTTCTTAAATCATTAGCTAGCTCTTTTTTCTGTAAGCTTGTTTCCATTTTTGAAATTACTTAAGACTCAAAAGAGAAAATCTCAGTGGTACTCAAGTTTTTCAAGGAATTATCATTGTTTATGAGTTAATAAAAATTACTTAGCATAGCTCAAGGCTAGTACTACAAAGATTTCTGTGCATTCTAACAGACAGGTAACTCTGAAAATTGCAAAATCCATTTTAACTACTGTGTGATAAAATGGGAAGTAATAACTGAGTTGCAGCCAATGATCCCTGTGCTTTTCACAGCTTCTTGCTGTTAAACTATTACTAAATCAGTTTCCTCAAAATCCAGTAATAGACATGAACAAATAGACGAGTGAAGGGTGACTTGGGAAGTGCACTGGATGGAGATTTATGTGCAGTTACGATTATTTGTGAACAAAATAGAGAGGTTTTCTAGAAAGGGGATGCAACGCTATGGGTAGCAAATCCTGCTCAACTTTAAAGAAAGGGTTCTGGCTTACCTGGGATAGACTGTTAGAGCCAGACATGATAAATTTTAGCTCTTTCAGTCTTGGATTAGGAATTAAGTAAAGGATTGGGGAAAACCTTAGGAAAATACATAACTTTCTGTCAGTATGTGCTTTTCCAGTGCTTTCAGTAAAAATAGATGAAAAGCTATTTCACTCTGGCTTTGGATTTTCAAAATTTTCAGCCCTAAGGAGTCACCTTGGATTTACTGGTGTATTGATGCAATGTGGCATCCAAGTTTATGTTCTAAGTAAAAGACCTATTCATGAACTCCTGACTGCAGAACCTTTAAATACATACTCTATTATTTAAAGTAAAGGTTTCTTTATGTTTCTCTGTCTAGTGGTAGCTACTTTTAAGACTCAGCTTCTGCTTTGTTAAGGACCTTGATACTTTGGTAAGCTGCTTCCCATATGCAAGCCAAATCTGCTGTTTGATCTGCTGTAGCAGGAACAGTTACAGAACAACAGCCAGAAATGATAACTTTTCTTTCAGTTATGCATTTTAGAATATATGCTGTTTATCCTATATAGGTTCACAAAGTAGAAACTTTGAAGCAGGGTTTGCTTAAATATTACACCTAGGATAAGTGCTTAACATTTTGACTTGTAGCTCTATAGGAAAGTGGTATCCTAGATTATCTTTAAAAGTTACCATAAATGCTATGTTGAGTTTTACTGACCGTAATTTATAAATTTCTCTCAGTGGAAACATATTCCTCTCCTAACACAGTCATCATTCTTCATGTGCCTCTTATTGACTGTAGCAAGGCTCTTAGGAACATGAGATACAGTCAGCAGGCTCTGCTTGAAGGTTTGCTGGTATGCATTGGCAGAATGGTAATTTATTTAGCTGGGCTCTATGTCTAAATGCCACACATAGGTTGTGTGTTTCTGTTACTTGGAAAATGTAAAACCTGCATTGGACAGATGGTAAATTGGCAACCTGGTGCACCCATATAGAGGAATTGAGGGCAGAACCGGTTTCTCCTTCACACAGCTCATTAATTTGTGGGACATGAAAGTACTGTGCTGGGGAAAAGTGACTTTTAGAAAAAAAAAAAAAAGGTGGGTTGGATTGCACTTCGTTCCCTGAGCTGCTCTAGGGATAACTGTGTTGTACCTTACATCTAAGCTGCTTGAAAAAAAGTATTTGCTGATGTCAGTAAGTGACAGAAAGTGAAGGGCATAAACCTACAAATACCAAGCAAAGGAGATTATTCTCTGCTTTGGTTAACTATTACTATTTAAGAACAGTAATATGCTCTGAATGTGGTTAGTTGGCTGCCCTGCTGTTATACAGTTGCAACATAAACCATCTAAGAAACAAAACCTCAAACTCAAATAACTGTGTTTAAAAAAAATTAGATAAAAACATAAAAGTTACTTCAATAAATTTTAGACCTTAGAGGGGTAGATAACTACAGAAAAATAAAAAGTTCTTTTAAAACTGTGTTTTGTGTCTTGGCCTGTTGTTTTTGTAAGTAACTGACATTTTTTTCATCAATGAAATTCTGTGTATTCTGGTTTTGATGTTATTCCAAAACACAGATCAATAAGATCTGCTGGGGATTACTGAGGCTCCATCTGTTCTTGCCATGAATAGGAAATACTACAGATGATAGTGTGCAGATGTATCCTGCCTATTACAGTCATGCTCAAAACCATGGTAATATTGGATTGAAAAGGCAAAAACATTTTAGTTCTAAACAGCTTTCTTCAGTCTTTGCCAGACTGTGTATTTGTCTGACAGACCTCTCAAAATAATTTTGCTTTTCCCTAAGAATCTCCAAAATGTGTTAGGTAATTCTTTTTTCTGTTCACTTGGGGTAGGAGGGCGTGGGAATAGGGGGTGTGTTTTGTGGGGTTTTTGGTTTGCAATTAGCACTGTTCACAGCCCAGATGGAAGGCAGTTTCACATCCAGTCTAGAATAACATATAATAAAGTGCCTATGAATTTATGCTCACACTTCATTTTTTTCTGGCCTAATAAATTCTGAAGGGGATTGTGTACCTTGTTTTTGTTTTGTTCTTGGGTGCCTTAGTTGCAGAAAGGAATATGAAGCAAGAAGGGATCCTAAAAATTTGCATTTCAGTATGGCAGGTGCCCTGAAGTGATCCTTGCTTTGCCTGAAATACTGGGTGGGTTAGAAAGCAGGACTCTGTGCTTGAAGTGACTCAAAAACTGCAGCAATAGAGACAGAGGAGAGATAGGGACCGCCCTAGTTTCAAAAATGTAGTACCACGATCTTTGTGAGAATGGGTTATTTTGTACTACTTGACAAGCCACCATTAGGTACTTCAACTACATGTATTCTGGGGGATTTTATTTTTTGGGGGGGTGGGTTTTTTATAATTTTTTTGGTTTTAATTTCACATTTAATACTCAAACTGAGGTGAACTTGACTGAAGTGCATGCTGGAATGACAAGTAGCAGCTACAAGTGAAGCTGCTACTACAGAGTGGCTGAGATGAAGGATGAGCAAGGCTTTGAAGGATTGGTGTTCCTGCTGAATTTATAGGACTTGGGGACATAACTCCTGCCCTGTTCTATCTGGGCCTGTGACTGTCGAGTATGTGGCCTGTTTCATACAAGGATCAGAGCCTGTGACAGCTCATTTTGATTTATGACGTGCTGCTTATGGGGATGGAGGCTGAGAGGTGAATTCAAAGTGGCAGAAGTGTAATGAATGTACTTGGACTGCAAGGGAGATGGAGAGCTCTCTCACAGAAGCTAGCACAGCAAAACAGGAAGCAGGAGTGAGAGATGATCAAGAGAGAAAAAAAAAATGTGTCTGAGGTAAGTGATTAAGTTGGTACAAGTAATAGGTTAAATTCTCTGTGAGGTCTTATGCTGGGAAGTGATGAAGCTTCAAGACAGTTTTCCAAAAGAACCAGAAGAAAAATAAATCCCATATTTTTAAGGAGGAGTTTCTTCATTAAAAGGCTTGTTGAGTGTGTGGTGACAATAAACAATGCTTGCTTTGGTGCTGCATTTTTCTGAAAGTTGAATAGTAGCTTTTAATCTTTTGATGCTAGGGGATTTAACAGTATAAAAGCTGTATTTTACTCCATGAGCAATCATCCCTGACAGAGAATCCCATTCTGATGATCGCTTAATTTTTTTTAACACTTTTCTCTTAGAAGAAATGCTTTGCCAAATATTTAGAAATTTCCCATTTAATTTTATAGCTCCCCTTCATCAGATATGTCCTTCTCTTTTCTCTGGTTTTTGAAAACAAGGAGGATATACAGTAATACTGAATGATTTTATTTTAGATAAAGTTGATATTTAGTGGTTGTCTGCCTATATCAAAATATAATAATAAATAAAAAGAAAATTCTGGCTCAAACAACTGAACTATTTTTTTGTTTAAGTCCTACTGTTAACGTGGAAAAATGTTGATCTGACAGTGATGAAAAGAAAGAATTACACCACAGGAAAAGTTGGCAGCCATCATTCTAATGCTGCCACATGCTGCTTCCTTGAGGCTGTGGGAAGGAGTTTAAAGAGTTTGATGGTGATACTTGCAGATTAAAAATCTGTAGATAGATCATATTCAGTACCCTCACTGCTGCTCCTGCAGCTCACATGTGATAGTTTGAGACCACCTAGGCTGCTATTATGGCTCTAAACTTATTTTCTCTGAACTCTGATACAATAAAGCAACAATACTTGAAGAGTGGTATTCAATCAAACTCCTAATTTTAATAAACTCATGCTAAGCCCCTGATGATTTAATAAATTTTATCTGTCCTAAAAGAAAAAATAATCTGATGCTTAGGACAGATTAGTTAGCAAAATTAAATTACTATTCTGATAGTTTTCAAGCTTCAAGTTCAAAGTTATATAAAACTAGAAACAGCTTTCGGTCTACAGGCATGTCTCTTCCTGACCCAACAAAACAGTAAAGGGGAAACTTGGCTTAAGCAAAATAAATTAATAAAGAAATTGGAGGTTCTTTGTGTGTTGAAAAGCTAAGATTGTACTTGAATTCTTTTTTCAATGCATTATGGGATTTCAGTCAGTTGAAACCAGGTTTTCCTAAATTACTGTTTCTTACTGTTTAGTTACTGTATAGTTAATTCAGCACTTGAGATAAATAAGAAAGCTTTCCTCTTTCAATGCTGTAAATGGTAAATGTTCCCTTTCGTTATGGGGAAGCTCATTTTTTTTTTTTTGTAATAGTGTTAGGAACAGGATTTTGCAAACAATAAACGCACCCTGTAGCTTCTGTGGATGTGACTGAAAGCATACTAGAGTATGTTCTGAAACAATGATTACAAAATATTACAATTCTTATGTCTTTTGGATAATTTTTAGAGTAAGAAAAAAGGCTATTTTAATGGCAATGAAAGAAGACAAGGAAGTGGGGAATGCAGTTATTTGATATTGCTATTTAAAAACCCTTCAGCTAATGCAAGGTGATATGAATTTTTATACATTTGTATTTGTCCTATGACTTTTGCAACTTTATTCTTAGCTCAAGATTTGGATCAATTGCATTAAGATCTTGTAATGTTTAAATATTAAAATGGTTTTGGTTTTATTTCTCTTTTTAGTCTTAATTGTAGTCTTGCATCTTATATCATGCAGGCTTAAGAAAGAAAAAGCCAGTCTACACTCTATTTAAGTGTCCCATTGTTGAAACCCTGAGCACAAAGAATTTTTACATCCCATTATATGAGTAATGCTCACAGGTAAATGGCATTTGGAGATCTGGCATTGGGTAGATTTTATTTTTTGATGATTCTTGATGGTGCTATTTATAGCTTGTAAAACTATGACCAGCTGAGCCACTTGGAAAAGCAAATCTTCCTTTTGTATTGGAGTTTGTACTCCATGCTCTGTTCTGCTCTGTGTTCATTGGAAAGATGAAAATGAGGAAAAGACTGAGCCACAATCTTCTCTTGACTAGCACTGTGGCAATCAATGAATCCACATGACCGAAAAAAGGAGTTGACCTTGTTTATTCAGTTATTCAGTATTACAGAATCTTTGCCCATTTTGCTTCTTCGTGTAACATTAGCAGTGGACTAAGAATTAAAAGAGCAGAACAACACAAATAAAATATTTGTAGTATATTTTTTCCCTGAACAGAAAATCTTGTTGGAAACCCTTGTGCATTCTAAAAGTCAGCTTGGCTATTTCTCTGAAGGTGTTTTTGGAGGAATGTAACAGAGTGACTAATCATGCTCTGTACTCTTTTTGCTTAGCAGTAGCAAAACCAGGTGCTTCTGCATCATTTGTTAGAAATGTGCACGTGCACTCACACGTCCTGCAGTTAATAGATAAGCATTGCACTGTTAATCAGGCATTATGGAAATATTATGGGAATTTGTAGGGGGGAAAAAAAAAAAGTGGAACAGAAAGCTACCAGTCCATGACCATTGGTCTTCAATGTATTGTTCCTGATATTCTGAGAAGAGTCGATAAACTAAAAGCAAAAGCAGACAGGAAAAAAATACTGTCAGAGAAAAGCAGATTGATGTGTTAAAAACTGGTAGACATCAGCTCCTTTGGTACTTGAGAGAAAGGACTAAGCTTGGGAAAATAACCAAGGAAGAAATAAATCCATTTTTAAATTTTCTTTTTCTTAAATTAGAGCAGTGACAAGAAGGGGCTATGAGGTACCAACAGAACCTCTAATTGTAGAGAATAGGAGAGATGTTTTCTGCATTTGATGGCAAGCAAAGTACAAGTTTGAACAACAAAATTATATTTAGGTAATGTGCCTTTAACAAGTGAAAAAATATATTCTTTGCTATACTTTAAATTTTCTAACACAAATTTAAGTGTTCTTTATCAACTACATGATTGATTTGTCAACTACTGATTTATGGGAGTGGCAATTACTGTCATCTTTACATGAATTGATAAGAATTTCTTTGCTTTTGTAATTCAGTTTAAAATTTTGGAATATAATTAGCAAGCATCTTTTGCATTTCCAAATATATAAGTATCTTGTCTCATTAGTATGTGCTTTTAATCTTGGTCTGTTTTGATCAGGATTCTTTTTAATATTTGGGGGTTTCAGTCACACACTTAATTCACTCAGCAGCAAATTACTTAATCATGCTACTTTGTGGAATGAAAGTTATTCTGTCCATGGATCTTGAACCTCTAGTAGTACTTTAAATATAATGAAACATTATGTCCCACTGTTTTTTATACTCCTGTTATCTAGCTGATCTCTAAAGATCATTGTAAAACATGTCATAAAGATGGCTGTAATAAAAAAAAAAAGTGATTGTAAAATTGTTTCAAAATTAGAAGGTTTTTTCCTAACAAAAAGTGCATTTTGGACTGTGACCTATCTTATGTAGATTGCAGAAAAGCACAGCTTAGGAATAGGTCTTGGAAACTTTAAAAGGCCATTCTTTCTACTGAAGTACTTTGTCAAATTATTCAGATAAACCCTTGATCCTGCAGCTCTTCAGGCAGTAATACGACTGTCACACTCTCCAAGTTAGACTTAAATTTCTAACAGTGCAGCCAGGCATAGAATTCAGCCAGCAGCTCTGTACTTCTGCCCCTTTCTGTCTATAGGTAACTATCTGAAGGTGTACTGCACTTGAAGTATTCTATCAAGAAAATCACAGTTTGGGGGACAATGAGCTGGATAAATAAAAAGCCTATTTGGATCTCTAGGCTTAGTGGATAATGGATTGTGTTCTGCCTGGGGGCTGATGACAAAGAGAGTCAAGAATCTTTCCTGAAACCTGTCCTGTTTCACAGTTCTATCGATAACCTGCAAAGAAATCTGCTGTCAACAGGATTGCAGGTGATGCCAAAATTGGGAGAGCCACTCTCCAGAGAGAATGGGCCAGCAGGAGTCTCATGAAATGCAGTAAAGGAAAATGTCAAATCCTGTGCTGAAAAAGGAATACGTGGAACAGCTGTACTGGGAGCAGCTGGAGGGCATCTGGGGGTCCTGGTATACAGCAAGCTGAGTGCACTGACTGGTGCATTGCTGTCTTGAGTCTGGGCTGGGAACATTCACAGGAAGGGTCACAGCCAGTGGATAGAGGAACATGAGTGTTACCTTCATTACACTGGATGTGGAGTGCTGCATCCAGTGTTGGGTCCTCTAATACAAGGTACTGACAAACAGAAGTGAGCTTAGTGGAGACTCTTAACCTGGTGGCAAACTGGTGTATTTCTTTCTTAATGTTTTCATAACATGCAAACTTCTGATAGAATCTAGACTCATTTTGCTAGTACAAAGCAGAAACATATCTTCCTTCTTCACAACCGCCAACATAATTTCCAGTGTCTTGTTTAATACAAATTAACTTTGAAAGTTCTGTTTAAACTTAATTATGTTCATGCTATAAATGTGAGAGAAGATTCTGTTTTTCACTGGGTAAAATGAATTCCATCATTAATTACTTCGCTTCTATTAATTTGGAAGAGGATTTTATGTGTGGTTGTAGGAAAATAGCAAAACATACTTGCTCTTGTCAAGTTTGGCAGTTAATTTAGCAGCCAGCTCTTTTTGAGACCAATGGCACTGGATGCTGCCCTTAATTCTCTAGCAGTAACTGACTTCCAACATCCAACCATTACCAGCAACCCTTGGTGTCATCTGTGCTTTCTCTGCTGGTGTTTCTTCTGGTAGATCAGAGCTATTCAGAACAGCCCCACTGTCATACTACCTGTGGCACTGGGAAAGCTGTCATAGCCTGAGGGCTGCTGTGGACAGAGACTGTTCAGAAGCTGTGTGCAATAACCCTTCCTTCTCCTGGACAATGTAGGATATGTTTTGAAGCGTGTCAGCATGCATTCCTGCAAGCTGAGTGTGTGAAGCTGTTCATGTGCTTTGGTTTGACTGAGTGTGAGTTGAAGAGCTGTGTCTGACAGCAGGAGTAGGCAGCAGCTTTGCTTGGCTTGATCAAAGAGCAGAAAGAGTGGTCTGTGGGTGGCAGAGAATACCAGTGAACTGAAGAGAGGAAAGAATGGTGTTATCTGACAGGCATCTATTCATAATGAGGTGGATGTGATATGGAGTGTTTTGGGGTTTCCTTGGGAAATTTTCTTTGTTCAAAGTGTGCTAGCATTCCTGAGGGTGTTAATGAATTTGCAAGCGTCAATTTTTTATGGTCTAAAATACCAATATAAAGAGATTTGATGTAGGATTAATGCTCTGAAGTCTCACCTCTGTATTGTAACAGCAAGAAACTGTATGTGTGCTTTCAATCCTCCATTTTACTTCATATTTTCAGGGCATGTAACCTCATATCTCATACTTTACAAAAAAATAAAGTTCACTTAACTGGTCTGTGACTGTAGGAAGTGTTGCTTCTTAACTACTTTCCATCAATGGACTTTTCTTAAATTTTTCATTCTTCATTCTCTGTTTTTGCAGACGTGAGCTGATGAGCTTTCCAGAAAGGGCTCACTTTTTTCCTTCTTCTTTTTTCCCCTAAAAAAATAGGGGTGGGAGGAAGTAGTTTTGGCAGTATGGAAAGGAAGTTCAAACAAGCATCAGGGATTGAAAGGGATAGGCTGCTTTCATAAAAGGAGGTAAGCCAGCAGCTGATGCTGTTCCCAGCACAGGCAGTGCTCTCATGGAATGGATCATGTTCCAACATGGAACAGGGCAGGTGTGCTGATGGAAAATTCACTGTCAGCCATCCACATGTCACCCAAGAATGTGATGTAATGAGTCAGGTTTAGGAGGTCAATCCAGAAAGTCCAGTCAGGAGCAGAGTGGGGAGAGAGAGACAGAGAGACATGAATACTTCTAACAGGTTCAAAGGAAATGAGGACAGGTATGGGTACACCCATGGTGAACCTCAAGATGCCCAAGCTTGAGCTGAACTGGACGCCCTGGACCCTTGGAATTGGGTAGGACATCCCAGTGAGGCCATCATGACTTAAAGGGCACTTGTGACTCTGGCTATGTGCTGTTAGTTAATCACCCTAATTAGTTAATGTGCTTGGACTATTTAATTTTTTTTTAAATTGTGAATCTGTAGGTGTGCTGTAGCATATGTGACAGCACTCTGCAGGATGCTGGTTTCACACCCATAACTGTGCCAAAGGCTTCAGTGGCTGGCAGGAGTGGCATTGGGTGGTGATGCTCCTGTCCTGCTGTGGCTCCTTCAGTGGCACCTTCAAAGGGAACTGACAAATTTTGACAAGGAAAACAGGATAACGGTGGGAACTTTATAAGGTCGAAGCAGAGATGGCAGGTTTGAAAACTTTTTTTAGTTCATAATCCAGCAGAAGGGTTCAGTGGCTAGATATGTAGCAAACACAGCCCTTGTCTTGAAAAAATTAAGTCATGATGTACTCAATTAAAGTAACTCAAACTACAACTATTTTAGTCATGAATGAGTATTGAACACATAGGAGTATAATGTACTTTCACTAAATGAATTATACATTTTGGTCGTTAGATATTTTGTCTTGGCTTTTCAGCAAGGTTTCCTCTCTATATCATGGTGAAATAAAAACAATGTAGAAATAAAAGCAATGTATATAGTGTATTATCATGAATTTTAGCTAGACTTTTTGGCTACTGTGATACCCAGTTAAAGAAAATTTTATTGACTTTTTCCATTCTCTATGAAGACATACTCCTGGTGCCTTACGCGTTATTGGAGTTGCTCAAAGTAGCTGCCAATTATTTGAAGTCCTGGAAACAATCCTTTAATTTTGCTTGTGTCTGTATAGGTCTTACACAGTGCATGTCTTCCTCCTGCTAGAAAGTCCTCAGATTTACTCTTTATATTATTTTGCTAATATATAGGGTTAATTGTGTCCTTAATGCCTTTTTTTTTTTTTTAATCACAGTAAATATCAGAAGGAGAGTTATGAGCTATACTTATTTTAGTACCTGGCTTATCATTGGGCTTCACTGCTGAGACAGTCTAGGGTTTTGACATGGATTTGTGAGTCTCCTGGTAAGTCATAAAGATCAAGAGAGATTTGTTGTCTTCATTCACACCTTGTCATGACAGGGTTAGGTGTTTCTTTCACATCAGTTAAAAGACCCTATTGCAGCCACTGAAGCTGTCTTTCTTTTCTCACACTTTCAAGTCTGTTGTGATAAAAACACATCATTGCAATTTCTTAAAATAATTTCTACTCTTGTTTCAGGCTGATATGCTATGCTTTTCTTTGAGGCAAATTAGTTTATATAGGCAATAAAATTCAAAAGTACTAATGCATTCAGATTTATTTGCAACTTTTGGTATCATTAATCATTACATTTTTAAGTTTCTTTCTTTTACTTATTGAAGTTCTAGTAAACCATATAATCTTTTTGGATACTGCTTTTTCCTCAGAGGAGCTTCTTGACAGTTCCCACCACACCAGCCAGTGCTGCAGATCACTATTTACAAGCTATGCATTCTGCCTGCAGTTGAAAAGGTTTTCAACAGCAAGTTTTCTTTTTAACCTTCCATCAGCAAAATGCTCAAATTTAAAGCATCTCCTCTCAAACAACACTGAGAGAGTGCTACTGGATTGCAAGAAAAATCTTAAATAGCATTTCAGAAGTGTTTTCTGTGAAAAAAGTTAATATTTTTGTTTAAATAAGAATTACTGTTTCAAATTGCTATACTTCTGAGTAATATTAACCAAAGATGCACCATTAGAAAACAGAGTAATTGAATTGTTTACTGAAAGAAATCATAATGCAGAATAGAGATATGTGCACATTTTTCTCTTGTTCCAGTGGGTGAAAAGATCATTTCCTTTAAAAAGCTGACAGTCCTCTCTAGCAATTCTGTGTTTTGTAAATCTTATATTTCTTGCTAAAATATCAACACATCTGTAACAGATGTTCTCTGATCAGTCAGATAATTTCTATTGATAACTGTCTTTTAAAAATATATAAATTATGCAATATACTGGGAGGAAACTATTCTTATCTCATATGAGGATCTGAATTTAAGATGCATATCATAGTGCATAGCAAAACATGCACTATGTTTTAAACTTTTGCTATGCATTTTTGCATAGCAAAAGTTCAGGGTGAAAATAAAGTTTCATTAGGAAATAACTCATAAATTTTGTAGCTGATGAATAACAATACAGTTTCTTTTTTATTAGAATATTAATAAGTAACTGACAGTAACAGCCAAAAGATCATTTAAGAGACAGCTGGAACATTTTGGCATTGTCATTAAATCATTACTATTATGTTGGAAGATAGTCATTTAGGTGTTGTTATGGTTGCAATTTATTTCAGGTTTGTCCATATCTGGAGATACAAACTAGATTATGAATTCATAGTATTTAGATTAACTAGTCACCAAGCTTTCATTGATAGCCAAAACTAATTCACACAGCCCATGCAAGCATGTGTTTTGTTAAGCTGTGTGTTGATGGCCCAATCTTTAACTGCAGTGGTGAAAACACTAATTCAGTTGAAACAATAGCAAAGTTATTACTCATGCCTCTATGTCCAGGAATTCATATATTTTGAAGATTTTCTTTGAGATATTCAGAAAAATGAAATAAGGAAATAAATGCTCTCAGAGCTGGATTGCTCACACTTGTTACACTTTAAATCAGAATAGCTTTTTGGTCTTTTCTGTCATGTCTCATTTATCATCCTAAACATATCTCTAGTCCTATCTCCAGTTTTGAGGCAATTGAGCAGAGAAGTCATGAGGTTCAAAATGACATTGTCATGATGAGAGCACTGGAACGGGCTCTGAGAAAAAAGCAGTGTTTGAAAACTTTGATTTTTCTAGAGAACGACAAGTCAAGCATACCATACCTGCTGTCAAGAGAGCAGCAATAGCATCGAGCCTGTTCCTCTGCCTCTATTACCCAGCATGAAAACTTAGCAGAACAAGGATGAGCCACACAGGCAGGGTATGTCTGAAACAGGAGTAGAAAAGGGTTATGAGTGTTCATATGTCAGCTTACAGTAAGATACCAATCAACCCTTGTAAGAAAAGAATTTAATTATAAGATGCAGATAAACAGCTGAAAAGACCTTTCAAATAGAATTTGTTAATAACAGATTTTTTTCTTGATAAAATATATTGCATATTCTTAGGGGCATTTCATTCATTGGTAATTGGTTTTGATATAAAGATGCAGTGGGAATATACAGAACTAATGCATAATTTAAAATATATTTATTTTTTAAGCTGATTTTTCCTACTGCGTAAGACAGTGAAATAAAGCTATTTAAAAATGTATGATTATTTATGAAAATCATTAGTATCTGCAGCAGCAGAAAAGACTGCATTGGTTTAAGTATGGCTATGCTTCTGCTAAAACAGCTGGGGTTACTGCACTTTATGTGAGTTAATCATGTCTGAATGTACATTGTAATTATATTAGTAATAAGAATATAGAGAAATATATAATCTTTGCATAGTTCCAGGTCAGCTCAATATTTGTAAAGTGAGTTGCCAGGGCAGGATTTTTCTTCACAACCCTGTGGTCAAGTTTCTGTTCTGCATTTGATACGTTAAATGCTTCATAAAATTTAAGGCAGTTTGGCAATATACTTGCTGGAATGGATGAAACTGAGTATAAAAGAAAGCCACTAAGCCATTATAGAAAATAATCTTTCCTACTATATTGACTATTGCTGCATTCTGCACTTAAATAACTGTACTAGAAAAAGAAATAATAGCCTAATAAAGCATGCCAAGATGCATACTAAATGTGCTAGGAGATTGGATATTAATGACTAAAAATTCTAGCTGATTAGACAATTGTCTTTTGAATGTTCTTTGTATGTATCAGCAGCTGTGCCCAGAGCTCTGCAAAAATGTTCTTGCTTGGAAGTTGGAGGCCTTACATTAGTATAAACTTGGATCAAACTCTACTTGAGTTGAAGTAAAAGGCAGAGAGTATATCAATATTAACAAGTATTGATATCAGAAATAGCCTGGTAAATTTAAGCTTTCCTTTTGTTTTTTCTTCTGGCAGGGCCAGTAAGAAATCAGTGACCCACCAAAAATGGTGGAAGTGACCAAGTCCAGATAACACTCATTTCCCACTGCTTCTGTGGAGTGGGATGTTCCCATCCCCAGTGGAATACTGAATGCCCTGGGAAAAGCAAAAAATCTCTAGGAGAAAAGCTTGTATTTTTCTCTTTTTTCACTTTTTGCTTTTCCTGCTGGTCTTCAGTCAGCTATTATTGACTGCCTGGGTGACTGCCCATTTATTGGCAATACAAACTGGTATTTCCTAATTTGTGTTTAGTGCTTGAAACAGCATAGCATGAAAGGATCCATTGGTTTCAACCTCATTGTGATATTCTGTATGCAAGAATAGAACAGAAAAATAAGTTACTCTTTTTCCTATCAGTTATCTTTGTGATAATTAGCAGAAATACCATTCTCAGAAGTGGTATTCAGCACACCTTGCTACATATAGAAGTAGTTTCTTTACTAGCAGGTGGCAGTACCAAACAAAACTTCTTTGCTGTTGCAGCACTTAACTAGCAGAATAGATGATTTGGAGATGGTGTAATGCCTTGGCACAATGGTGTAATACTGTTCCACGACTGCACTGCAGCTCTCTTAGCAGAGATTAATGTATAGAGTAAGATGTAACACCACACTTGAATTTTGCTTACTTTGCTTTATTAATTTGAAACAAACCAGATCAGAATAAGGCCTCTTAGTATTTTGTTTACTTCATTAGAGCTGTTTCATCTTCCAAGTGAAGAGAAAACCTTACTTTTTTTGTACTAGTTTTGTTTGAAGTAAGAGCTTCAGACTCTGTAGTACAGCCTTCACTGTGCAGAGCTATGAACACCAACCAGGGCAGTGACAGATAAACATGGCTGAGAAACTAACAGGATTTAATCTGTCATTTTGAACAGATTGATTCTTCTTTGTTGCAAAGACACCTTAAGGGAAGAACAGACTTTATGTTATAGGAGGGTCAATACTTGCCCACACTGGCAAATTGTATATTCTGGAGTCAAGAGTTTATTCAGAGGAAGAACAGTAGCACATTACTGGAAGAGGATAATGGGGTCAGGAGATTAAGTCTCATTATGAGGGTGGATCCTGAGTTTCACCAAAGGCTTGTTTTCCCTCTGCAGTGCTAGTAAACATTGTTAACTCAATGTTGAATGTTTACATGGTCCAATATGTACACACAGATTTTAAGTAGAATAAGTATTGTATTTGGGGGATTTGTAAGCTAATTGTCTAGAGACAAAACCTAGGAATTCTGGTAACTAAGAAGAAAGGACTTCTCTTTTAATTTAAGGTTTTTTTACTTTAAGGGTTTCATCAACTGTCTATCACTGCAGATACTGACAACTGAAGAAGAGACTATTGAAAAGGGAGGGATATTCTTCAGTTATACTTAGCAATTCCAGAGGGTGAGCGCAACCAATGTTTTTTTTAAATAAAAGTAGGATCACCAGATATTATAAAGTTGCATGATCTTTAATGATTTCGGCTAGTCCTATGAATTTTTTCAGCTAAACTACTTTAAACTGTTTTTCTTTTACTTTCCTGTAGTGCCACATTGTAAAGCATAATCATTTTTTATTTTGCTAACCAGCAGAACTGAGCAACAGAATTAAAAATGCACAAGCAGAACCACTGATGTGTCAGCAGTGCTGTCTGATGCATCCACAGTGTACAGAACTGGAAACCAAACTGTTTTAACTATTAGCATAAAAAGGCTTTAATTGGGGGGATTGTGGTCTGCAAACATATAAAAAAAGAGTAGTGGTAGAAGGAAGAAACAGCAAACACAATGAAGATATCTGCAGAATTAAATTTAGAATCATTGGTATTTGCTATTCATGTGCAGCTTGGGGGAAAATATAAAGAGATTTAACAGATGTAGATAGTAACTCATAGAGTCCTGGAGGCACAGCTAGAATGATTACAGCTGTATGGAAACTGCTGTTCTTAGTTCTGAAGGAAAAGAAAACAATAGATAAAAGATGGCAGACTGATGAAAGTCGTGTCATATTTTATAGATGGACCTAAGTTCCCAAGATATTGCAGTGCAATAACAATATAAATCTTCTTTGGTGTTTTTTTCTGCAGTTGACCAGCGTTCCAAAAATGAAAGGTATATTCATTAACTTCTGTTACAATATGTACAAACTGACTCCTAGTTGTGTGCAAGTATTTAGTGTTCGTATTATAAGCATATTTGTTGGTTAATAGGGCTTAGATCTCCCTTCTCATACACTCGTGACATGTTTGTTTCTATATTAAAGGTTATTATGAAGTAAAGATATTTCCTTGTACTCCATGTGTAAACTTTTTTGTAGAACATTTTTTAAATTTTTTTTTTTTACTTACAATGCAGCCTTGAATGGAAATAAGAGAACCTGTGTCCAAGTAAATGCAGCTACTGAGAGAATGAATGTGATTTCTTCCAGGTCTTAAACATCCTCATGAGTAGTCACAGTTTCTCAAGTGGTTCTCATTCCCCAGCAACATGGCCTTGAGCACAGGCAGCTTAAATTCCTGACCTGGGGAGGCACTTGACCAATTATTTCATCCTTGAACCAGAAGCACTGCATTAAGGACCTGATATTTTCTAAGCATCCACTTTGAAACATGTCTTTTCTAGTTTTCCTGTTAGGTATCCTAACTGTTTGCTATCATACTGTGATCCAATCAGCTTGTTTTAGAAGTTTAAAAAAATATATGCTGGTATAGCTGGATGCATTTTTATTTTTACACATGTTCTTCCTGAGTCTCTAAAGGTAGGATTTAGATGCCAGGTATATATTTACTTACTGTCTACATCCATAATATGTACTTTTACTGGTGAAATAAAATATTGCCTCTAAATATCCTAGAGGGATTTGGTTGAAGGACAGAAGTACATTAAGAAATGTAGAAGGTGTACACAAGTTTTGTAGTTCATGCCTGTGTAAACAGACTAAATATTTATGATTCATTAGTAGTTTGAGGTTTTTTCTGTCTTGAGTCTTACAGACTTAGCAGTATTTTAACCTTTTTTTGCTGTTTTTCTTAAGCAAAAACCAAAACTATACCACCTTTCCTTTGTGCGCCATCCTAGATATGATTTTAAACATTTAAATTCTAGTACTAGATTGCAATGTCATGATTTAAGGATATTAGTAATTTTGCCCAAGGGCAAAAGGCTGATTTTAAGAAAATAATTATTAAAGATAGAAAAATCCTATATCTAATAATGGCAACCAACAACTTTACTAGTGAACTCCATGAGATAAGGATTGATATATGTTGGTATATGTGGCATTTGAGCTTTCTGAAGTATATCAGATGCTACATTTACATATAATGTAAATGTCATTACATTAGACAGACAGACAGACATGAACAATGTCTGTTTAAAGGTTGACTTTCCTGTTTGTTAAAATTCAAACACTTGCACAGAAATGTTATTTAAATTGTACAGAGTGAGAAATGGATAAACAACAAAAAAGCCTCCAGATGTGAACCAAGAATTTCCTAAGACAAAATCTCCTTTAAAAAAATGCACACAAACTTGAAAAGGTTTTCTTAATAGTAATTGTTCTCTTACTGCTTTTTTTATGTCATTTTATACATCAGGTCATGATTCTGGCAGAAAAGTTATTTTCAGCATTTATTTTACTGCTGGGCAGCTGATAGCTCAGGGCAGAAAATGAAAACAATAAGGTGAAAGCTAAGCTCTCATTCGAAGTGTGGTCAAATTTGAACTAATAACTATATTGTGTCAAATCACTGGGGTTCATGGGCCAAGAATTGCTTCACAGAGAAATGTGCAGCTATGACTGGCACCACATATCTCATTAAAATATATTTACTCTTTGCAAAGCAGCTCTTGCTGTAAAATGCTACAGATAGCCCTAAAGCATTAGACATTCCTATGTGTGGTACCTGCCTTTTCTTCCTTTTTTTCAGGGAAGCTGTATTGCAGAGATCATTGAACAAATCATTAAGACTGTGGATAGGGAAGCAGCAGGGGTCTGGCAGCTGGATCAAATACTCTTGAGGGTGTCTGTGGCTTTCTCTTCCATGAGTGGGAATTTACTGTCCTGCCAAATTTTGTCTGAGGATTTCTACTTACTGCTTGTAAGGACAAGGCATGTCCTGAAATACACAGGAAGTTTGGAAATGCAGAAGTGAGCTGAACACCACTCCTTCATGCCTTGAGTATGTTAATTTTGTTTTCACTGGAGATTGACAGTTGTAGAGAGGCTGAGGTTGTTGTGACTGTTCCTTTACTTCTGTGCTTTGCTTTATTCAACCAGACTTTTGCCGTTCTATGTCCCTGAAGAACATAAAACTGCCTTAATTTTTTGTCATTCCATTCTTTTATTCTTTTCATCCTTCAGAGATACCCTGTTTAAATAGTACCTTGGAAAAAAAGACAATATCTTGAATTATTAAGGATTTTTTTTTTGAAAAAAATCTTGAGAAATATGTTTTTTAAACTTAATTATACATAATGTCTTCCAATACAGTCTATTGTATAGTGGGAATGGGGAGAAATTACTGTATTTGTTCATATTGTTTAACTATTTTAACTTTTCTTCTCCAGCTACAATAAAAAGATTTATAGTTCTTAACTTATTAATACCACTGAGAAGCTTTGGGGATCAGTAATTCCCTCACTCTGTTAAAAGAGAAACTCAGTTCAACAAATAAGGCAGCAAGTGTTGCTTAACCTTTATTGCAGTTGCATTCCCTTTCCCCCAAACAATTAAAAGTGAAAGAAAACAATATTCTGGCAGTGAGGGAGCAAGACAGCCACTGCATTCTGTTGGTTTGTGACTCAGAGCAGATACCTCGAGTATCTCTTTTGGTGTGTTAGATGGTGTAATTCACTAGGAAGGAAAAATGTGCTAGACTTGAATGCACCACGGGAAATTACCAGTTGGCTGGACACCATATAATATAAAATTAACTTATTCCTTCAGTTGGGATCCAAATAAAAATGTAAGGAGTATCTTTCAGAAGTACTAGTTCTGTGAGCATATCCCATATACTTATGTTAAGAAGCTCAAACCAGAACTAATCATAAACCGCATTGAACATTCAGAGTTGGGCTGAGCTGCGCTGTTTTGCTGCTGCATGTGAGTTTAGGGGCTGTGCATCTCACTGAATCCCACACATAAGAAATGTTATTGCTGCTTACTGCTGTGTCTCTTTGCACACATCTGGTATGACAGCAAGTTGTGACCACTCCTTGCAATATCTTTGTGCTGATTATGTCAGTTAAAAACCAGCCAGGATTCATTTCCTTACTTGCTTGGTCTTTCACCATCAGAGTCTGGCTTTTGTCCTCCTGAGCCTGCACAGCATTGCCAGTCTCAGGCTACAACCATGAGATCAGTACTCCAAAATAAAATGAGCACTGCTTGCAAGGTATTTTTAGGACAAAAGCTCTGATTTTTTGTTTTTTGTTTTTTTTTTTGTCAAGTGGTATTTTGTCTGGGTTAAGATTATCCTTGAAAGGTCACACAGTGTCAGATAAGCACCAAAGCAAGGGCAGAAGTGACAAGATGCTAGGGACAGGGCAACAAACTGTCGGACCTATTCAAGCAGCCTCACAACAGCCTAATTATTCTCAGTGTGCTTCAGTGAAAGACAGCATGTGTCACTGTCCTATGAGCAAGGAGTAAGTTTGAAAACACACGTTACCCAAAACAAGCACCAGTTGCAGTGAGGGAATGGGCTGAGATCTGGGCACACTCCTGGGGTACCTCAACTGAAATTCCAGCTTCTGAAAGTGAAGGGATGCTCAAGTTTATTTGCTTTTGAGGGATAAAGAAGACATATTTTTTTTAAATAATTCATATTATTTTCATGAGAAGAGGTTGTTAATGAAAAGTTAAGGCTATGGTTGGCCTGTCGTTATAGAATGTTGTTCATCACTAATTGAATACCTAAAAGCTAGCTACTAAATTTTTTCTATGTAACTCCTTTGCCTAATTAGAATGAGTTCAGAAAAGAACAACAGGATTGGAAGCTACGGACATTGCTTCTGAGCAGATTAAATAAATTAAAATTCAGAGCCTGGTGCGCAAATGATTATTGGGGGGTGAGGGTGGGGGAATTTTTCCTGAAGTTTTAATGACAGTAAAAATATTCTTTATCTTAGAAATGTCTGAGAATGGATTAAAAATTCAGCCAGTTCCAAATCATGTTTGTTTGTTGAGAGGAAGACATGAAGGCATCTCGTTTATGGAATTTGGTTCCATGAACAGTATGGGTTTTGGTATGGGTTTTACCATGTGCATGTCAAGAAGCATGTGAAAATGAATTTCTCATGACCCACAAATTCTCTGTACATAGTGGAATATCTGCCTATCTGACCTATAAGCATGGATTGTATAGAAGGTGTGGTAAACCTTGCAAAGCTACTAAAAAAAATTTGATCCCTGCAGCAGCATAACACAATCAAAAGTGGTGTCTGAAGATTTGTTGGAGGTTCAAGATTGTGTGTTTCTGTATTTTGTTGCTTCCCTCATTTCAGCCTCATAATGCTGTGCTTAGTTGGGCCATTATAGTGATTCTTCAGGGAATATCTGCAACCTTCCTTTAACTTACTTAAGTGAAAAGTCATTGTAAGCTCATTGCTCCTTTCAGGGTTTGGTTTTATCCTAAAGCTGCTTTCTGATTTATCAGGACAGCAAAGTTGCTGTAGCAGAAAAATTTCCGTTGCATTCTATGGATCCTTAAATATCATTGTAGGTTCTTGCATTGGAATAGGGCTGTGAGCCACTGTGTTAGGTGCTGAAAAACATCAAGTTATGCCATTTCTTTCAACCCCTTCCCCATTCGTTTTTTTTTACTATCTTGCTTATGTGAAATAATGGGAATCCAGCTTACAAAAGCTTTAAATTTCCTGAACTGTATGTGCTCCACCTAACTTATACTTTTAATGGCAGAATTAAAAGACTTAAGAAGTCTCTGAGATTGCCAGAGTGAAAGGTCTGAATGAAAATAAAAAAATAAAAAAAAATTAAAAAGAGGGAATAGAAAAGGAAAGCTCCTTTACCTTTCAACGTGAAGATTATATGCATGTATATCCCTGTATCCTCATCCATTTCTTTTTCTTTCTACTACTACCATTTATCAGGATGAACCTGTTTATCAGAAGTCACCTATATCTAGGTGAGTTTCAGGCCCTGCATTGAAGAAAAGAAAAAAAAAAATTCTTCAGTATCCATGTTACAACCCACTGCAGAAGACAAGGATAACCCAAGTTCTTGTTAATAAATTCCTTAGGATTTATTAGAGTGAAACAAAAGTGGATATATATATATATATATGTATTTATACATAAATGTATGTAGACTTTACTTTAGAACAATTTGACAGCAATGGCAAGCAGCTATGTAGCCATTTTGATTATTATCTCTGGTAATATTAAATTTTAAAAATAAAATTTAAGAAAATATAGAAGGGAAGAGAATGAAAAAAACTATAAGAGTAGACAGATATTTCCATACCTGGATCCATGAATGACATTTGATTGTTACAATTTTCATGTCCATTGGTTGAAATGATGGGCCCAGTCTTGATCCACTGGGGGTAGGGGAAGGCTGCAAAACACAAATTTCAGGGCATTAATACACACTCAAGGTCAGGTAGGAATGCTTTGTACTGTGTGATGTAACACTGTGGATCACAGGGCACTTTGGGAGTCACTGATGGTTTATGACACCTTCTAAGACATGATTGAGCCAGCCCCATCAGAAGGGATGAAAACCCTCAGGACTGTTAATGTCCTGGTACTTCCCTGGAAATGCATTTTCACATCTGAGTCACTTGTGAAAGGGAGGACACTGACATGATAAAAAGCACTATCCCACCTTGCAATATCTTCTCATTGACCTCTTTTCATATCTGGCTCAAAACCCAGGTTGTTGCTGAGCTAAGGTCAATTTGTCATGGCCATCCTCCAGTGGTGGGTCTGCACCCCCTCTGCACCTGAGCAGTCACTTTTTGTATGATCAGCAGAGCATTCTGTTCTTTTTGCAAAAGGTCATTAGTTTTGAGTTTTTAACCATTAACATTCCAGTCTCTTGTAAGGTGATGTGGACTAATTCTGAATATTGTATCATTCAGAATGGCAACCATATGTTAGAGGTCTGTACATATTTCAAATGCAGTACAAGTATATGGAGCTAAGGGACCAAATCGGGATTACAGCAGTTTCTTTAATGTGCTGCAAACATGTAATAGCTCATCTTTACAGGACAGCTACACTCACTTTTTAACAAGTACATCAAATGTAGAAATATGTCAGTCTCTTCAGCCTTCATTTATAATATTTTCTGGTTACTATGGTGAACTACAGTGCTTCATCTTTGGAAAAGCCAAGGAGAGAAATAGAACCATTATTGTATGTGGGTTATTTTATATTAGAGAAAGGTGCAGTACAAAAAAAGAGCCGCACAGTAGTGATGTTCTTATGATTGTGGTTAATAATACATTTATATTTTCCTTTGGTTTAGTTGCTAACCATTCATTGAACCATAGAGAGCCAGAAACACCTGTTTTGAAACAAAGGTGTTGCAGAGGATAGGTTGACAATTTTAAATTGATGGATGGGTTAGAGGCTTGGATGATGAATATTCCTGTTTGTTAGTAGAATATTAGCTTTATTACTGGCATACATGGTTCATTTATTTTCTCATTCATCGCCACAGAAAACACCTTTCCTTTCTTTAGGAACTCATCTGAGGCCATATAACTGCACAGCCCATAAATACATGGCTTCCTAGATGTGTGGGCAAGTATAGAGTGGATATAGTCATAACTTGGCTAACAGAAAATGACTGAATATGGAGCTGTGAATGCTGCTACTCTGTTCCATCATTTCTACCAGTTTGATCTGTCAGTCTCACAGTAATTTTTTATTCGCATGAAATATAGTGAATAAAGTGATTGCTAATGGTGTCCTCTTGCTTCAATGTATAATTACAAAGATACTAGTGAAAGAAGAAGCTCAGAAAGTCAGAAATTACCATGTTTGTTCCAAATGTGAAAAAAACTGAAGAAGACAAGGGTTGTACAGGCAAAAAATTGTGTTTTCTTATAAGCAGGAAAAGCATATCTTAGAGGAAGGTGGGTCTCTACATCTAATTAGTTAGGTGGGATTGGCCCTTAGTAGTTCCATTATACTGCACTTCTCCTGTGCAGATGTACATTTGTGCTTAAAAATTTGGTAGTGGCCATTTCTGCTGCAGTAAATATAATTTCAGTATTAAAAAAACCAAAAAAAACAGGTCTGTAGACTGAAGACACAGTTGCATAATTTAGGGATAATTTCATTTGTCGGACAAGACAGTGGGCTTTGCAGTAAAACAAACCAGAATTTGATTACTGTTACTAAATGTAATTTAACCTCATTTAGGAAACATATAGCTGCTCTGTAATCCTTTGCTAAAGCTTAATAAATTAAAATGCTACTGTTGCTCCCTTGGAAATTCCATCTAATTTTCAAACCATTTGTACACTAAGTATTTTATACATATTTGTATAACATGCTGTATCAATTAGAGTTCTTGACAAATAAATCCACCTGTGTTATGAGGGGAGTTGGCAATGTTTTTCTTGTGGGATTCCTTTCAGCTCCTGTTTTCAGATCAGTAATGGCAGCAGTCCTTTGATATTGATCAAAGCAAGAACAAAAGCTTAGAAGCAAGTCATAAGGTAAAAAGAGGAAAAAAGAAATGAAATCCCACGCCACAACCTAGAACATTTATACAGCTATAACTACTATATTATATTAGTGTAATTTACTTCTGAGACCAAAGCTTTAGAAGCTTGGATATCATATTTTCTTCCTTGATTACAAACCAGTGAAATTTATCTTGTCTGTACAGATGTTGAATTTTTCCTTTCTCAGCTGTATTCACTTACAGTCATTAAAATCTAGGGCTTTTTTACTTAGTGTAAATATAAAAGATGATATATGAAGCCTGACAAATTTAATCTTGCATAATTAAACTCTGCCTTGCTCTTCTAGCTACCAAAAATTTCCCTGCAATTCTGTCTAGATAAGTAATCTGCTGGTGCAGTATTGGGCCTAAGCAGCTGCAGCACTAGTGAGATGAACAGTGTGATTCCATACATTAGCTTCGTTTTTATAATCATTTATGGAAGTTGCATGATGGTCTGTGATTAGCTGTAGCAGCCTACAAAGGAGGTATTACATTCAAAATTATTCTACCCTGAGAATAATTCTTGAAAAGATATGTGTAAATTAATTTCTTCTCCTGGTTCTTGAAATGCTTTCTAGTGGACATAGTTTTCTTCTGCAGATTGAAGATAGAAACTTTTCTGTGTAGAAAATTGCTGTTTATTGCCTGTGAGTGAATTTCTCACTGGCTAACTAATAGGAGGATTAAATTAATTATCCACCAGATAACTTGCTTAGTAAACTTGGATTTAGCATGAAGAAGAAGCTGAAGTTCTTCCATTTGTCTGACCTGTTTGTAGGTGCCCTTTCTGTGTTTATTTGACCATTTCATTCTCTTTTGGCTGTCTAGCATGTCCCTGTGGAAGAAGAGAGTACAGAAAGAAGGGCAGCTAATTAATACTTCCAAATTTTGTTTCTATTTCTAACTCATCTGCAGTTTCCCTTTTCAGATACGTTGGGGGAAAATATCAAATGGAGTCTAATGAACTATTACTCCCAGCCAATTAAGACACACACACTCACACACACACACGCACACACACAAATTAACTGCAATGCTGTACAGATTTTAACACCTAGGAAGTCAGTAAATTAACAAACAGTAATACATCCTAGCCTTGAAAACTGTTCAGTTTTGGTCAGCCCCATTGTACATTAGACAACAGCAAATCCAGGATGTCTGCACAGATATAAAACTCATTCTCAGTGTAAAGAGAAAGTCTGAAATGACTAATACTGTTTACAAGCAGATATTAAAAAGAAAATATAGAGAAAAGACAATAAACACATGAATGTATTAGGAATCCGATAGATTTTCTATTGGAGTCAGAAGAAATTTGAAAAGATGAAGAGTTTATAAATTCCAGTAAAAATTTCATGTAAACATTAAAATAAAAGCTATTTAAGAGAATTAAGGGAATTAAAAGAAAACACTTGCCATTTTACTGTGCTAATTACGCTGACAGATATAATCCAAAACCAAGTGCTGACTGGGATTAGTATAAAATAAGTATGATAATACCAGATAATTTTGAAAGGACTGGATGACCATATTAAATTTTAGGGAAATTTTGTATCCTTATATGCTAGTAATTAAATTCTTATTATTTCAGTATTTTTAGAATTTAAAATTGTTTTATTCCTTAATTGTTCAATTCTTAGCATCCTGTTGTTAAGCATTTGCTACTTCTTTTGATGTGTTAAATTAGAAGGAATTGTTTTTAAATCACAGATTGTCTCTGTTCATAGTCAACTTTGAAATTAATGAAATTTAATTTCCCATATCTAAGCTTTATAAATTATATTTGTGAGTGTTTTTTTCCTTCTTAGGGAAAATGGATGGTATTTTAAAAGCATACAGCAATCAGTTACAAAATGCACTTAGTGCATAGTACACTGTCCTATAAAAGGTGTCCTTTTTATATTATTTGCGTCCCACACATAAATGTTTCTATCTAAAATGGTTAAAATAGCCAGTAATTAGTTGGGATTGTTTGTGGAAAAATATTAGGACTCCAGAACTGGATCATTGTAGATGCCACTAATATACACATATCTGCACTGTCCAGTTCAAAACTCACTTGGGATCTGTGCTTCCAGGTAATGTATGTCTTCTGCAGCATTTCAGCAACAGGTTCCTCTTGAATATTTATTTAGGAGATAAAATTTTGTACTTGTGTTTATGCAGAGGTCCTGAGTTCCAGCTGAAGCTCTCTGCTCAGCCAGGCTGGTTGTCTTTCCCTCTGGCTCTTCTTTTAGCAGCCTACTCCTGTAACTGTAATATTGCCTCCTTAGGGCACTTCCAGCCTCCCTGGACTCCTCTGCCTTGCAGGACTGCCTCCAAGAGGACTCTCAACCTTATCAAGCCAGTGTCTGTCCATAAGTCCCAGGTGGCCCTTCTGCTGAGGCCTGTCCAGGGTTTTCTAAGAACTGAAAACCCCATTTCACAATTGCCATCCCTGAGATGGCCTGCAAGCACCCCACTTCTCAGCAGGTCCAGTGAGACATGTCCCCTCTTTAGCTTCCTCTTCAGCTGTGCTAGGAAATCATCTGCCACACACCAGGAACTTTCCAAACTGTCTGCTCACTGCTGTGTTGTATTTCTAGAAGACATTTGGCAAGTTAAAGTTCCCCATGAGAACAAGGGCTGGCAATCACGACACTTCTCCCAGCTGCTTAAAGAACATTTTGCGTGCCTCTTTGTCCTGATTTAGGTGATCTGTAGCAGACTTCCACCATGGTATCTGCCCTCCTGGCCTTTCCCCTGATTCTCACCCATAAACACTCCACCCTACTGTCACCATCATTAAACTCTAGATAATCAAGACTCTCCCTAACATACAGGGCAACCCCACTGCATCTCCTTCCTTGTCTGCTTCAAATCTTTATGGAGAAGAGTTTAAGGACAGTGGAAGATGCAATGGGATGGGATAGCTTCATAACAAATTCTAGTACTTATTTTTTATCCCTCTGTGCAACCTAGTGAAGAATCACAAGGAAGTTTGTGTGAACTTAAATGGATTGCTCGATCACCCCCAGAATGCCTTGCAAAGTCAGAAATGAAAGCTGGATTTAGGGAAAGAGAACAAGCCAGAGAAGTCCTTGGATATTATAAGATCTCATCCTCTAGTTTCATTTTTTTTAAATTTTATTTTAAAAATAGTGTTTCATTTTGTATCCAGGAGGGATACATTATGGAAAAATTCTTTTTCTTTCAACAGCTTTTAAAATTTGTTTGTACTGTCAATAAAGGCACCACATACGAATGTGTCAGATAAATATTTGTTTTCAAACTATTGAACAAAATAAAGTGTGTGAGAGAAATTGGAGTGGAGTTTGAATTTAGAAGAATAAGCATACAAAGAGCTGCCATATAACAGAATGTTATATATACATTGTTGTATCTGTTACATGTATATAACAGAATGTTATAATCCCCTTATGCAAGATTGATTTAGTTTTCAAATGTTTTGGGGCATAGAATTTTTTTAAACTGAACTTCTTCCAGAAGAATTCACATCTCTAAGTAACAGTAATGTTTTAATCTGTTGCATGGTATATTGCAGGAAAGATTTAATGTATCTCTTTCTTCTCCTCTGCACATAGTTTCTTATCCTTGCTGCTTTACTTTCTAGGGTTCAGGCTTGGAGACTCACAAATTCAGTGTGTAGTTCCCCTAACTTAGAGAACTGCTGTGAGAAACAGCAGGAAAAGTCTATTTACTTTTTAAGGAAGCATTCTTAGAAGTCAGTAACTAAGTCAGTTACATTAATTCAAGTGGATGTTCTCAGCTTATTTTTTTTTTTAATTTAAACATTCTTCTGTAGCTCATTTGCTGTGCAGGTAGAATGACCCCTAAAACTCATCGAATTTATAATCTTTCTCCCTTTCATCTTTTTTCAAGAGGTCCAGGCCTTTCTTCTTGTGTGAAAGCAGAAAACAAAACCCAGGCTGTGCCTAGGACCACTTCTTGCTGGGTGGCTTTCTACAAGTGGGTTGGCACCTTCAGTGGTGGAGTAGAAGTGCCTCTGCTCCCAAGAGTGGGCAGCTCAAAAACACAAGGGAGTCTTAACCTGCTGCATGAGAGTGAGGGCTGACATATTTCTCCATTTTAATAATTTCCCTGAGACCATTTATTAAGATAAATAAGGTCTCTTTCACTGCTATAGTGTGTGTGGCATTATATTATGATTATTGTTTCTGCAATATTGTAAACATTTGCTCATGCTTCATCATTGAAGAAAAGGAACACAAATTTGAGAAAAAGAAAAGCCTAAGTAGGAGTAACCTCAAGGAAAAAATAGAAGCCAGAGATGAGAATGAGGTCAAGATTAACATGTCAGAGCCTTAAAAGGAGAAAATGATATCCAGAAATTGTAAAGAGGAAACAAAATGCTACTTTTCTTTTACGAGGAGAAAACTTAACAGGAAAATGTTAATTTGTTAACATGGAATATGAGGTAAAAAGGATTGACATATTAGGAAGGTGCAAATGTGGGATAGTGTATTTGGTTTGATTTATTTTTACTGTGCTTTCCTCTTCAGATGCTGTTTTAGCTTTACAGGTTAATGGGAAAGTGAACTGACACTCAGATTGGGAGCATATATAAACAATACAGAACTCACAACATTATTAAATACCCAGAAGTGTAAAACCAAAGAATATTCTTGCTTATATACTGACTAGATATAATGTAAAATTAACTGAAGTACACACATGCATTTTCAACTGAATAAAAATATGTAGATTCTAAAGTTCTGCTTATATTGTCCTTCAATGCATACAGCCTTCAAAGAAAACCAAAAAAAGCTTATAATAAATTGTAGATTACACTTTATTTTATCTGCATGGTAGGCCATAAACAATACATTGTTAATGTTACAAGTTCTTAAGCTAATATAAAATTATAATGACTTTCTGAACAAAAGTAGAAGTACATGAACTTCTTGAGAGTTAGCAAAATTTTTTTCTAGTCTAAAGAGCTTAGCAACCTGAGTAGTTGATACTGGGCATCATTTGTGTCATTCTTTTTAGGGCTGGAGCATATGTTTTAATGAATAAAAATAATCAGATAATAAAATATTTTTTCTTAGGCTTCCCTTCACTTTATTATTTACTTATTGTCATGCCTTGTATAGCAATGGATAGGATTTATTTAAATTTTTAGGATGGGCAAAAGGGTAATAATTTTAGGCATAACCTCGTATGGGTTATGCATGTGCTGCATAAATAGTATTCAGAGAGTATTCTTCACACTGGGTATCCTCTTGGTAATCACATTAAGAAACATAGGACAATTAGTTTTATACAGACTGTCTAATAAATCAGCTGGGATTCTTTTTCCCCTGATGTGTAGTCTGGGAAAGATCTTCCCAGGAAAATGCCTAATGCCCATTAATGAATATCAGAGTTTAGGGTTCAGCACTTCTAGGTTCATGTCCTGAGGCAAAAAAAGCACTGTTTTGTTTCTTAATCAATAAAGAATACATTCTCCCTGGCTATGGATCAGGGGTTTGGGAAGTGTGTATCTCCTTGACAGCATTATGTGTTGCTAGCTGGAGGCACTGATCATACTGATGTGTATTTCTTTAATTTCTATTCTCACTTTCAGTGAAGATTTAATGAGACACTGGTGATGCTTAAGAAGAGGAAAGGACAGCGTTTCTCTGATCATTGTTCTCTGTAATGCAGAGGGCGGTAGTTTTCTGACATGCAGCATTTAGCACATGAAAACAGACGTCTGTCGTTAGCAAAGTGTTATTTCTCAAACTTAGCAAAAATTGTGCAAAGGGAAGCTGGGGAAAGGCTGTGAAGCCGGGGAGAATTGCAGCGTGTGGGTCCGGGAGCGCCGGAGCTGAGTGCTGATAGCAGCGTGCTCCCGAGCGCAAGTTTCCAGAGAGCTTTTCCTCTTGGCACTGACACAGCCAAGTGTGCTCCGACACTGATGTTCCTCCAGCAGCTCTCAGTAACGCTGCTCCACGGATACAATGTCATACCCAGAGGTTCGTGGTCCACCTCAGCCTTCTGGGAGGACTGGCTACTGATGAAATCAAATGCTTAGAGAAGCATGAGATGCGGGGCTTTATCTAGTGTTTTATCTCAGCTAGAGTGGCTGCTGAAGTGCCACTGCTTGGTATAGTGGTGCTTTACACCACCGCAAATTTCTTCAGAGCAAACTCTTGGTAAAATCCTTTCATTTCCCTCTGATTGCAAACCGGTGTGAAGACTGGAATGATTTGCCTTTTGGAAGAATGTTGACTCTCGAGTGGGAGTCGGAGGGACTACAAACAGTGGGTATTGTTGTGATTATATTTGCATCTCTGAAGCTGCTTCATTTGCTGGGACTGATTGATTTTTCAGAAGGTAAAGTGGTCACTCACAGTTTGTGCTGTTTGTAGGTTTGGTGTCTGATCTGCTAAAATAGAGCATCAGCTATAAAAGCTGTGAAATGAAAAAAAGGACAGTAACAGACTAAAAACCCTGGTTTGCTTCTGTTGCTTTTGTTTTGTTTTTGAAAACAGAAGTAGATGCTAGCATGAGATTTTTATTTTACAATGAATTTATGACTGTGAGAAGATGTTCATTAAAAAAAAAAAAACTAAAATAGTGAACATAGCACCTGTCAGTTGCCTTTGAAAGCTGTTCAGTGCTACTGAACTTGATAGATTTTAGTTCAGATCGTGTTTACAAAAGGCTTTGCTCTGCTGATTTATGATGCAATTAGAGTTTTCTCCTGTATAAGTATCTGTGTTTTAAAAGTCTGTTTCCTAGATAAGTGCAATACACTGTTATTACAAGATGAGCTCTAGGATCAAGCCTGCTCTACATCTTTTAAAAAAAGGCATAGATGCCAACATTAAATGTGTGTATTTAAAATATATATCATTAATATATGTTTTAAAATTCCTGTTGCTTGCTCAAAATCTTGTCTGCTCTCTACTATATGGGTCATATCATTTCATCTGCTCCCAAAGAGGGCTTCACATTAATTTATTCTGACTTTTATTTCTATACAAAGTGAGGGTTTATTCCCATTTTATAGAAATGAGCTATTTCAGGACAGTTATTAAAGAGATTTTTTGCTGTCAACTTTTCAAGTTTCTCACAAAATGTCTACTCAGTCACTGAAGCCCTTGCTCAAGAAATACTTGCTTTTGTCATTATGTTTGCTCAGTCCAAACCAATCCTTTTTGCTGGGTAACTGCCTTCAGTCAAAATCACACAGCCAAGGGGAGCACTCTAGTTTTCTGAAACATTAACTTTTCATCATAGAATAGGATCTTTGATGGATGTAGATTCACATAATCACCTCTTAAAATTGTTCAGAGTGCTGATAAAATTTGAAATATGTAGCACTTATATAGTTACTGAACTACAGAAATAAATCATCTTTCAAACTGTATGTGGTGAGAATATATATTTGCTTTGTTACTATATAATGTATTGGTTATGGAATTACTTTTTCAGTTCTAAACAATGGATGATTTACCCCTCATAGCAGTGCTTACCTTCGGATTTTTTATACTCTGGATGTGAAACATTTGTGACATGTAAAAAAATCATTGTGGTTATAGATTAGCTTCAGTTTTATATACATATGGTAACAAACAGAGAAAAAAGATTGAAATACGATACTGCTTTTTTATTAGCATATGTAGAGTTTGATCATTTTCCTGATTTCTCACTGGTATTGCCATTAAGGCTGTGGGAAAAGGTTTACGTGATTTCAGCTCTATTAAATCACTGTTTAAAAAAATCCCTCTGGTAGAAATTACACTGATTTTAATAATAATCATAAGTTCAAGATGGTATATCCATTGAAGTATACCTTTTTGTTCTAATGTACCTAATAGTATCACAGCATTTCCTCACATGATAATAATTTCACTCAAAAGTACCTAGCAACATAAACCAATGCCTAAATGTAAAAAGATTAAACTTTGTTGATTTATTGATAATTGTGGTATAATTCCAGTGACTTGAGGGATTTCCAGGTCCCCTGAGGCTGATATGTGCTAATCAACTCTTCCATGTTTGGGCACCACCACTACATAAAACAAGAATTCTGTCCCAAATGGTTAAGGACTATTTTATAGTATATTCAGAACTAGTGATTGTTCACCTACAGAATGCAAGGAAAGGTTTTCTGTTCATATCCAAGGAGGAGCCTATTTAAACTGCCAGCATTGATCTGGAAACCAAAACAAGCAATGAGTCCTCCCCATCGAGCACATGCAGGCTGGTCATGGGTCATATGCTGAAACAAATCTGTTCCCATAGTTAAGCTTTCTGATTCCTTAAAATGCTTGTCTTAACATCCCTGATACATTGACTTATACTGCAAATATCACTGAAAGAAATGACAGCATGCCTGATGTTTGCTATTACAGGGCAGAGAAGACAGATAAAGGACAAATCCTTAGTTGCTAAGTTGCTACAACTCCACTGATTTTAATGCAGTTCTGGTGAAGAAGAGCCTGACTTACCCTCATCTCCATGAGAAAACAGGAGAATCCAGTCAATCTGCTTAGTTTTACTGAATAAACTGAATGACAGAATTAACTGGGTTGGAAGAGACTTTTGACATAATTGAGCCTAACCTATATTACTACAGTGTTCAACAATTAGCAGGACAGAAAGAAACCTGATTTTATCCTCTGTCCCAAACTAGGGAATGTTATTCTGCTTCATCCATTCTCCATTTTCCAGTAAGTAGAAAACAGACCAGAATGAAGATAAAGCTGGCTTCACTGGAGCCAATAAACTATTCCAGTTAAAAGGACAGAATGGAATCAATACAACTTTTACTAGGAGAGATTGAAACTCCCCTTTCCCTCTCCCTCCATTACTTTGAAAGTGGTTTGACACTGACCATTATCCTCCCTCCAGCTTCCTTGCCTGGAGCTTTTTCTGCTGGGCAGCTTCACTCCAAAGCTTTTCTTTTGTTACTCAAGCTGGAAGGGGAGGAGAGGAGGGAGATCAAACTGAAACAGTGGATTAGAGCAGTGAAGCAACAGGGCCAGGCTTAGAGGGAATTCATCCACCAGAAACTTGGAGAGGAGAGATGGCAAAATGAAGGATTCACTTTACATTTCTGTCCAGAACAGCTGTCAAGTAGTAGGTATGCAGAGAGATTATCCAAATATGTGAGCAACTTTTTAAAAATCAGAGAACTGCAAAAATCGGTCTTTGGAAGGACAAACTTGATGCCTTTTCCTACATCATGCACTGATTTTATCTTGAAATATAATGTCTCCTACAAAAATGTTTTACTTGTGAATAGAATCAGCCATTGTTGCAATCTATTTTATACTCCCTTATTCCTTTCTTATTCCTTACACTAATCTCTAACAGTCCCCAGAGTTTGTTGTTATCTTTCAAATGCTTATTCAGACATAAATGTCATGTTTGGCATGTGAACATTTTATGAGCTCTATATCTTTTGGTTAGTAGGACTCACTGGTGTCTGGTGACTTTAAACTCGATAGACTATTGGTAGGTAAGAATATTTGATCCTTAGTTTCTCCTACAGTGATGCAAAGAAAAGACCAGTTCACTTGCAGTTATCAATAAACATATTTGGCTGCAAATTCAACTTTGTAGGTAAGTAATTTGTTGCTTTACTTACAAATTGGAAATTGGTTTGGGGGTAAATAAAGGTAGTTTTTAATAGAGGTAGTTTTCTGCCTTAGGATATATTTGCTCTCTGCAGGTACAGAAAGAACTTTTTTTTCTCTCTAACCTAATCTGGATGGACAGAAGTCACCTCCAGTCCAAAAGTCATGTTAGTGAATTTATCTGTTCTGTCACACAGACTGCTAAAATGTGGCCTCTTTCCTAGTTCAGATACTTAAAAGCACAGAGAGGATGTTGGGTCTGTCTGCAACCATCTGTGTTAACACATTGTTAGTTACCCTTACCCTTAAGTTACAGCTCAGCAAAACCAGTAAGTTTAAAATATTGTCTCAAATGTATCACTCTCACCCTTATGAAACAGGGGAAGACATCTGCTGAGAAATTCTCTATTGCATCATATTTTCTAAGAAAAATAATTCCAAAAATCATGGGAGTTTTCTCCTTCTCTGCCTGTGGCTGACATGAATGATCCTAATTTGAATGTCCCCTCCATCCACTGAAAGCTGTGCTACAAGTCCAGCTTCCAGCTGACTCTCCTATGCTGCTCCCTCTCCTCTATAACTTCAGCCAAATGGGGTGCAATGTGGCATAATTTCACAATAAACAGGCAAAAATATGCCATGCAGCAGTACATATCCCCTTGGCTTTTGTCAGCAGCTGCTTATAACACCTGTTCTCAGAAAGATGTTCAGTTAACATGTAATAATTTAGTTATTTATGTAGTAAAATGATCACTTCCTACTTGTCTTTTTTCTTCTCCAAACAATGCAGAATTAATTTATTAATTATTTTATTTATTAAGTACTTTATTCTGAGTAATCCATCCCTGCTTGTAAACCTTGACAGACATTTTGGATTCAAGGTCTCTGAAGGAGAGTCAGTCTATTGAAGTATCTATAAAGCGCACTGCAGAGTTACTTTAGAAGACCAGATGTAAAACTGCATTCAGTGCTGCTTTAAATCCAACCTTGATCCAAATAGATGTAAAACTGAGGTGTGAATTTAAATATGCTCATTTATATCATATATTTCTGTATGCTTATGCTGGATGCAAGACAGACTGTGAAACTTACTGAAACTTGCAACTACTTTAATACTCATCCTCAGGGTAGTTGACGTTCTATTTACTTTTCACCTATCCTCAAAAAGTAGGCTCCTCCAGGCTTGGGAGAATAGTTATGTTTGTAAAACAATGTCTTGATTAACCTTAATGTTATTATATGAAAAGTGAAATTTTTACTTTGTTTTGCTTTCCTTTTAGTTTAGTGGTTTTTCTGCCTAGACCTAATGAAATGATGCAAAAATGGCATAAAAATGTAATGTAATGTGGTCAACAAAGAACAGCAAGAATCATTCTTTCATGTCAAAATGAGAGAAATCAAGCTTTTATCAAAATAGGAATAAAATGGGACAATTTGCATGAAAGTTTTGAGGAAGGGCCTGTAGTTTTATGAAGATCTTTTCATCAACTGCTTTCCATGCTTTCCAATTCTTCAGGGAATTTTAACATCCAGATCAACTAAGTCACTGTGGAAGAGGTCACTTTAGATCCACATCGGTCTGAACTGAAAATCTAGGTGCTGTTTGAAAAATGGTGAAAAAAATTTCAGAGATGTTTACAAATATTACCAGGAATATTTCTGTAAGGATAACATATGTCCTATCTCTTCATGTGGGAGTTCACAGATCCTCTTGGGTTCAGGTTCATTCAGGATATTTGCCTTCTAACTTGGGTAGGGCTGCTTTTGGCCACACTCTTCTGGGAGAACCCTTCCCTGCAATCATTAGATTGTCTACTTTGTACTCTTGATGATTTTTTTTTTTCCCAAGAAAGTACTCATAGTAATTTTCATTTTAAATTGGCTGTGTGCAGGTAGAGAAGTTTCCCCTTGTATTCATCTTTGCAAAAGTAGAGGTGCTTTTGAGCATCATTTGAAGTTTCTGTAATTCTGAGTATTCATCTTAAGAAGATTATTTATCCAGCTATCTCTTGGCCATTTCTGGCCAAGATCCATGTATTTTGAAAGGAAAGGAGATATTTTCTCTCAGAATATAAATAAAATCACCCAAAAATAAAGGCAGGTGATGTATATTTGATATCTGCAGCAAAGTCTGCATCTAACCACCATATCCCAGAGCATGGATACGAGGAGCTTCCTACAGAATGCCCTGATTAAGCATTTTCCCTGTGCACTCCACCACTGCTCCATATCCAGGCTGCTTTTAAAATGTAGCTGTGGATAAAATAATTCATTTTAAGATGACAAAAATTTGATATGACAAAATTGCTTCTGAAAAATAGCTACACTTCTTGGTCAGCTGAGAATAGGTGTGGAGAGAAAAGCATTGCCTATTCTCTAATGTACTTTAATGCTGAGAATCTAGAAGGCCTTGATGTTGGAATAAGATGCTTACAGATGTGGATAATCATTGCCTAAAATTCTGTAGAACAAGATTGAATATACACAATGACTGAACAAAACAAAATAATCATAATAATATACTTTTTATAAATAATGCAGTCACCTTTAGTGTCTTGAATCTTAAATTATTTGTTCCATGTATTTTTTGACCAGAATTATTTGGCCTTTTATATTAATGAGATATGGGATATACTCAGTGATTTTGTAGGGATTTATGTATCTGATTATGTGTAGACCTATTTGAAACATCAAAATTTACAAAGCATCTGAATCTGTTCAATGTAATGCAAAAATAATAACATAATTTAGAGATATTATGCTATAGTTTTATTGTCTAGCATGCATTTTATCTCATAATAAAAATACTTACAGAATTACCTTGGGGAAAAACTGAAAAAGCAGTTGGAAAGCTCATTTTGTAGTCTTGTCTGTGTATCTGTTTCATGTCACTAGAGCAGTATGAAGAAGCACAAATGAGACCATTCTGTTTATAGAAATGAAATATGCCCTTCCAAAGCCTAGTCAGTGAACTTCTAGAAATAGGCCAACAGTAGATTGATTGCACATGTGTATGCATGTATGTCCATTTAATGAAGAAAGAGGAATAATTTAAAATGAAGACTTTGTGTACCAAGTTTTAAAAGTGGGTAACTTTTGACAGATATCTCAAGAAAACATCTGTAGCGTGGAAGGTCTAACATAGGTACAGATAGGTCAATTTAATGTTTCTTCTTAGAAAAAGCCATTACTGATCAATGTCTGTAAATTATGCTACTGCTTAAATAATATATATTTTTATGTTAAAATGGTAGGATACAATTTTGATTGATTATTTTATAATTGCTTGTAAGTAGATTGATAGATTCCATATGTGCATTTGACCAAATTTTGAATACATATATATATATATATATTTATGAAGAGACCTTGTCTATTTCTGATAGATATTACCCTTATTTTGAGAACATTTTCAGTCTTCCACTAATCACTTAAGAAAGAATAAATTATGTCATATGAACCAAATCCTTGTTTAGACAACACAACTTTCATAAATTAAAAGGAAGGATATTGATGACTGAAATGAGTTAAACCAAAATGAAGTGCAGCAGTTTGGTGACTGTTTTGTGATGCTCCCAAAGGAGGCCTGTTCCTTGCAGCTGAAACTGCTGTGGTTGAAGTGACAGAATGGAATTAGAGAAATTTGAGAAAATATAGTTTTAAAGAAAGGGCAAAAAGAGTCTAGTTTGTTTAGTGGTCAACCACCAAATGAATAAGTAGCAAGGTAAGGAGGGTCTCAATTTTTTATTTTTTTTTTAATAAAATAGAAAAGTTAGGAAAATAATTAAGCTTGTGAGTTTCAGAGAATTAGATTTCTATATATCATTTGTCAGAGATAGTACATTTGAGCATGTACTCCTGTGCAAGGAGAGGAAATGTAGCATTCCCTGCTCAAAACCAAATTTTGTATTTCTGAGTGATCTGATGGGATCTCCTTACTAAGCTGTGATTCTTCAGACAATTGTAGTGACAGAGGGGCCGGTTTCAGCCTAGATGTATCTAAAAAATGCAGCCATAATGTTTAACCTGTGTTCTAGCAGTTTGGTCTGTATCCTTCTTGTACTGTAAATACTTTAGATTTCTTTGTTTCTCAGTAAAAGACAGTGTTCTGGGTTTTACATGTCATGATGAAATTTGAGCTAAGGCAAAATTTGTACGTTAACATTTATCTTGCAAAGTTATATTAAGGAAGAAATTATCTGAATTTCTTCCTTTGAGACAGTAACAGAAGAATATCCCACTTGATGTGAAGTAGCACTCCTGGGGAAAGGTATCACTTTCTACACGTGGTAGAGCAGTGGTATTCTTTATACTGACATACTTACTGCTAGTTACTTTTTATAGGAATACTTGTGATTAATATCCTTCTACTAATGGCTAATCTGAAATCGCCCTGTATTTCTTCTGTAGTTTGAATTGTTTATAAGTTTCTTCATTATTTCCCTGTTGTCAGTATCTTCAATTGCATAATTAAAAGAATCACAAATAAATCGATAGCCGGGTTGACATTCAAGAACTCTCATTGTGATTTCTTTCCTTTTTGACCTTAGAAAATCTAGAAAATGGTGAAAATTATACTGATTAACTCATGGGTTGTTGTGAGAATGAGTAGGTTGAAAAAGTGGCATCCACTGCTAAAGTGGGGAGGCCATATGGTGAGTATTGAGAGACAGACATCAAGAGATTTGCTTAATCTCATTGTCAAAAGCCAGGTTTGAAACTTGGACATGGTGAGTGATAAAAGCTTCAAACTGTTGAGACTTTTAAACTAAAAAATCACTCTGAATCTAGATAAAAAGGAGTTTGCATTAGTCAATATCCAAGACTTCTTATTTTTTACTAGGAATAGCATATATTTTCTTGTTGAGACTGCACATATTCTGACAAAAAGCAGTTTTAGAATATATTACAGTAAGATTTTGACTGTAGCATAGTAAGTACCTTATGTTGTACTCTTATACACTGTCTGCAGTTACAAATGCTTCATATTGTGTATTATTCTTAATTGAAAAATTTGTTTCTTCTTTTTTTATTATGAATAATGTATTTCTTTAAACTCATATGTATATATATGGAGAGAAGTATACACTCCTTTATGAGATACATAGCTCATAGAATGCATTTATATGTATATGCAATAAAGTATGTATGAGAAATAATTTTAGATTTAAATTTATGGTCTACTAAGTATTGGAGTCTGGGATACAGAGTGTGTGCCCTTGTTTCTGATACTCAGTTCTAAGATCAAGAAAAAACTGAATTTCATATAACATGAAATTCATGAGCATGTTTTCATGGTGATACATGAAAACAACTGTTAAAGTTAGATAGAAAAAGCTAAAAGTGTGAGTGTGTAGATTAGAGAGTTTTCTTAAGTCACTGGGTGAAAAAGTTAGTTTATAAAACAGAAGACAAGATGGAAGATTTAGGGTGTTGTCTCTTGTCCTTCTTTCTTCTTCATGTTCTTCTTCTAGAAGTTTTTAAGTAATAGTAAGTGATTGGTTAGAAAATACCACACTGCAGCATACAGATAATAGGTCATTAGGTCATTAAAAAAATAATATACATGTCTATTGTTAATTGGGTAAGAATAAATAAATATTCTTATATAAATATATATAAATATATTTATATAAACACTGTTCAGAGCCATTTTGTCCTTTGAAACACAAAGCGTGCCACAAGGCCTTGTTGTACCATCAGAAGAAAGAAATGTACAGATTGCAGTGATTTGAACTTGTGCAGGTAATCTAGAGAGACCTGTCAGGTTTTGTAATGACCTTCCAATAAACACAAGAAACAAGATTCTAATGAGCTGGAGAGTTTTCTCCAAACCTAAAGAACTGAGATAAACAGAGCTCCCCACAAGGGAAGATCCCAAAAGAATTTAGTCCAAAGGAGACTGAGAAATCTGAGAAAATAAAGAAAAACACAGAAGTAGTACAGCAAAATCAGAGAGAGAAAAAAATAATTTTTTAGAGAAAAGTTACACTAAGTGCAGGTAATGAATTTGCCTTATTTCACAGGCTGAAAACTAAAAAAAAATCTTAGGTGGTTGTTTGAAATATTTGAAATACAGGGCTTGTTTCTCAGTCTTTTACTTGTGTGAATAGTTTTTTAATACAACAGATTTTTAATAAAATGCATTTTTAATTTCAGCATGAGATTTTTTTTGTTATTAAAGTGTGGTGTTTTCCTGTGGATTCCATTTTCTCACACATAAGAAATAGAATTAATTTTAATTTAAAATTTTAAAATAAACTACAAATAATTTTAAAGATTTTTTTTTCTTAGTTTAATGTTGTATATAGGGTTTTTCTTGTTATATTTCAGTAATGATGCACTGAAAATAATTTTTTTGTTATATCTCAGTAATAAGTATATGCCTGACATTGCTTCAGTTCTTTCTCCCTCTGGGCAGTCTTTTGTCCTCATTACTGAAGTCACTAAATGGAGCCAAATCAGTTAACATGGAATAATCATTTTGGGATTGGATTCAGCCCCTGATGCTTGGGTAGATGAGAAAAATGTAACTTTTCTACTTGTTTTTCTCAGTTGAAGAAGTCTAATGAATTCTAGTAAATACAGAGATTTACATACGCCCATCCCTTTACTCTCAAAATACTGTGCACAAAGCAGCATTCCAAATATAGCAACCAACACAAAAGTGTAGGCTGTTTTTATAGAAGTAGAGAACCTCAGTGTATTACCAATAAATGGATGCTTCAGTTGTATATCCATATATTACCATGAATTTCTGCTTCTAGCTTTTTTCCAAATGGAGACAAAATTGCTGAAAATAATGTTAGTAAAAGCTTTTATTCAGATCTCTTTTATCCATGCCAGGTTAAACTTGTATCTCATAGATGGATGCTTGAATAGGAGTATCTGAAGTATTATAATTAAGTGAAATCCTGAGTAGCAAATTCTTGCTCTTATGAATTTTATTACATGGTGCAATTTTGTGTTATTTGTATAACAAGAGACAGTAGTTGCAACAATTCTTTTGGTTATTATTTTAAAAATTAGATTTTCTGCCTAAAGGCTTTACAGTTCAGGGGTGTTTCTCTTTGTACCACTTCAGAAGCAGCCAGAGAGAAGGCTGGCAACACAGGGAGCAGCAATCTCATTTCAAGTTCTCTGTTGCTGAGAAGGAACAAGTAGCAGCAGGTCAATATTTATGGCAGCTTGTGCTTTCTGCACTCTGCATGGCATCCTAACCTGGGATATCTGATGGCAGGGAGAGAGGGGAGATCCAGTGCAATGCCCCTGTGAATGGAAAGCAGAGCAGAGTGGGTTCTACAATCTTCTGGAGTGTTGGGGATGTGGCAAATGAAATAATATTTATATGCAGCAATATGACTGAGCATGAGAGTTTATGCTGTGTGGATAGGTCAGCCGTGACCAGAAGCCTTGCAATGGATGCACATTTTTAAGGAGAGCTTTGAACTATAATGGGTTAATTCATTAATCACAGCGTGGTTTGTTAAGGACCTGATGATGTTAGAAACCTTTTAAGAGTGGATAAAAAAAACAAGAACAAACACGGGGATGTGGAGGGCAGATACCAAAAAATTAAACTGCTTAGGATTTTCTGTTCTTGCCATTTTTTCAGGGAAGTATAGTTATTCTTACTCACTGTATTGGATGATAACACTTGAAAACCAGCTGGTTTCAAACAAAGAAGCCTGATAATGCATGACTACTAATGATAATTATGAAGATGAAGATAATAATGAAGATGCTCTGTTTTTTTGAAGACTTGAACTATGAGTTTAGGGTCAGATCTCAGAGGAAACTTTTCAGCAAATTAAGCCACATCAATTCAGTTCCTAGAAATTGATCTTTGTGACCCAGTTTTGACACCTTCATTTGAAAATTTAGTTTAAGCACTAGTGATTCTTTGCATGCTATTTATCCTTAACATAAAATCCTTTCCTTTTGAAGTTTTTTATGGTTTTTAAGTTGTATGATCAATCTCCATGGAGATGAATCCAGACGTGTCTAAACCATGTGGTTTGGTGTGGAGTGGAGTGGACTCAGATATCCAGGAAGCTGCCTGGAAAGTACATTAAATTACTTCACACTGAGAAAACAGTTTTTATAGTCTTGGTTTATGAACAATATCCCTCATTTATGTTTCAATAAATACTAGTTTTACCCTGCAGGAAGTATGAAGCATTATTTAACACCAAGTGATTCACATTGTTTTACTATGGTACTACACAGTTGTACATTTCTGAGGAAAAATTAACTTTATAATAGTTTTATTACTTTAATCCCATGATAATTGAATTCATAAATTCTTGCTTTGCAATTTATTTGAGAATGGTTAAGAGAGTGGAGTGTAATTGTAAAAATTGATGAAACCTTGTGCTATCTCTAGCTGGATATTTTAAAAGAAAAGTAGTATCATTCATATTTTCTGTTGCTTTCTTTTCAGTTGTGGTCTTTTTGCAAAACATTTTTCTATGTTGAAACCTGTTTTAGTTCCTGAAAAATTATATAGAGAATTTTTTTCTATGTCTTCTTGGCTCATTATGCAAAGGAGAAAGGAGAAGAAAGTTGACAAGTTAGAATTGAAGTTTTGCTTATTTAATGCTTATGTAGAGAAACTGAAAACACAAACTTTTCACAGAACTAATTTGGGAATTCATGGGGTTCATAGGAATATGAACTGACAGAATATGGTAAGCCTTCACCTTAGTTGATGTTTTCTGATTATCTTATTTAATATCCATTTTTCTATTTGATAAATATTTTACATTTTAATTGTTTTGTTCATTCACAATGCTTTCAGGAAAAAAAAAAGGAGTAAATTTCTATATTCTTACCCTGAATGTATTCCTTTAATATAAAATTATCCTCTCATCATCCTAGGTAGTTTGCACTTTTCAAGAGTGCATGGAAAGTTTAAAAGCAGACAAAACTACCAAGTTCTCTTACAGCTGGAATCCAGAGAAACTCAATAGTGGGCACATTCTAACTGAAACATCCATATGACAGCCCATCTCTTGAAATTTTCACCCATTTCTGTCTGCCTTATTATATTAGGAGGGTGAAAGAAAAATTACACTACGCTAGTACATATGTTAAGACACAGAGAAGAGGTGTTTAAGACCTAGAAGAAGTTTGAAGTTGGATATCTGAACTTGCTGTCCTTCTGTAAATCCTGAATTGCACTCTGGTTTTCATACTGCCAGATATATGTGTGTTTCCTCTGGCACATCTTTTCCAATTACTAAACATCCTGTTTCCAAAACATTGCTTTACAATGACAGCAGAGGGCAACCTGAGTAATTTGTGTGTATGGTAGTTTCATGATAATTAAAATGGGCTCCAGACTGGGTATGCTTTGGGGAAATCATTAATCTTCCTTGAATTATCATATCATTAAATGTGCAAGTGTCCATTAGGTATATGAAATTAATCATGTAACATGATATATTTAACAAATTAACGTGGTCATGCTCTGTGTGTAATGAAGAAGGAAAATACACTACATATTTGCTTTCTGTAGTACTATGATGTGTTCTTGCAATAGATGGGATTTTCTAAAAACTATTTTTGTCTGCGGATAATGTTTTTTTTTAAATTGCAAATTTTCCTGCATACACATCTTCCTAGTTCCCCATCCCCAGAAAGGCTGGTATGTGATCATATTTTTGGCTGATTGTTTTCTGGAAGATCAGCCATCACTAAATGCTCAATAACTGTATTTCACTTAGTGTCTGTCAGTTTGTATATTTGACACCAGTCAGCTCTTTGTCATTCAACAGCAGGATAGAAAGTATCTCTGGGTATTTTAAACTAGAATTGAAATCTCAGATTTTTTCACTTCAATCACCACATCTGTCATCCTGCAGTCCTCAGAAATGCCATGTTTGTCAGTTGGAGTGAGAGGAGGATGGAAGCAACCTCTGAATAGCTCAGTGTTACCTTATTTCTTGTCCTCTGCGTAAACCAAAATGTTAAAGGCCAAATTGTTATACTAAAGTGAAAGTTCAGATTAACTTTTAAAAATGCATTTCTTGATGTTATGGTAGCAGATAGTGTTTTATTTCAATCAATGAATACAATACCATTTGTTGATGCTACATGTTTCAATTTTTTTCCCTTACCCTCCTAGAAGTAGTAGGGCATTAAAAATTAAATAGCAAAAATTAATTCAAACTTTTGGGATTTACAGCCCTTGCTGAAGGGGACAGATTCATGAGTAAGGCTGGGCTGGGATTAACTCAAGTGATTCTGCTTCAAAATTATTACGACTATATGTAAGGTACTGGACTATGAAGGTGTGAATGTGTGATAATGCACTGGAAGTGTAATAAGCTTAAAGAAGGACTGGAGGACCGTTTGTCAAATGTATGTCAAAAATATCACCTGACAGTCCCATAGTTTAAGACTATATTTCAAAAATCTATTTAAAATGAAACTGAGTCAAAATGATCTGAAGGTTGCCTACAGAGCTCTTCAATGGTGATTTATTTTGTGGCTGTATATTGTAATAATGAATAACAAAAAACTTCCTAGAGCACAAATGATCTATTTGTGTTGTAAATGTTAGCCACCAAGACAATATTTGTCCACAAATTCTTGAAACACCACTAGGAACTCTAATTAAAATGGAAGGAATGAAACTATGACTAATTATTCATGTCCGCAGCTAAACTGATGGAATTAATTGAAAAATAATGGTAACTGTCAAAGCAAACTAAAAAGGTACAATTTCTGCCAATATTTATTGGGTTAGATCTTCCTGTTTTCTCTAAGTTGGGTACTGCAGTGGTGCTGCCTTGTCTTCTGATAGCGGTGTTCACAGGCTGGATCTACATGGAGCACTGTCCTCATTTAAAGCTGTGTCTTACCTCACTTTAACCTTTAGTCTAACACTGTCTCCGTGTGACAAACAGCCTGCCAGACCACTGGCCTGTGAGCAGGGGCTGCAACAGTGCCTGGGATGTCAGCAGGGTATGTTGCTCTGGAGACAGACAACCCTTTTCCTCCCCTTTCCCCATGTGTATTTAAAATACACTCAGTGCTGTGTACACATCATCAGCAAAGCAAATTTCAGACAGCAGAGACTATGAATAATATTTTCAGTGTAATCGAAATGAACTTCAGGCTAAAAAACCTCTTATTATTCCTTCTTCAACAATATTTTAAATTAGGTTAATACACGCTGAGGCATTTTACCTGTCACATTTAAATGAAGGCAGTGAGCCATATGCTGGTTATTTTTCTGAATACCTGTTTCATGTGAAAGCTATTTTTAATAAGAACTCACAGTTGTGACAGTTCACAGTATACATTTATAATGTATAGCTACTCGGGGCTTGTCCTGCATTTTATGCCGATTTCCATTTCTTCATGAGGAACCATCGAATATAATCCTAATTGTTAAAGCTATCAGGATTTTAGAATACATAAGAAATGTAGGATATGCCCTCCCTATTGTTATCAGCAAAACAGTGATCTTCAGACAATATGAATAAATTACTGTTTTTCAAAGAGTAGAAAGGTCAGCTTCTACCTCTCTGTTCTTTGCAGAGTGAAATTGTCTGCTTGCTACTGTTAGTTTAATAAGACCTATTAATAATATAGAACTTTTTGTCTAGGAGAAGAAAAAAAATCAAATGTCAAAGGACTTTCAGTCCCTTTCTCAGATGATGCACAAATATATCCATTCACAAAACTTGCATTATGAAAATGAGACACGAAATATTAATTGCCATTTTGTTTTGATTATGTTTTTCATTTTGTTTTTCCTGGTTTTGTTTGCTTGCTGGCACATATATGGTAATTGAAAGACATCTTTGGTTTAAGGAAATCCCATAGACAAACTGCTGCATCACAGTGGCTGACTGTTTTAATAGTTGTGAAGAAATCTACATTTCTGGGCAAATCATTTGTAGTAAAATCGCATCTAGGCTCGTTCTGCAATCTTTAAACTTTCCTTGATCACATGCTAGCAGAGAAAAATATCTCAGCAAAGGCAAATGGTTTGGGGACCCTCTCTGCCATAGGAAAGAACTGATGTCTCCATTCCCAGGAGAGGAATGGTCTGGAGACCTTATGTAGTATTTGGACTATCTACTGCTCAAAGGAAATTAATATCTCAGAATGATGACTGCTGCATTGAAAGCACATAGAAGCGTGTTTTTCAAGGTTATCTATGAGTTGATTGAGTTGTAGTGCTTTTCATTTATTCAATACTTTATCATTAGGCAACTTCACAGTCTTCTGTGGTAAGGTAATTTTGTATTTGTTGTTTATTTAAAAAATGAATAATAAACGTTGCTGACCAAGGCACAAATATTCACTTCCTTTTAAATGCTGATGGATTTACTGGTAATAGATGTAGCTAAAGTTTCTAGTTTATTTATAGTGTTGTTCACTGAAAAAAATTATTAAAGGAAATGCACAATATTGTAGTGATTATATGTTGTGCAACATTGACTATCTCCATAAATAACATAAATAATTGAATATATAATTTTTTTTATACAAACACTTATAAAAGTGACAAATTGAAAAGTAATATATTTTAGAAGTTCTTCCTTGAGAAAAGCCAGACAAAATGGATTGATTTAGCAAGAAACAAACTTTTTCCTTGGAAATAGTTATTATAAGTCCCTATTGTTTCCAAGATAAATGGTGAAAAAGCTGTACAAAATTGCTGAGAGGAAAAGGGATATGAACTATTCTCCTGAAGCAGTCTGCATTTTTCAGGCCTGGATGATACTCTAGCTACAGCTGCCAAGGTAGAAGTTATTTTGAGTCCCAGGCTTTCAGTTCTTTTCCAAAAAAGATTTTTTTTATCAGTAATATTTGTCAGTGAGCCAGAGAAAGTTCATCTGTTTGAAAGAGAACTCAGTTATCCTCACTCAGGGTCAAGTAAACTTTGGAATTTGAGTGTAACCAAAGGTTCCAACCTAACTTTATCAAGCTTTAGAATGTGAAGCCATCAAAACTCCCTTGTATTTAGACCCCTTTTGATAAACAAGTAGATGTTCCTCATTATTCAGTTTTTCAAAAACAGTAAATTCTATCTTTTATCCTCACAAGTTCCCTGATTGCACTAAAGAGTTGGTACCTTATTATTTCTAAATGTATTTCCACACATTAGAGGAATCAGCCTAGAAAAGAATAAACCATGACTTGCATTGATGTCCACCTGCCAGCCTTGCAAAATTGTCAGATCTGCACCGATCTGTTATGACTGCAGTGACTGGTGTTAAAGATTGAGAAAGTGTTAGAGACTGATGTAGAGAGATATATTGTATAATTTTCCAGTGTTGTTCTTCCTGTGTTCTTAATAAACCCTTGTTCAAGGAGAAAGGCTGGATGTCAGACTGACATTTTCAGTTGGGACTAGAGTAAGCCAAACATGAAATTGCATATGCTTTTCTGACCAGTTGTTATAAAAATATTTTGCTCAAACTTTTACTGCCAAATGAGACTGTAACATTTCCTGTCCTAAAAACTGGTAACAGGTTTTCCCATGGCACTAGTATTGGTAATAGTATGCCTCAGCTGGGACTTAGATCCTTTCTAGGGGTTTAAAACTTCCTCACTTGAAACTTCCTGACCCTTACATTTCTAAGGATAGCATTTACAAAGAATTTCATGCTGCAGGGTTCTAGGCACATTTCTTCTCTCCAGGAAAACGATCATAGGAATGTGTAAATTAAGACAATTATTTCCATTAAAGTCTGAACACTTAAAAATCAGTTAAGTAACTTTGCCTAAACCTAGAAAAAAGTGAAAGCTAGAGTAGAATAAGAGAAATTATTTCTTGGTAGGGTCAAATACATGATTAGCCATTCAGTCTAATTTATGGTGTTGTCTTGGGTTTACCTAGAAAATGATCAGTAGTGAAGATGACAGGTATGAATAAATATAGTGAAAATCAATTCAGAGACTTCTCATGATTATCATGTGGTGTCACTGTATTATGGCACAAAAAGTAAGGGAAGTTTGCAAGACACATTTATTATAAGAAACCTTTTATTTAAACCAGGTCTGATGTTGCTTCAAGTGTAGCCATTAGTTATCACTATAAAATCAACCTTTCCCAACAATTACCATGATACATGGATACTGCTGTTGATTCATGGACACAAAAAAGCTTTGCAGATCCATCCCTGCTCTTTCTGAGTTGTAAAACATAAATAAATCCTGCAGAACTCTGAGCACATGGCTGTGCTAGAGATGAGGTAATGGCTGGATTGCGGTGGAAATTTATGGATCTCCAACAAACCGTGTTTAAATGCAATGTATTATAATGCAGAGTCAGAGTGGCTCTTCCACAGTAAAAATCAAATTAGGAAATGGTGTTATTGTAGGTTACTGTTGTAGTCTTGTTGGTACAAAAATGCTGTCTAACTGAAATGATTCTTCCTGTTAGAAAGTGTAATGAAGTATTTGGGCTCTGTACAGCTGTGTTCTGTGGGGCTGGGGAGAAAAGTAAGGAATGCCTTCAGAATAGGTCCTGGCTTTTTTGTGAGTCACTCTGATAGCCTAAAAAGTGCTTAGAAAGACATATTGTCACCTCTGGAGCAGGCATGAGCAATTACCAGGTGTTTCTGAGGTGCTATTGTGTCATCACTTCTGAAATTTCTCTTCTACTATATATTTTTTTCTGATCTAAACTTTCCTTTTTCATTTGTGGAAAGTTCATAGAACTCTCTCATCCCAAAAATTGCTTGCAGCATGTGGTTGCACTTAAAAGCTTAATGACAATTTCATAAATACTGGGATGAATAAAATAATGTGTACTATACATATATATATATATATATTCAATGGTAATGAAAGTTCACTGCAAAAATAAATACTTGCCATTCTAATCTGTCAAAAATATCACTCTGGTACCTGTGGTATTGTCACTAACATTTCAGCAACCTCAGAAGTTCATGACAATGTCATAGCAGTCTGTGCCAAAGGGACCCTTCATCTGGATAAGGCCTTACTCCATATAACTGGCAAACCAAAACCCTTTTTTTTCTCATAACTTATTTAAACATATTTCCATCTGGTGGGATTGAGAAGGGGCACATGCACATAATTTCTTTGTTCACAGCAGCTGAGGACAATTTTTGAAATTCAATGTGGGTAATCTTATATTTGGCAGAACCTTAAGCAGTTTTGGCATCTTTGACAACAAATTTTTCAAGGAAATAACTTCTAGCTCTCCATTCTTCCCTCACGCCCCCTGCCCCCCCGTAATTTCATCAGAATTGCCATAGGCAACTTGAAGAATTATCTTTCTAACAATTTTTCCTTTAATTCTGCAGGTTGTAAAACACCCACACTTTTAGTTCTCTGTATTATTATCCTATTAATAACTTATAATCTTAATATTACTGATCAGAGATAAAAAATCCCTTAATTTCATTATTAAAATGTAATAATCCAAATTAATTGGGAATTATGAGGGAGGAGTATATAAATGAAACATTATTCTAAGTCTGAATTGTAGAAGAATGCAAAAACCCTACCTAAATAAAATATAAACTTGCTATAATTAGCTATCCCACAAGGCTTTGTATTTTTATGTTGCTATATTGACAACTGCTTCTGTTAAAATGGTGTCTTAAAAGAAAACACCCTTGAGGGAATCAGAAGATAGTTTCTCAGCTTTAGAAATTCTCAAGATTACATTCAACCCCCTGAAAGGATTTCTCTTTCCCATAAAGGGGCTTGAGCTCCCCAATGAGAAATGACCCTTCTGCAGTGGAAGCAGGACCCCACAAAGCTCTGATAGAGGTGCCAGATTGGCTGGTGTTTTGGATACACTTGAGTTTTTAATGGGGGAAAAAAGTTCCTTCTATGAACTACTTAATTTTCTTTAGATTCCATCCCAAACACATCACAGACAATCTAATTTATCTACTGTTTATTCTAAAGGTGGCTTCTTTCTGTGTACCATGTTAAAATTATATCCCACTAGTCCAGCAAACAGATTATATATCAAAACATCTATAATATGTCTCCTATCCTTTACACAGGTCCTATTCTAAATGGCAATATGCACTTTCAAGAGCACAATAAAGTGCTTTGGTATCAGTATTTAATTAGTAGCCTTGGGTTTTTGCAATACTCTCTCTTGAGCTGCCAATCAGAGATATCATAGGAAGTAATATATTTTTATAAAATTTAAGCTTGTTCACCAAAAGGATTTGCTGGTTACATCTACTTTTTAGACTTTTTGGAACAATTACATCTCATGTTCTGTTTCAAGGTGATCATGTAAAGTAATTTCAATATTTCATCTAGTTCCCTTGGAAACAGCTTCCTTAACAGTCTGTTACAGAATAGTGTATTAATCTTAATATCTGTTGGGCTCAGGACCTCCTGATACAGTATATGTAAGTATATGTAAAGTATATGTAAGTAAGGATATGTAAAGTTCAGTCATATGAACTTTATCATCTCTACTTGCATGGGTTGTGTCACTTTCCTTGTTGGGATGATTTTATTGTTTATTCATTCATTTATCTATAAAATCCATTCTACAAAAATATTGATGTAAAGCTTCCCTTCTCCCTGTGTTCTGTAACATGAGATTAACAACCTGCTCCCTCTCAGAGCCTCTATGAGTTAAAATTTGAGTTAAAATTAACCCTTTTATGCTTTTCCATTTCTAGAAGTAGAGAAGTTCCTACCCTCTTCTACCATAAACACCATCTCTCACTTTCCATCTAAAAATGTTTTCCAAGGGTTTTCCTTTAGGTCATCTCTTTTAAACCTGAAGGTGTCATGTCTTCTTGAAATTCCTTAATCCACTGGAAATGGTAGTCCATGTTACTGCTCCTTTCTTGAATCTCTGGTAGTTGTGGAGGAGATTTTTGTTTACAGCCTTCTCACGTATTGCTGTGTTAATAAGGACTTTATACGTGGCCACTGAGAAACCTTCTGTAGCTCTACTCTAATTTTTTACTAATTTCTGCTCTTACTTTAAATTACCTCAGTCATTTCATTTTTTATATGATAAGCAATTTAATTTTTTTCTGACTTGGTCTAATGGAAATTGTCATTTCCAATTTCCCTTCTTCATCTTAAACCAACATTGCTGTCTGCTCTCAGATTAGCAACATTCTGGGTTTTTTGTTGTTGGTTGGATTTTTAGGGTTTTTTTTTGCAGGGGATCTTTTTTCTAGTATAAAAGAAAAAAAAAAAAAGAAAAACAGGGCTCACATGAATTGTAATTCCCTGTTAAAATACTGCATATGTACACCATGTTCCAGGGCATGGTAGGACTAAAATGATTTCTACTGACAGTTCTGTACCCTCATGCCAATAAGAAAACTGTAAATATTGTTTCTCTTGACTTCTTTACTAAGTTGTATGTGTAATTTTTTAAATCCATTTTAGACTTTATAATATATTTGTCAAGTTAACTGCATTCCTTGGTAAAATGTAGTTACAGAGCTTTTCTTAACATTAATTTTTACCACTCATGTCTTTCATTCCCAGATCCTCACTGACTTTATTAGGTTTTCTACTGACTGGAAGGTGCCTACTGATTTGATTTTCCAATATATTCACCTGTGTATTCTTTGCTTTTAAAAAATAGATGCAGCAGACAAATGGAGCATGGTTTATTATTCTCGTGTGTATCTATTATAAAACTCAAGGAGTGATGGGTCACCAAGATCACTTTCAAAGTCAGTGATGATGTAAGAAATGTATCCTTTATTTCCCAGTATTTGGGATACCCATTCCTGCTGGTGAAAGATAAATCAGGAATAGTCTGTATTACTATAATTTCTGGTACATCTGTTATGCTTATCTTCACACAAGCTGGAAGGAGATTTTTCATTGTGTCTGTTTTATGTGTTTTCATGGCTTATATCCTGATGCCAGAGCAGAACATATTCCCTGTAGTTTATATTGTGCTCCATTTATATCTGTCTGGTAAAAAGCAGAGTTACTCTGAGTGTATGGCTTATTGAGACAGATGATTATCAGTCAGGGTCTGAGACACAGTGAATCTCTGAAATTTCAAAGTACCTGGTACAATAAGAACTGGGAGAAAACCCATATCAAGCTGGAATAAAAAAGGCAGTGTGAGGAGAGGTTGGGCAGCTGAGCTGTGTTTCAAGCAGTCTAATGCCTACTGTGTAAAGCTGAGGCTCTGGACAGAGGAATAATGTGTAACTGTGTATCACTTGTTCTTTAGTAAATGTTTTATGATGTTATACGTTTATAGAAATATGAAATGGCTATCTCTTTTTTTCTTTTAATTCTGTAAGGATTTGAATAGAAATCCTCTGCTAATGAGGACAGATAGGAGTGCATCCCTCATTGGTACATAGACATGTTTTGTATTACCACTAAGACAAGAAATAGGATGGGATACTAAACCCCCCCCAAAATGTGTGAACTGAACTGTGACTCTTGAGGACTTCTCTTACTGAAGAGTTCATTCATTACTAACAAGACCAGTAAACTAATATGCTCATTCTAATTGTAGGAAAATAATCCAAATGTTACTTAAACATAAGGCAGGATGCATGTAAGGAATACAGTCTTTATGATATTTTCAACAGGTTTATGCCATTTTCTTAAAAGGCATTTGAGGTATGTGCCCTAACTAAAAGGAAAAGCTGCTTAGATAAACCAGTTTTCGATTATAACAGGAAACCTACATCCTCAAAGTCCAATCTAAGTCTAAAGAAGTAGCTCAAATGTTCCTATTAGACCATCAGTTCAACTGATAACAAACAATTTAAAAGTGAAAGCCTCAGCATAGTGTGCACCTTTTTGACTGAAATGAAGCTGCAGTAGATGTACAGCTTTCAAAAACAGCCAGTGGGAAAAAACCCAACAGATATGTAAAATCAAATATAAGTAAAAATAGTTAAAGAAAAAGAAAAAAAAGCTCAAGTTTTGTTGTTTGCTATTTACGTTTTCTGGTATTACCTCAAAACTTTATATAACCACAAATATGATACCACTTCACATGAGTATTTAGACCCAGAAAGCTCTTAGTTAAACATTTCTACAATCAACAGATTATTTTGCCAAACCATAATTTTGGCCAAACCATAGTCCAACACTGTGATTTAGTGAAGTTCAAGGAAAGATGCTAAAGGATTTGTGAATGTTGCAAGGTGCTAACTGGAAAGTAATGCCTCAAGGGACCAACATTTAAGAAGGACTCCTGTCCTGACACGTTCTCACAGAATTCTTCTGGAGCACCTGCATTGCACCAGGGAAATGGCAAAGCTTTGCCCCAGTTTCTCTCCCAAACCTCTGCAATTCACCAATGTTCATAATTAAAATTACTTTAAAATGAAGGTCCTTGTTCTGGGTCACAATAATTACCATGGTGATTTAGGGAATATAACTATGTATAATTTCTGAACACACTTTGAGAATTTGAACTCTGTACTTGTAACTGTGTCAGACAGAAAACTCCATTTGTACTCCACTTTCTACCTTCATATTGGGAAACAAGCTAACAAAGGATGGTCAAGCCTTGATTCAACTTATTAATGTGAAAGTATTTTTGAACAATTTTCAGTGTTGCCACATGTGATCTTTGATCATCTGAGAAAGATATTAGACTTCATCTGATAGACATGCATAAAAGTTGTAAAAGATATTTTCAAATCTAGTGTGTTTTAGAGGGAGAGTGGATGAGATGGATTTTGTTGAGGGATAAAAATTCATGTCCAAGAGGTAAGGAAGAAGCATGCATTATTCTGATTCAAGTAGAAAGGAAAAATTGATTGTTGAAAAAATAATTTTTCACCTTTTTTTTTTTTAGTATTTGATGAGATACCTAGAGACAGGATAAAGTGTATTCAAGGTTTTTACAGGGGACACATTTTACATGCTGTAATTGTTGTTTTATCCTGAAGAGGTTAATTGTAAACCAAAATGTTGGTCAAACAAGTGCTCTGGAGAATGATGGGGGTTTAGCAATTGAGGCATTTGAGAGAATATGCATTGGTCATAAGGCCTAGGAAACTAGACTGTGGGAGATCTTACCTCTCACTCATTTATTAATGCTCACTGTCTAGCAAACATTATTGCCTGAGACAGCATCTGGAGACTGAAAATCAGATTTACATTTGAACAATGTGGTTTTGGTAAGTTAGCCCAAAACAGCAGGTTAAGGAGTGATCAGCAAAAGGAGATTTTTCAAAACTGTGATAACTGCTGGTTATAAAAGTCAACCAAATGAAGTAGGAACATTAAATATTCCTTTAAGTTAGCTGGTACTTCAGAATGTGTTTATAGCATCAACAGTTTCTAAATTAACTTAATGTTCACTCTGTGGTTTCCTGGGATGTGAGGAAAAAACAGCTTTCAGGCTACTCCATCAAATCCTCAAGCAGTTACAATAGGATTTGATTCTGCCTAGCTGCTTTTATTCTCTCTTAAATATAATCCTGATAAAACTTGCACTAAAAATCAATGGAGGAATTTAGGAGAGATTCAGGAGGATTATTTGTTGATTCCTTTCCAGAGGGAAAACTTTAGGAAAGATATACAAACCCTTGACTTACAAGTTATGGTACTCATCTTTGCGTATTTTCCTGTAAAACCAGTGGTTATTGTCTATAACTGTGAGATTAAATGTCCTGGATTCCCTAAGCAATATTTCCTTATACTTTATACAAGGACTAACCAGAGATTTTTAGAAGCTCTGTTTTGCTGCAGTGCTACTGTAGTTTTTTCAGCTCAGACCATACTTTGCTTTACTCAGACCATCAGTTTGGATTCTGATTTCCTAACCTGTACTTCGATGTTTCTGGCCCATCATATCAAATTTTATGGTTCTGCCCATTAGAGCAAGATGAGATAAAGGGTTGCTTTTCTCCTTCTTAAAAGTAAAATAGAGCATACCAAGGGAAGGTGGCTTCATTCACATCACTCTCATCTTATTTCAGGCTATCTGACTTATTAGGAATGTTTCCCTTTCCTTTATTTCTCTAATCTTCCATACAGCTTCAGAAAACTCAGTCTAAACTGCTGGTGTTCTGCAGTTACACAATTACTGGCATTTTAGAGTTCAACAGCAGTCTGTGATGGAGCAGGTAACCAAAGGAAAACAGTTGTAGTGCTGTTACTGATCAGTAAACTGATCAGTTGCTTTGTTGCATAAAAGAATATGTAGTTGGAAATGACTAGCAATATCCAATGATCAGTAATTAATTAGCAGTATCTCTTTAACAGGATGGGGGGAAATGTGATGGAAAAGCTCCTGGGAGGACATACAGACAGGATGCTGGCTTACTGATTCCCTCCTCTTCCATGGCAGCAGCCTAGGGAGAAGGGGAATGAGGGGTTGCAGTCAGTCCATAACAGTTCCCCTTTCTAGCTCCTTCCTCCTTCCACACTTTCTTTGCTCCAGTGTAGGTCTCCTTTTCATGACCTGAACCTCCAGCTTGGCCTCTCCACAGGCTGAAACTTCCTTCAGGAAATATCCTCCTGCTCAGGTATAGGGTTCTGCAGCCACCCCACTGCTGCCTAAACCTTGTCACTTAAACCAAGAACAAGCAGAAATAAAAACCTGGGTAAATATTCAGTCACTGAGTCCTAAAACCTCAGAGGCAACAATCATATAATTTTTTGTGCTATGTCACCAAGCATTTACCTTGAAACTAGATATATTCTTGAGCTTACTAGAGCAGTTAAAGGAGTCTAGGTTTCATGGTACATGAAAATATTGTTAGCATCTATCTTCAGAGTATTTGCAGACATTTCATATACATTTGTACTAATATTATTCTTTGGCTCACAGAGCATGATATCCAGTTCTCAAGTTTGCATTTTTGATGTATTTGCTGACAAGAGCTGTATTCTTTCTTGGTATTGCCTTAACTGAGCTAAACAAGTTCAGGTCACCCTGGGAATTTTTGTCTTCTTCTATTCCAGCTTCAGCTCATCTTTGACAAACATGACTGAGGAGAGTTTTCATTCTACAGAGTGTTTCTGCTTGATACCAAAGACTCAGAGTTTCACACTTCCTCTAAAGCATTTTAAGTATCTTCTGTCATGGTCACTTCAGATCAGTAGTTGATGACTATTTTATGCTCAAGTAATACATGTAGATTTTTACTTTCTCTGTCACTTCAAAATAAGGGGATCTTTTGTCCAGCTCACCTTTCCTGTTGTTAGGTTATTTAGACTGCTACTGTTTATTGCATCAAAATATTTTTTTAAACCATTGTTATTTTGGTGTTAATATTTGATACCAGGTATTGTCTCAATATTCATATGAAGAGCTGTGAAGAGAAATTTTCCCATTAAGAGGTAAAATAATTGTTTCAAAAACTGTCATGGAGAAGTAAGGAGAGACATAAATATAAACATCCTTGATAAAGCTGTCTGTTAAACTGATACTGTCTGGGTGAGAAGGAAGTTTCATAAACTCAAATAGCTGGTTAATCTAAATGTTAAATGAATGCAAGGCTTGCCAGTATACCATAAAGAAGTATTATTTTCCTGGTTTAATGTATTAATGCTCTAATAAAAACAACTAAAGCAAAGCAACACATAGCCCCTTCCTCACATACTGAGTTGTTCTTTTCTTGAATGACCTTCATAGGCTTCAGTGAAGCATCTGTTCATCTTTCCTGCCTGACAAGAAGGGACCTGTAACAACAAAGAGAGGTTTGCTTCCACTCACAGATCTCAAAAAATTTCTGTCATGTTGTTGTGTAACTTGGCTCTCAACCACCAAGATGACAACTGCACAGTGGCAGTCACATCCTGCTTTCATCTTTCTTAATACCCCAAAGTTGTTCCCCTTTCTTTTTTTGTGTCTCCATGGCAACAGCCATTAATGAAGTTGCCACAGGTGTTTTCATGACAAAACTTAGATCTGTTAGTTGACCAAATCTGTGCACCTGGAGCCTTTTCATTACCACTAAACTTACTCCTATTTTCTCTCCAACATGTAATTAATTGAGTATTTGAAGCAAATACATGGGCTACCACCCAAATCTCAATGCACCTAACTATGCCTGATCAATGTGTTTATTACCTATTTACAGCTGTGAGAGTTTGTGGAGAGTATATTGTATAAACCTCATGTAGTACACAAGTTTCTTCCACTCAATTAAGTTTCTCTTTAAAGTCATGATTTATAATTTCTGTTGCTTAGCTCTCAAAATTGTGAAATGAGGATGAAAATAATTTATGTAACCTCTGCCTGAACATAGCTCAAGCCCTGTGTATTTTAAGCTTTGGTTGTTGATGAGTATAGGAGTTTGCTTTTCATGCAGAAAAGCGGAGGCATAAAGCTGAATTGTTTTAGTGCTTTTCAAATCTGAATGCTTCATTATCTTTGGGTATCCATTTTGTGTTGCACACCAGGAGTGATTTTGATAGTAAATCTTTAATGTACATCATAAAGCTCCCATGGCAGCTCTTTTGCAATATTTTGTTTTGCTTTTTTTCCCCCCACATATTTGCTGCCCAGATGATTTAAGATTTCTTAGATCACAAGGGCCACATTCTGAGTGAAATTGTTTTTTCTCAAAAAATGTTCTTTCTAAAGGAGCTGAGCATTGTAATTATCTCAGAGCTGAGAAAAGCTTGAAGTTGCAGAGATATATTGATTGAAATTTATTACTTTGGGGCTTTGTATGAGACACAGTGACTAGGAAGAGCTTATTAACAGAAACAGTGATTATCCCACCATGAAGATGTTTATCTTGGCATGTGACCTCTGACAGTGCTAGCTCAGATGCCTAACCTTCTTCCACTAATTCTCAGTTAGATATTATAGGGAACAGTCTCTACTGCCAAATAAAGTTAAGGTTCAGACTTGTTTTAGTGTAGAATAGATACCAGTTCCTCTGAAAGCAGTGCTTTGTTCTGCTGACTTATAAACAAGCACTAGTGGTACCAGACTTTGGGGTTTTTTTTCTAATACCTTTTTGATGTTTTAAAGTGTAATGTGTAACTTGGCTCATCTTTCAGAACTAAGCAGAATTGTCTGGGTTTGCATGCATTTTGTACTTAAACTCTTCATAGTTGAGCTCATGTGTTTCTTATTCAGAGCACAGATCTCAGTATCAAAATGCTGGTTGTGAGAAATGTATAGGAAGACACGTGAAAAATAGTATCTCTGCCTATTGTACACACAAAATTTCTGGTGTATGCTTCCCAATGAATGCATCCAAACAGATAACTGTGTGATTTTAAAGTTCAGCTGCTTTCATTCAGCTTTCAGTGCTATTGAATTACTAATGATACAGTCTAGTGACAGCAGTAGAGCTACACTCCAGATAAAGAAGATCTTTCATTAAAGTGTGAGAACTAAGAGAAAGTGGCTGTGTTGCTGGCTCTGCCCTAAAACATGCTGTTTGACCAGTGTCTGTTTTGATTTGGGTCCAAGAGTCTGGACTTGGGAAAGACCACTGTCATCAGTCCAAGCTGTTACAGGCAATATTAGTGAGGAGCCAGAACAAAAAGGTTGTGATGGATGATAACATAAGATCCATTCACAGGAAATTAGATTTTTTTAAGTGCCAAAGAGAAACATTGCAGAACTCAAACACCAGTAAATAGCTGCTTTCTCCATCCTTTACCCTGGAGGAGGCAGCACTAGAGTTCCTACAAGCCAGAAGGAATGTTTTAATAATTGAAACTGCACACTTGATCTTGGCACAGATCTTCTATTTCATTAGACTTACAGGCAGTTCTGATTCCTGAGTGGTAATTCTTCACAGAGGCACAGAAATGCATACTTAAGAATATAGTATACAGACTTTTAAAATGTAGTTACCAAAATGCATCTCTTTGTCTTTATTTGGATCATTAACACTTTCCTTTTTTGATGCTGATTAGGAAGATACCCAAAACGAGAAGGAAAACCAGAAATATTTAGATTTCAGACAGCTCTTAGTAGCCAGGTCTTTAAGCAAGTGTCAGATTAGGCTCAAGTAGCAAATTGCTTGATGTAGGTGAAGATTGACCTGATGCATAGTTGTGTGTTTTTGTAAAATTAGAAACCTTGGTATCTTCTTTAAACATGCTCTATATGCTATTATATTCCTTACTGAAATTAATGAAACATTCTTGATAAATATTTACTAATTATAGCCTGACTGGAATTCTAAACAGCCAGGGACATCCATTATCCAAGTATGTGAAGGTGAAGAAGATGGAAGGAGCCCATCCTTAGGAACTTGTGTATGTGTTTTGCTGGGAGCTTGCTTACAGCACTGTACCAGCCCCTTCTGAGCCAGGGTTAGTGGTATGATTTTTTAGGCAGTCTTAATCAGCAGCCATGCTAACATAAATTCAGATAGAGGCACCAGTCCTGCCTCAAAGATATAACAAAAGTCACTATTGAGCCAACTGAATCTTCTTTATGGGCTTTACTTGGAGAAAGGAAGAGATTTATAATTTATGGGGGTCATTTGCTGTCCTTAGGGATGTGTCACTTTTCACAGAAACAAAGGTAGTGAGGCTGTCACCTCATGTCATGTATCATATCATGTCACCTCAGGTCATTTATTCTGTTGCCTAGTCTAAGGCTTTAGCCATTTCCAGCAAATGTTTTGAAACAACTAAAGTAGTGTTGGGTCCACAATATACCTAAGAAATCTGACTGATTGTATTGGAATGATTAAAAAAAATCTCGACCCTTACTGTAAATCTTTTCTAAAATTTAAGATTATTACATTCTGTTGTGACCCAACAGGCATTAGGAGATATTTCTGGTTTTTGTGACAACTTTGCACAGAGTGAAAATTGTTATTTTGTTTCCTTTCAGTCTTATCCTACTTAGAGGAAAAAAACCCTGCTTTTCCAAGTTGCTTCTAACAGAGGCCATTTAACTCCTGATGCTTATTGTGAGCTCACTTCTACAGGTCTGTGTCCCTGAAAAACTGTTCCCTGACACTGCTCTAAAGCCATACTTGAAGTTTTACTAATTTTGCCAAGTCATTCTTTCTTCAGGGAGCACTTTGCTCTTCTCTCAACTGATTTTTATTTTTTTTTTTTTCTGGCTTGTCAAAATATCTTTGAATTCTAGTCCTGTCTCCAGTGCACTCCCAGCTCTTCCCAAACAATTCCTAGAGCAGTTATTTTAATATTACGATTTGTGAGGTCATTTCAAGTAACTTACTGGTGTTGGGATGTGATTTTCAGGAGTAGATTTTGGCCAGAAAAGTCTTCTAATCATAGCAAGATCAGTCATTCATGCCAAATAGAAAGTTATAATTTCCCCCCTATTTTGGATATCATCAGTAAACACAGCTCAAAAGTATATACAGTATTAATGACACAATGATATTTGGCTTTTTTTGTTGTTTTTTTTTCTTTTCAGTCTTTAACAATGTTTTTCAGCAGAAGTGCTAAAATAAAATGTCTGCATTGTTATTTACACAAAAATGCAAATTATCTATCTTGTAAGTGATATTAAATGACTTGTAAAACTATCTTTCTGGTTATCCTGTTTGAACAGCTAAAGCAAAATGTCCGCAATGAAAATGTTATTTTATGCATCTTGGAATGTGTTTTTTACTTCCTTTTTCATCCACTGCTCAAACATGATATAATACAGTTTCAATTCTCTAATGTAATTGCATTTTAACAACCAAGTCCAAACTAGCATAGCTTTGGTAACTTCACTGTAACTGCAGTAGTTCATATCTGCCCAGAGCCTGCACATCTTTTATGAACTTCTAATTGTTAGGAGTGATTTCAGTCATTTGTGTTACACAGACCAGGGTGTGATAGTGATACTCAGGTGATGCTAATCTTGTAAGTCAGTGAAGATGAGTCACTCTGCATGAACATTTACGTGTAATAGGATGTGCTATTCAATCAGAACAAAGGTCATTTCCATGTGCTCTTCCATACAGTTTCTGTCTACGTAATTCAATCTTAGGAATGGCTTCAAATCCACCTGTTCTTGGAGACTATATTGCTTGCTGGAAAATGATACCATTTCATCTGCCATCTGTATTATAAATTTATGATTACTGATGAATCATTGTTCCTCAATATTTGACATTTTAATTAAATGTTCCCTGGAGCGCATTTTCATTTCAGATCATTAGTGTGATTCTTATTGGAGTACAGAAAGAAATGTAATGGAAAACGCCCAAGAGCGATCTGAAAGGCAAAAATTTTTCTATAGTGGGTTCCAAGTCTATCAGAGTCCCATTTTGACATTTTTAATGAAATAATTTAGACTAATTTGGTATTCTGACTGTGAAAAAAAGCTGGTATAGGTAAGCATGGAGGATCTTTCCAGAATATATGGGCCTTTCAATTTTAAATAGTCCAGTACTTCTAATATGTTCATATGGCATGTAGGTTTTTTCTTTCTCTTGCTTTTGGTTGCAATTCTTAACGAAGGGGGAAAAAAGTAAAACATTTTTTGCTGTGTTTGCTTATGCATAGTAGGTGTTACTGAAAACACCACAGCTGCAGGAGGTTTTGATTTTTGGACTGCAGCTTTCATAATGGAGATTTAGACTGGAAATTTCTCTGTTCTCAAAATACAGTGTATATTCCAAATTGCCAGCAATAAATGAGGACCAGGATAGCTTTCCAGATATCTTAAAAAGTATGGCCCTGGATTTGCTATCCAGAAGGAACTAACAGTAAATACAGTAAAAAACATTTCAATAAGACCAGAATCGGCAGCAGATTTCAATGTCTTTCTGAATAAATATGGATAGATAAATAGTAACACTCTGTTGACCAGGAAGAGGTTTTGAGTTTTTGAAACATAATTAGATTGATAGTTCCATTAATCAGTTGAAACATTCCTCAGTTAAATGATTCATATGTACAAAACTATGATTATCCTCATAAGGTTTAATTCAGAACTGATTTTTTTTTTTCATCCAAACTATTTCCATAAAAGCACAGGACTGCTGTTCCCTTACTTTCTAGCTTTCCTGTGTCCACTTCTGTCAAAACTTTTCAAAGAAATTTATCCTGAAGCGTCCTAGGATGCTCTAGGTCTTTTGTTTGAGTAGAATCACAACAACCTGGTGAAGAACCTTGGGCTGTGTTTGTGAGCAGTGTGAATGTGCTCTGAAGGACCATAATGCTGAAGAGTAACTTTTAGCTAAAGAGTAATACTTTGATGTATCTCTTTCATGTTGGAAACAACTGCCAAATTCTTTCATTCTTTGCTCATTCCTTCATTCCCTTCATTCTTTCTTTCATTCATTCCTTCCTTCATTCATTCATTCCTTCATTTCCTGCTGTTGCTGCTGCTGGCTTTATGCTCCTGAAATTACTGCTTTGTTTTTGAGGCAGCATCATAAGGGAAGATGCCATGTGTTCTACTTGCAGGTTTTGATTTATTTTTGGATAGTTCTTCATTAAGGTCAGAGCATTACCGCACACTTCACACTATGAGAGATTTCAACAAACCCTAACATTATTTCAGAAGATTTTATTACACTTGGGTTTCTGCTGTAGTAAGTCTCAAATGTGCCATCCAAGAGGTGGAATCTCCATCTCTAAGATAAGTTAGTGCATAATTTTCTCTCACCTTATTATTTTGAAATAATTACTGACATTATTTTGAAATACAGTATTGTCAGCTGGAACCACTTCTTAATGCAGTGTAGCCCTTTTAGACACACACTGTGCAGTGAAGACAATTTTAATTAAGCAGTTCTAAGAATTTCATTTATTTAGCTGTAATGAGCCCTGCAGCATATTAGTGAAATGATAAAGTTTTTTCTATTCTAAAAAAGCTCGCAGTCTAAAAGCTATGAACTAGTTATTTGAAGGAATAAAATAACATTTTTTGCTATTGTTACAAATTCCCTTTGTGTGTATTATACCCTAAAGACAGTTTAGGAAAGGTTTTGATGCAAGTGATGCAACATCTTGTTTAGTAGCATCATTGTCTGAGGGGGTGAGATGAAAATAGCAAATGCCATGTGAGATAGTTTAGTTATACAAATTGAATAAGGAATGTTTAGCAACTACAATAAGTGATGCTTTGACAAAGTCTATATTGATTAATTCACCAGCTGAATATTTTAAAAAAATATTTAAAAGAAAATATATATAAAAATCACACATAGAAAAATTGCATTGCAACTTAGAAATACAGCAGCAAAAAATGTTTAATTTAAAAAGAAGCCATTTTCTTTGATATAGTTGCACCACAATCATAATTAAAAGCCAAAAATTCTTCTGAACAGAGTGGTTTCAAAAAATGGTTGACTCAGAACTGAGGAACAATTAGAAATGAATTTTCTGTATAAAAATATAAACATTAACAGTTGTTTATTTCAATGCAAGTATTTTCTATTGCTAATCAAATCATAGAACTCCTCCAAGAACATTTGAGTCCAACCAGCACTGCCAAGTCCAGCACTGAACTGTGTCCCTACGAGCCATGTTTACATCTCCTAAATCCCTCCAGGGATGGTGACTCCCACACTTCCCTGGGCAGCCTCTTTTAATATTTGACAGCTCTTTTAGTAAAGCAATTAGCACATATATATTTTAAGTTTATCAGACAGTGGTCCTGTCTGACAAAAGGACATGTAACAGCCTCGATATCAGCAGGACCCTAAAGGCTTAATCACTTCCAGCTACAGCTTTGCCAGCAGGACAAATTGTTATCCACTGCTTTCTTACAGACATTTTTCTCTCTGGAGTGGTTATTGTCCTCTCACATCTATTAGTTCAGTCTCAAAAATAAACCACACTAATATAATAGTATTTTGTTCACATGTCTAAAGATATATAAACGATTGAGTAATGAGGTTTTATTTCTGAATTAACTGCCATAATGGTTGTGTCACTGGCTACTCAATGAGAAAAAGAAAATGGTAGATGCTAATTTGCAGTATATTGTACTCTGAAAAATGGCCAGGTTTAATCTCAAGAACACATTAAGCAATACTGTAACAGAATGCTGTAGTAAATTGCTTATTGATTCTGAACAATAGGTCATCAGGTTGATTTCTCAATGCTCTTTGTCCTGTTCCCTCTTTTTTTTTAATTTATTTTTTATTTAGATAACAATAAAAGTTCTATAGATGGCAAAAACAGCATTAAAGAGTCTAGAGATCTTCTAAAAATGATTAATTATAAATAAAAATGACACTTTGAAAAAAATTCTTCCATCGCTAAAACAAAAGCAATACCAAACACCTACAGATTTTTTTCAAAAAGCTTAGTTAGCTGGCACTAATATAGCCATGATTAATCATTTATTGCAAACAGTCACCAAAAAGATTACTGATGGTTCATTAGGTATCTTTTTTTCTCAGTCCAAGCGCTTTAATTAGGAGAAGGGATTTCAAAGAGAAATCTTCCTGATGGCCCTCTTCCTGAACCTCAGTAATTTCCTGAAGTTTCAGAGCACAGATTTTCTTTGCAGGTAATTGCAGGCAGAATGGTACAAGGCTCTGTGTCATTGTCTAGTAAAGTGCAGCCACTCAAATTGGTTTGACTGTCCAGAGTGACAATTCCCCCAAATCTCTTTTCCTCAAGCCTAAGTGATCTGAAAGAAAAATAAAGAAGTGAGAGCGCTGCTCTACTTTTCTGAGCTAATAAATCTCCTTATGACACAGGCCACCCAAACAGGCATTTTCTGAGAGATTTCAGTCCTACTCCCCAGTTAAGTCTTTCATGCAAACATTCCTGGTGTAGCAGCCTACATTTAACAGCATCAATTTTAAAATAATTTTTATATATAAAAAGATGAGCTTGTTTTCCTCAAAATATTTTTTTTTCTCTTTCAGCATGTTTATTCTGTGGATTTTATTACTGTCTATATTTTTTTTTTGGTTTTTTTCATTTCTGAGGACACCAAAACAAGTAGAGAGATTTAATTTCTTAATAAGAAAATGTGCATGTAAGTCACAAAACTTATCATTAAATACTTATATCAGAAATAATATCTGAAATTATTACTGTTCCTTTTAAAATAAATCTATTTCTTTCTCTGTGTCCCATGTCCTAATTCTATAGGCAAACAACAACATTTTGTTCTCTATCTTCTAGCAGACCTTTGAAAACTTTTTTTAGAAAATACCATCTTGTGGTTTTGTGCCTGCTATAGTTTTTTTTTTAATACCTAATATTTTTTTTTCTTTCCAAAAGAAATACTTGAAAGGGTGCTTTTCTTTAAAAGTAGATAAATCTAGCCTAAAGAAGCTATTTTCTTGAAGCCTGTTACCAAAAGAGACAGAAACTTTTGCAAAACTGCCATAATTGGGAATTTGCTTTCTAGTTCAATATTATTCTAAATTGTTGGGAAGGAATTCTCATAAATTATGGATTTCTCTTTTAAATTCTTAGTGTCTGTAAATAAAATTCGATTAATTGGATATATATGGACTTTTGAAAAGGTATTAAGAAAGGGTCCTTCCCTTCTTACTGCTTCTTTAACCAAACTGATTTCATTATTCTTCATTCTTATCACATAAAGTGAGAATTATTGGTCTTCCTGTAAGTATTGGTAGTGCTCTGTATTAAATATTCAGAAACATAACATTTTGTCAATGCACTAGAAATAGAAAGATATTTTCTATGTAAATGCTTTTCCACTCTGTTATTGTTTTAATTCTGCTTCCCAGTCTTTAATAACTCATATTAGTTCTAATGTTTATTTTCCAAAGCTGTCTCTGTAAATTTTTACAAGCTACCTACTCTATTCTTAGCTCATTTCCTGTACTCTGGCTTGCCAAGTCATTGCTTCCTACTTCAGCTCATTTCTAAAATCCACTTCTCATCTATTTTACTTTATTTAAATAGATCAACAATATCTGTTATTTTATCAGCTTCTGCATTGGGTCAGAGTGGAAAACCTTGAGACACTCTCTGTTACTGATTTGCACTTGGACTGTAAAATGCATCTGGGCTTTTCTAGGTACAGAACTTCCACAGGAATTCACGTATTCCCTGCTCTATGCTAACTGACCATAGTTTGATGACTGACTGATAGTTCTGAGCACCAAAGTCAATGGCTTCTTTTAAAAGTGCATTCATCTTTTTGAATGTGGATTCTGTTCAACAGAATTTGGGATTTTTTCCATTGAGTTAAAATCATACCATATTCTATGTAAAACAAGATCTACAATGAATTCTTCTCTATATTCACATATTCCTTGAAGTTAAGTTCCACAAGCAGACTGGCCTGAAAGCCAAACAGTTTACTGTTACTCATATCTTTCTTCCTTAGGTTTTTTACCACTTAGCTGTTAGGCATTGAGGAACTTTCTCAGAAGTAATGTACTTTTTACTGCGTGAAAATCTAAGGGACATAATAAGAAATGGAGTATTTCTTCTGCTGAAATTACCTTAGACCAAAAAAAATTGAGAGCTTTATTCAAACATATTTGGAGAATTATAGACTGTAAGAATATTCTTTTTATTTTGTTCTTTTTAAGAAATTGCTACAGATTTGCATATCTACTTATAATATTAATTTGGTAATGTCTTAATTAGTGTATTTCTTAAGAAGTAATAAAATATATGTAGTTATTCCAGATTTTTCTTAGTATGATGAATTTTTTTCTGAGAATTTATATAACTGTATATATTTATTCATACATGAATATGGTTATTGCTCTTTCTGATAATCTGATTTTAAATTGAGCAACAAATGACATTAAATTTTGTAGACATCATTTAGACAATAAGGCTCCTGTCTCTAGCCACTGACATTAGACAGGTGTGCCATATGGCTTTGTGTATGCATATGTAAGAATCCATAATGGATGTTGTTGTTTCACTCCTTTATTGGTTTTGCCTGATTTATCTTGTCTGGGCCTTATTGGGAAGTTTATATTTCACACTTTAAATAGTTCACTGTGGCAATTAGTCTGAAGTGATATGTTGTAAGAATGCTACAGAAATAATCTGAAATTATTTCTTTAAAGCAAAGCTTCTTTGTGTTCCATTGGGAAAAAAATAATTTGAAGAAGTCTTGAGAAACTAAAAAGGAATTTCAGTTTATTCCTGGCAACAGTTTCCAGATTCACAGGATGGCCAATATCCACGTGTGGATGGGCTATCAGAAGACAAGAGAACAACTTGAGGACAATTGCCAAACTATAATAATAATAAAAATGTCCAAGATATTTTATTTAATTACAGTCAAGATTGGAAGTGGTTTGGAAAACAAAACTAAAAAAAACCCCAACCACCTATCAGAGCCTTCTGTAAAAAATATAGCAAGTGTGTATATGTGCTTTTAGGCCTGATAAAAACCAGTATCCAGTAGGGAAGTTTATTCTAGTATGGCAAGGGTGTGGTTTGTCAGGATCTCTGGGGAGTCTCTGAACTGAACAGATTTGTCCTGGCAGAGATCCCAAATCAATAACCTTTGCTCTAAAGGGACTTTGCAAATAAGTATTTTTGTTTGTGAGAGGGCCTTTGGGGCAGGTGGTTTCTCTACTGGAAGTTTGCCTCTCCTTGTTTCCTGTATGGTAGCACTGCAGCACTCAGTGGGCTTCCTACTTACTCTTTCTCCCACATTTATTGATTCATAAATTGATGCTCCTTTGGTTGCTCCTTTTACCACAAGTTGATACATGTTGTCATGGATGGTTGACACTGGTTTAGCTGAAAATTTTGAACACTAATTAAAAAAGCATTTAGGAATAGGGAATGAAAAAGACATAGGGATTTTATGTATAGCACATAAGTCACAGCTGACTTATACCAGGATCTCATGTTCAAAAGTCAGATATATTTCTTTTTGATTGACACCAAGTAGGCAGGAGAAAAATGAGATACAGCATCCTCTTCAACAAGCTGAATCACAAAATATCCTGAGTAGGAAGGGCCCCACAAGGATCATCAAAGTACAATTTGCTTGGAAATGACTGACTCAAAGCACAAAAATTAGATCCATGAGAGTTGTGGTCCCAGCACTTGTTCCTCCTGCACAGGTGAAAGTTTTGTCAGTCTCAATGTAAGTTTGCTTCATGCAGCTCATGACAGAGCACAGCAAAAGCTCTTTGCCTGAAGTTAAAATCAAGCACTTCTTCCTGTTCAGTAGCTACAAGTCTTTTGTTCTCTTGAGTAATTGTTTAAAGCTTTTGGAAAACATTGTCATTTATAATTATCCTGTACGAGATTATTGCCTAAGGATCATCTTGGGTTTACTACAGTAAGTCTCACGTGAATATAAATTAATGTTCTTTTCCTCTCACACGTAGTAGGACCTAAGTGACGAGTAGATAGATACAGAGTCATTGATAAAAGCAGAAATATAATACAAGTAAAATACAAAGCAATGCATGCCTTAAATGCCCTTATTCGTGTTGTTCACAGTTCTTTACTTTTCACTGAATATTTGATCTGGTTGTAGCTCAGCACACAAATAGAAGACTTTAAAGGGATGGGAAAAAGAAGAACATGGTCCAGTTTTCATTTCCTTGTGCATGTGTAGATGTGAATAGAAAGTCTGAAAGTCTTAGCTAGAAATTCAGAGAATTGGGGGATGAAAAGCTGAGATCACTAAGAGAACAAATGAAGATATCAACCTTATATTAAGGTAACTAGTCTCAATGAATTAGATGTATTTGAAGTGTGGAGAGTTTCCTCAAGATGAGAATGCAGTATTACTGCTGGAGGAACAATATGCAGAGACAAGTTTAGAGAGATGTCCATCCATGTTACAGCACAGCAAGCACTAACTCCATGTCAGAATGGAGTTTATGTGATGTTTATGTCAGGGCAGGAATTTTATCTTAGTAGCAGATTTTGAACAGAGTGCAGGAGATACTAAAGCTAGGAATGCAATTAATACACAGCAAGTGAGAGCTAAATTTTGAAGTTTATATGGCAAAATCGAAGCTGCAGGCAAAAAAGGAGAAATTGAGCACTACCAACTTAAAAACATTTCAACCACAGGGAACTGCATTTTTTAATAGTTACAAAGTCAGGAGGAAGTAATCAAACCCCACTTGTTGCAGCACTTTATTTCTTCCATCTTGTGTCCTGATTTGCCACAAGGAGGACTTGCTGCAGTCAGTGTTTGTGTGTGTGCCTGTGCATGCAGTTATTGGTTCATAGAGAAGAGCATCTTTTAAAGGCTGTCCAAAACCTTAGAGTTTAAACTCGTGTTCAGTAAGTGATGTTTCTTTTATCATTCAGTGTTAGTCCTTCTTTATTTCCTTTGCAGTGGTTAGCAAAGCATTTAGGATGGAATGTTTCAATTGAAACTTTTTTCCTAATGCTTTTGCAAAGGTTTCAAAGTTCCTTTTAAAATCAGATTTCAAATCTCCTTGTTCAAGGAACTAATTTTATTAGGATTTTTGGGTGGTGAAATCCAAAGGCCTTTTCTCCAATTGCCCTCATAATGCTCTGTGAATTAACTAGCCTTGAAAAGACTGTAATTCTTAGAAAAATTAACAAAAATAGATTTTTTTGATTTTTTTTTTCTATATTTATTTCATGTGTTAGATAAATCTCATTGTTACGACAGTGTATAATCATCTAACATTTCTCAGGCTGTTGCTAGTTGATAATTTCATGGTTTTGCTATACATGGTATCCTTCAGATGAAATAGATGTCTTTCAAAACATTCTTGAATAAAGAAGACAATAAATGCAATTCCTAATCTCAAAAGGTACCTTGGAATACCTCAACTTCTTTCTTTTGAAAGGATTAGCAGGAAAATATTTTTTGTTGTCTTTCAATAACACTGCGCTTTTTCTCCAGCTCTGTGATGTAGAAAACAAAATCACATCAACATTATGTGAACTTGACAGCAAGGTAGGGCCACGCTTGCCCAGGTTAAGCATTTGTTCTCAATCCCACCCAAATACATCACTACTCCAGGCATTTAGACATAATTAGTTTCAGAGACATGCTCTCAGCTGCATTAGGAAATTAAACCAGTTTTACAAAGGAAAGGGCTGCTCTTAAACAGTCAGATGCTGTCAGGGGAAACAGTGTAAAGGAAGAGAGGACTTGTTAGGAACACTGACTGTGCAATGGATTCAGTTGAGTCTGCCATTGAATCACAGACTTATTTTTCCTAAAAGGAAGAAATTACGGGTTTTTCTAAGCTTACTAAAACATTATTTCAAAGTGGTGCAAATGCATTATAGTGTATAATATATTAGCAAATACATGACTCTTGATTCTTATGAAAATTTAAACTGGAATTGTTGTCAGTTAAGTTCTTATATCCACCACTTTTTGTTGCTTCAAAGAGACTTCTTTAATGAATACTATTAGAACTCCAGTGAAAAAATGACAGTATATGATCACTGCTTTCCAGAGCACCAAGTCTTCAGCCTGAGTTTAATGAGTATCTCTGAATGCAACTGTAGTCAAGATGGATGAGAAGATTGAGTAGAAGTTCTGTATTTTGTAGTAAATTACCCAGTGGTCCTTATGGGATGGAACTGACAAGAAAATATTTGTCACTTCTAGCGAGCCTGATTGCAAATCTGTCTTACTAAAATCCATCATACTCACCTGCCAGGTGTTTTTAATTACAGATTTAAAGAACACACCACCGTGGTGTTATTAGCACCATTAGCACCACGCTCTACCCAACTTAGACTGTCATTTGTTGTGTGCCTAGAAGTGCTTTTCAAGATGGAGCTCTACACACAGTTGTAAAAACTACAAAAGTAGCTGCATCATTCTTAAGGAAACCAGAATAATTTTCTTAAGGAAACCAATTTTCTTTTCTTAAGGAAACCAGAACAAACATTGCTCTTACTTTTTTAATAGTAGTTTAGTTAATAGGGTGTACCACATCTAGCTACATAAAATAATTTATAACTCAGCTCTGTACAAAGGAAAAGTAAGTGTAAACACAATGTTACACTTGGTTTTAAGGCTAGCTGATGAAGAAGGAGTGATACCTATTTCTTCTTTATAGTATTTTTAACAAAGCATTTAATGAATGGCACTATTTTTGGTTTCTTTAAATGTTTTTACAAAAGTGAAAAGTAACATCTTCATTACCTTTTTCTGCTTCTCTTCTGTCTTAGTCAAAAAGGTGATTTTTTGAAAGCAGGATACAGATGATCAGTGGAAAGGGGAGCACTTTACCTTAAGACTGGCAACTTTGCAACTGAAAACTCTTAGTATGTCAGAAAGGTGTGGTGTGTTCTGTGCAAAGACAGTGTGATGCCACCATCAGCCCCAATCAAAGTGAGCTTTACCCAAACCACAAAAATTTACAAAAAAAAAATGTTAGCAATTTAAGTATGGAATAAAAAAGTTAAGCTTCAGGCAAGTCATACAGGATTCTGTGGAAAATTTGCTGTTGACTTTGACAGCAGGCTTGGAAATGAGCTTTTCCTGGCTGACCTAGGTCATAGCTGACTCACTGACTAGTTCAGCAGAACTGAAAAGCATGTGCTGGTTTAATTTCACCATTTTGTGGCAGTTCTCTCTAAATTCCTATAGAAGTTTTTAAAAGCACATTACAATGGCTGCCTGGAGCACTGCAGGTTAATTATTTCCACTCAGCTTAATTAGATAATAGTGAACACTATGAAGGTATACTCCTCAAATGATTCATTAAAAGTATCTCTCTCTGGTCTTTAACTTCCCTGATGAGTATGAAAAGTCTTCTCTCCACTAAATACTGGTGTGCTTGTTAAGGGATGTTATAACATGCTCCACACACGTGATGTGGAGGAGACACAGACGCTTCTCCTCCCTGCAGGTGGTACCAGACACGTGGGCTGTGACCTCTGCAGCCACTGGCACTGAGCCTCTCACTCACACTGGAGCCTGCTGTAGGTGTTTTTCAGGACATGAACCCAGCACAGGCTGGGGCCCCCACCCACTGCAGTGAGTGGCACAGAGACTGGCTGCAGCCAGAGAGTGACACCACAGCCCTGGGACACCCATGGTCCTGGTCTGACTCCTGCTGCTGCCCCTGTGGCAAAGGCAGTGTCTGACTATGGATGCTAAATGCAAAAAGTAAGCAGGGAACAGAGCCTGTGTGAAACTAAGTCACACAGGCTTCTCAGTCTGGCCTGAGAAAGCATGAGAAAGAATCCAAAAGAATCCAAACAGTCCTTGGTAAAGGACAACACTCTGCAGGTGTTGTTTAGTCAAGGGGTGGTGTTCCACTTAACCAATGTTGGTGATGTGTCACTTTAATGACCAATGAGAGTTTTACCTCTCGGACCTTCTTGAACATGCATATAAAAGAAGATTAAGGATAATAAACTTTGCTCTCTTGGACAATGAAGCTAAGGGAGTCAGTGTCATGCTTATTGCTGTTGCTAATATAATGTGACATCTGAGTCCAGCATCGTACCTGCTCACATACAGCATCAACATGGTTTAGATAAGAAGCTAAATTTAGAGGTAATGAAAAAGAAAGGTCTCTTTCTTTTTCATTCAAATTTATTTACTTTTTCATTCAAATTATTAACTCCTCTGAAACAATTTTTTCTTTTTTTTCTCTCTCTTTTCTCTACTGAGCTCTCATTCCAGCTCATCTCTTATCACCCATTCGATTTCTGTCACTCACTCTTGGTAGACTAATTTTTTTTGTTTTCAGTTGCTTTCTCTCATCTTACAATGGTGTTTTTCCTTTTTTGCTTTCATATTTCACAGCACAATCACTGTGTGCCATTGGTTTTTAACCTCCAGGTTAGGAGTGATCCTTCATTTCAGCTGAAGCATCAATTAGTTTTCCTCCACTGCAAAACTCAATGAATCTCCACTAAACCAGATAAACTCAATCTAGCAATTAGTAGAAATTCAGTCTCTTTAACAGCTTTTCTTTATGGGTCTGTGCTTCTGTTGGTGACCTGCTACATGCTTTGGAGGGCTTTTCACTGCCCCCACTGTCTCTGGTGCCATCTCTGGGGCCAGCTTTAGGCTCTTCACTGAGCAGGGACATCACCATAGAGGTGTCCAGAAATGTCTGCCCAGTGCTAGGGCCCATTTCACTGTTACTCAAGTTTCCACCTTCTTCACTCTGTATCCATAAACCATCCACAGGATCTCCACTTTCTCAGCATCACTTGATATTCCTGTGGCATTTAATTGCTTGTGAAGACACACAGCCAGAGAGAATGATCTCTCATCTGTCTTAAAAATTTCTTCCCAATCTTCTTTCTATATCTCCACAAGATAAGTAATTTTCTGTTGATGTAACTTGTTCTGTTGTCGTGGTTTTAAACTAGTAACTAAAGAAATTACTTATTTCTTGTTGTGAGATATGGATTAAATCAAGAGCAAAACAGGCTTAAAACTTAAAAGGAATAAAGACAGTTTATTAACAAACTACAAGAATAAGAACACTAGAGTAAATTTCCAGAAAACCCCTTCTTTTACATTTTTAACTATTTCTTTCTACACATGACATGATGACATAGAGACAAATAACTTTAAAACTTTGGTGGCTAAAAACAGTCTCAATTTTTGTTAGAGTCTTTTCATCAGTCTTTATAGAGAAACAGAAGTCTCTTTTTGCCAATCTATGGAGTTCCTCACCAGAAAACTATTTTTGTCATAGTTTTCCATTTCTCTAATGCCAGCTGCCCGGAAATCTGTCATTAGATCTTCTCTTCCCATCTCACATCTCTCCGAGGTGTGCATGGGTCACTAAAGTCTTGGGATTTCATTTTTAAGGATGAGTTATTCAAAGGCAGAAGTCCTCTTCATCTGTTTCTGTGAGCTCTCTTGGAAAACAGTTTCTCTTTGCTTCCAAGGCCTCAAAATCTTCACTCTACTTGATTCTAGCAACTCACAGTGTCTCTTTTGCTCAAAACCCACACTTTGAATACTCTATTCTTCTCAATATTCTTATAATGAATTACAGGAGTCTCTTATATGATTATTGTCTATCTCTATAGCTTTAACAAAAAGATATTTCAGCTATTAAGCATCTTCTTATTCTCTCTCTCTTATTTAAAACTTAACTCTTTTCCTCACTGTTGCATTGGTGGTTCTATGATGTCTTCTCTATGTTAATTGTCTCTCTCTCTCCCTCTGTCGTTCTGAGAGAAGAAGTAATCTGTATGTTTACTCAAAGTAGTAAAAGAATTAGAGGCTTAAAAAGCTACAAGAGTTCATAGTATCAGGTTTCAGTCTAGCAGCAACAACTACAAACCAAGCTCGGCTGACCAACGCTGCTTCTCCCCTCCCCCCCTCCACCCCGCGGCCTTGTCGGCCTGGAGGGAGGGGGGAGAGGCCACACAGCTTTGTTACCTTGTCAAGAGCCGGAAGCGAAAGAGAGCGAGAGAACACTGTCTGTACTTCTTAAGGGGGTGTTTACAAGTTGAATTCACTTTTTAATGGTCAGATCTGCTGTCAATTCTTGGAAATGACTGATAATTAGTCAGGAGGAAAAACTCTCATCAGCCATCAGCACCTCCAACTTCTCCTCTCTCTTCAGCTGCCTTAAAGGTAAAGCTACCCCATGACATCTGTGAACATTTTTATGCATTACAGATAATTAAAAACTTCTAATAAAAACAAAAGGGTGGAGGGAAAAGGAAGGAAACTACATAGCTCAGCATAGCAGTAAATCTGATACACTGTGCATTTTTTCATATGCTCACATGGTCCACTTTAAGTGTGGTTTTTCTAAAGAAGACTAGTGATCTGGTATAAATGTGTTTCCTGTCATAGAAGATCAGCCTAATTTTTACACACACTTAGAGAATGTGTGTGAAAATGTGTTAGGTGATATTAAATTAATTAAGTCATCTTGACATACTAGTGCACTTTCAAGTATTGCACTGAAATTTAAGAAACTCTGCCATTTTCAGTGTTTAGGCACCTGGAGATGTTTACAGCAGTTTTAGATAAAGTTTACATTGAACATTTGTTTAGAAACTGTTCATAACATATTCAGTTTTTCAGATTGAAAAGCTGTATGTATCATGTAAAGGCATGGTCTAAATGATAAAGCTGTGGTTGGGGAATTTAATGAAGACTGTCAGGAGAAAACTATGGCCATGTCTCTGCTTTATCAGTTTTATACTTTGATGCTTATCCACTCTATTTCTTCTCTCCAGTGATACTACTTAATCCTCTCTTTCATCTTTTTTCCTTTGACAATCCCACAAATGCCAAACTATAGTTACTAGTTTTGACAAGATCGCTGGTTTTTTTCTCTTCATTTTCAATCAAATCCTGTTGCCTCCAGACTTCCCAATTGGCTCTGATCTCTAATTTATTGGTAGAGAAGTGTAACTATCAGTTCCTAATCTGCATCTGCCATTGGGAGACTGATTTATAACAGTATGTACAAGAGAATTTAAAGCGAGAGAGAACAATCTGACTTTTAAATTAGAGTTCCAAGGTATTCCCTAAAATACTGCCATCCATTCTTTTAACTCAATACCTTCATGGGTGATCTGATGTGATCTATAGGGTTTTAGTAGTCAATTAAGTTGATAGGTATATATTGCAATGAAAAATAGGAAGCTAGGATCAGTAGAGGAAGAATCAATAAAATGCATGCATACAGACAAGTGAGATTGTTAAGAATGTTTTCCTGGCCTGGCATGACAAAAATGCTGATGATCTGCCAAGTAGCCTTCTGACAGCTCACACAGTTCCTCGGCAGGTGCTTCCAAAGAACTGAGGCTGAGGCTTATAAATATTTATGTTGTACATAATTTCATTCTATTCCCCAGCTTACTACACAGAAGGCACATGTACCCTGATTTGTCTCTCTCCCACAAGTCCTGAGTTGTGTCTATGAAATCTGCACTTCATTTTATCTCCCCTGCCTCTCCATCTGTGATGAACCATTAACAGTTTAGTGGGGCTGCCAACCTTTAAGGCCCTGAGAGAAATTCCATCATACAGCTGAAATTGAGCGTAAATCATCATGTCAAGAAACCACTTAATGCATTTCCCTTTCAGTTTTCAGTCTTTGTCACTTTTGTCTCAAAATTTTGTATTTAGAAAAATGATCTGTCCAGCCTAGATTTCAGGTCTTATGACAAATCTCTTCCAAAAATGTCATATCCAGAACTAATATAACAGAGAAATTTTCCTCATTTTTTATGGGAAGAAATAAAATCCTCTAGGTGAACAAAATCCAGATTTCAGCACTACTGGGAGTTTAGCTGTACTGTTAAGGAATTGGAGGTGGCCAGTGGATTGTAAATGCTGCTGACTCAGAAGCAGAGTTAGACTCAAACAGCGGAGCTAACCTGCTGACTTTTCCAAATATAGGAGGAAGACTTTGAGAAGGAAAAAAAAATTAACAGAAATAAAAAAGCATGAAGAGAAAAAAAGAGTGGGTAAAAAAAAGAGGTCGTTTTCATGTGACTTTTGTCCTTCACTAGCAGTGAAGGAGGAAATTGGAAAAATTGTTTCTAGTTTTTGAACTAGAAACATCCTCCTAAATAAGATGATTACCAGCCCAAAAAGCTTTTAGGGACTCAGATTACTATGCCTTCTGAGTATATTTATCACCTAAATCCCATTACAACAAGGCAGCAGTGAGGCAGGTGAGTACTTCTTTGAACAGGGAGCATTTGATGAAAGCAGGAAAGTGCATGAGTTTGGGGGCAAGGGCAGCAACAGCAAGGTCTGTCTTGTGCACTTAGTGGGTGTTTAAGATAGACATTCTGATTTATCTGCCACTCCTGCAAAAAGTGGCTTACTGCCCTTGCTTTCAAGCTGACTACAACTAATTTTCAAAGACACCAGTCACACCTGGAAAGGGAGATATTTCAGCTCTGAAAACTCCTTTCTAGATGGTATTTCCTGGGGTAGTCTGACCTGTCTCTGTAACAACAGGGCAATATGTAATATGTACTGTCTTTCTAAAGCTGGGATCATATGTCTGAAAAAAAGTAAATGCATTGAGTTAAGATAGTCTTGGTGTAGGTGGATATGATTAGAAATATACAGGCATTATTAGTCACTTATAATTTTTAGCTTATAAAAATTGATATCATTTTGCATTTTTTCATAACCAACAGTGTCAACACTTTGATAAAGTGACCAGGTCACACACATAACAATGACCTGGATGATCTTGGTCAAGTACAATTTTTAAAAGTAGCGCTTTGGAAAAAAAATTGCACTGGCCATATGTATATGTTGTACTCTTGATATTATACCTTGATTAATAAGTTACAGTTCTCTAGTTGAAGTATCTCTACACAGGAGGTTTAGGCCATTGGTGAATTTAACAGTTGCAATTACAGATATAAATCATGCTAAATAGCAGGCACTCCCACAGGATGTCATGTGCCCCAGGTCTGTGCACAGGTAGCAGTACAGGGGTACCAAGGTTGAGAATATGTGAGCCATGCTCCAGTTACAGAACTGCTGGTGAAATGTAAGGGCCTCTGGGGACATTTGCCCACAATTCCACGTGGTGTCATACAGAGATGAGTTCTAGGGCACTCCCACAGTGAATTCTGGGGAAAAATGTGTCTCACAGTTTAATTTTCATTGCAGGGAAACATTATTAAATCCACGAGCAAGCAGCACTACTGAACTAACCTTAATTTGAAAAACTTTCACATTTAGCCCAGAGGAATTTTTGCCTTACTGGGTTAGGGATAGAAGCTATGACATTTCTAGTCAACATATTATTGAAAAAAACAACCCAAAAAGAGTCTGGGAAGTTCAATTTCTCCTGAGTATGTGTTTTCAGGCTAAGAATTACTATTATTCTAGTCTAGAAGTTTGAAGAAAGTAGCAGCAGTCCATCATTATCAGTGTGTTGATGCTTCATAGCTCTTTTCATGACCAGCCACTTTAAAGACTGGTAATAAGAGTTTCTTACTGTGTAAATCATTCTAATCTATTAGACTAACTAGCTTCTTCATGGTCACATTAGAGGTTAAGGTTTTTCCTTAACCTGTTTCAAACTGGGAAAATAGGTACAGAATTCACAGGAAATTATTACAATATTTCATCTTCATTATCACCTTTAGTGTTTTGACACAGCACAGGCCCAGTGTGCAGCATGTTTTCTCTGTACTAAGTATTTGGGGTTTTTTTAGCTCATGAAAAATCACATTGAAAGTTGCAATAGTGATCAGGAGATCATAACAGCAGTAGCTGCAGAATGAACTAACTGCAGACAATGGGAATGAAAAGCTTCCATGCTGCTTTCTCATACTGTGAGAAGATAAACCAATCCCCTCACCTCTGCCCTGACCATAGTGTCAGAATTTTAAATTAGCTGCCAGAAGTGAGTACAGACCTATATTGCTCTCTTTAGTTACTTACTCCTCTGACATTACTTTCTCCCATATATATGATTTTGGTTTTGACCTTAATCATATTACTGCAAAGCCCATATGGTTTACATTGAATTACATGAGCTTTTGTGTGAGCCTAAAAGCAGCAAAATTGTCTGTTTACTCGAGGCTTTTAGTTTCAAACCATTTAGAAATAATACATCCCTTTATATTTTTTTACAGCTTTGTATACATCATCAGTAATTACATAGATGTGGAACTATGTAATTATATAAATAATACATGTATAGTACACTTTTGCATATCTTTACTCAATTAAGATAGCTGTAGATATTTCTGCATCATGCCTATTCTAGAAGAATTCCTAATAAAGAAAAAAAACTTTCAGATAAAAAAAAATTCTTGCATGCTCACATGGGTACAGTACAGGCATAGTGTGGTGCTGCAGACACCACCAGCTACCCATTTAAAGGCTCAGGTTTGATGCTCAAACTAAAAATAGGAAGTTTGAGATACAATCAGATCCCAGACTGCATTTCATTTTATGCATTTGTCTCCACTATGTTTCTGAGCTGAGCTGATGGTTAGGTGCTAGGTTAGGCTAAAAGTGTATTCATTTTTATTATTTATATTAAAAGGTTTAGATGTAGTAATTTAGGTCCATCTGACCTTGTGCTGAAACTGGATTCTTTTGTGTATTCACCATAGCTGCTGCTCTCTCAGAGGCAGAATTTGCTGAAAGTTGCTTTATTTTTTCAGGCTGTGGCTGAGTCATCCCTGGTTTTTCTCATTTCTTTTCCATTTCCTTCAATGTTTTACTCCTATACAAACTGATATTTTTTTTCCTTTTATTTACAAAGTTTAATATCCTTAAAGCTTCTTGCTTGCTGTTCCCAAATACAAGCACATACTTAAGATGGCTTGGGAACAGTTCTACGGCATGTCTCTAACACCAGGATTCAGTGCAATTGCGGCAGAGGGGATAACCAAAGATTATCCTGGTGCCTGTGCCTTAGCACAGGACCTGTCAGTCGTGTCCTTCATCTCTTGCCTTGTCTGCTTTGCACTCTTGCTGTTGTGGCAAGAGCCATCATAGAGCAGCGTTTGTGTTTCCGTGCTTGCAGTTGAGACGAAATGTGCAGGAGCTGCATAACATCCCAGACACGCTCTGCCTCTCCCAGGAACATAAATCAGGCACTAAGTGGTTTTACAGGTGTTAAGTCTTCCATTTGCAGCAAATATCCACCCAGGCAATGCTTGCTCCTATCAACTATTTTGTATAAGAGGGTTGGTTAGACCTCACAGGAAGATAACTCCAACAACTTCCATCACACTAAATAAGGGTGATGCTGTTCACCTGCTTTTTAGCACATGAACATTAGCTATTCAGCCAAATTAGTTTTTAAAATGAGAGTATAAATAATATTTATATTTTATATATGTAGATGCCAAATATTAAAGGGATGACTACACATCATGATTGATATTTTAATACTCAGAAAAGGCAAAAGTACCAGACTGGTTATCACAATTGCCAAATTCATTATATGGGAAAGCTCAGCCATGGAATTAGAAGTCTGCCAGAAAGGACAACAAAAGATATCTTTGAAATTTCATTTTTGTTTGGTTTTGTTTTCCATCTTAAAATTCAAATTAAATAGACTTAAAATATTTTAACATTAAAATTTTTACAAACCTTCTTTTATCTTCTGTTGTTTTAAATAAATAATCTGACACTTCTCTGCTAGATGATTTAAGATGGGTTATAAGAATATTACAAGAGATGCAGACAGATAAACAAATCCCCTTTATTGGAAAGATGCTGGAAAGATACAAAGACAAAGCAATTTTGTTGTCCTGTTCAAAAATTCTGGTTGCCCTTTGCGATTCATGATGGCTGCAATCTGTTTGGCCTTTTCCCATCAGGATTCTGCTCTAATGATGAACTCTGCAGCATGTACAGAAATTGTTCTCAAGCCTATGTTAACAGTCCTGATAATATATTTTTTAGGTTTCCTCTACGCCCAGAACAGTACCAAACGCAGCATTAAAGAGCGACTTATGAAGCTCTTGCCCTGCTCGGCTGCCAAAACGACATCTCCTGTTACTCAAAGCAAGTTTTATTTTTCATTTTTTTTCATTTGATTTTTCTTTTTTTTTTTTTTTTTTAGGTTTGCATGCATCAAAACTTATACTTTCATCAAGTGCTCATTTGAGAGGCAAGATATCTGCTGAAGTAATCATGTGGTTTATCGAGGTTTAAAATCCAGTGATGAACAGATTTGTCTGTGCAGAGTAGGATGGCAAGATACCAGTGCCAAGGTCTGCCACACAGGAGCTGCTGGCTTGGCACTTACAGTCTGCAAGTCAGTTGACAAGTGATTCCCTGGTTAAATTTAGTAGCTGCTCTCCATGTATTTGAAAAGTGATAACTTTTTGAGTTTTTATGCATGTGTCTGTGTGTGCTTGCTATCCAATACACAGGGTGTACCATCATAGGTGGTCTGGGAGGAAAGGATTGGCCCTGCAGGTTTTGAATATATAACTTCAAACTATTTAGGGAACCCGACTTAAAGCTGATGTCTGAGAGAAAAATAATAATAATGAGATTGAAAAGAAAATACATGAATGTGAATATACAGGAAAAGCACACTGGTATTATACTGAATGTCTTGATAGGCTGTAAGGAAATAAAATCTCTCCAGGGTAGGTAACAGATAAATATAGAGGGGTGGAGGGAGTGAAAGATCAATACATAGATACATATATATTCCTAGCTGGAGATTAATTATAGTAATAACACTATAATATCTTCCTATATAAATTGATTCCTATAGCAGATTTTAAAATATCTCTCTGGACCCAATTCAATCTAGATTAATTCAATTTAATTCTAGGCACTGATATGAGCACCTAAAACCAGAAGACGAATGGTCCATGTCTTTCCTGTATGCTCTTCTGATAAAGCATATCAATCAATCTCTGGTAAAAAAAGGCCTGCAAGAGCAGTTCCCCATGTCTAGTAAATCCAGGACAACCAAAGACAACTTGACAGGCAATACAGGCCCTCTACTAAATGTCAGGACTCTGCAGGTATAGATCTAGGCTTTCTTTTTGCTATCCCCCTTCACTCTCTTTCATGTTCTCCTCTGTAGAGAAAACTCTGGTACTTCTTTGTCTTTTAAGTATTTGAGATGAAAAGGGCTAAATTTCTGGATGTACACTGATTTATTTTTTCATGGTGTCTTCAGCTGATATATTTTAGTTGAAAATAAGGTAGCTTATAAACCACAGTTACTGTTATGACTTTGTTAATAGCTCTTTCTGGATAAGTTACTTTCAGCTGCATTACCTGAGCAATATAGCAATATAGCAATATAGCCCTAGACAATAAATCAGAGAATCATAGGATTGTTTGACTTGGAAGAGAGATCTTTAAAATAATCTAGTCCAGTCCTCTTGCACAAAACCAGATTGCTCGAAGTCCCATCCAACCTGAACAATCCCAGGATGGAGGAAATAGAAGAGAATTAATAGAGTGTTTGATCTCTTTGTTTGAACTTACTGGGAGAGTGACACATCCATATTCCTTGCACATTTCTATGTAAGCTCTTCATCTGCACAGCTAACCAAATATATTAAGTGTCAGAAACCTTGACCATGTCAAACTTACGTTTTCCTTACTGAAAATATTCTATAAAACAGAGGCGAGGTTGAACCAAAACGAGTGTTAAATATTTCCTATTTGAGAACCAAGTGGTAAAATAGGTGCATTTGATCATTTTCTCTGTAATCTCCTCAATAATGAAGATAATAACAATATTATCAATATTTTACCAATAACAATAACAACTATGTTAAGTAAGAATGTTATATCAAATGAAAACGTTGAATAAGTCTATCATTGTAGATATACGTTGTTATTATTCCATTTTGACATCATGTGCTATTTCATTTCTGCTAGCATGAAAGAAGCAACATTATAGTGTCCTAGGAATGAAAACAGCACCCCTTGCAATAACAATCACATTATGTGAAATCCTTATAAATTATCAGGGAAATATTTTTTAAGCAAGTACTTTATTGAAATATAAATAGCCTGAATTTGCACTTCTGCACTTTTATCAGTATGTGCTTACAAAGGTTATCGAAAATGGTAAAATCTTGTTTCAGCATTATTTTAGAATATTTCAGAACATATTTCAGCGTTCCTATTGAAAAAAGGATGTAAAAGAACACTTATTTTGTGTGCTCTAGTCTAGTAAGTCTTAACTTAAAGCCATCATTCTCTACATATGTGCATGTGCTAGTACACAAGGGTAGGACTACACTTAATGGTTTTGAAAAAGGAAAACATGTTCAATAGTTATTAAACAGCTAAGGAGGCTATAATGTGGAGTTTGTGCAGGGAAATGCATGTGAACTATTTTTACATACATGAATTTTTTGAAGAGTACATTTGCTTTTCACAATGCTTTTACCACTTTTTTCTTTAATGAATAATGAAAGGTTCAAAGCATATCTCCTGTGACATTTACATTAAAATGTCTCTACTATTTAGCTATAAGAAATCTACTAACTTATGAAATCAGTAAGAATATTTTGTTTAGTACATTAATGAAGGATTGTGAACTTGTTTCTGGTTTTCAGTTAACATGAAAATTCATTTCTATAAAAAAAGGTATAAAAATAGAACTAGTAAAAATAGATTTTCACACATTTTTTAAAGTATATTTTAAAGTATAGATTTTTTTTTCCCCCAGCCTGGTAGCTAGAAGTGTGAAATATTAAAAACTTGGAAATGACTTGTGAATGCTATAGCATTTTAGTCGTCACAGTTGGTACATTTTAAGGAAGTTTATGATGATCTTACATTTTTATTATTTCTATCTATAAGACACCAGAGAAGTCAAGTGAGAGGAAGTGATACTGAACCTCTTAATTAACATCATCAGCCTATTGCAGTCTTCTACATTCTCTCTGAATCATTTAAACACAATAAAAATGTTTACTACTAAGAATATACAAAATATTGTGCTCAGCACAATGTCTGGTCATTATCTCTAGCTTCACATTTATTACATGTATTCATTTAGCTTCCAGAAAAGCTTGTAGATGTCTCTCTAGGTAGCCAGATGTTTTACAAATGGGTGCTTAGAGAACTCAAGTCTTTTTCTGTCTAAAGCCAAAGCCCATTTAAATCCCATGTAGCTATTTGAATATAAAATGCAAGTGAGCTTTCAACAATATTTATTTTCAGGTTGATTTTTTTGCCAATTTAGTTTAAGTACCTAGTGTTGAGTTGCAGTTAACAAAAAAAACCAAAAAACATCTGGATCACATTAAGATCGTCTTCTTGAGATGAGTACGAATAGCAACCTATCCTTAACAGGAGAATGGACAAAGCCCTAAATTTTGTGAAGATTTTCCCAAATAGTTTATATATTATTAAATATCTCTTTAAAAGTTGTTTATTTTTTTGTTTAGCTGAACTGTATCTTCTGATGCCAAATTTCAACCAAGCAGCTGAAAGCTATTATTACTGCATTATAGCAGAACAAAAATTTCTGAAACTGTAAGCATAATACTATTTTAATTGAGTATTTTAATACTGTGGGCTTATGAATATTGAACCAATAAAACTTTATTCTAAGAATAAAGAGTCACAGATTCTAAGGAAATTAAATATATATCTTCAGCACTGTAGAAGTGACAATTGGGTATTCTGTATCATTATACTTCTGTAGTTCATGTAACTCGTAAATCAAAATAAGGGAGTAATTTCATTAAATTAATCTGGAGTACTGCATAAGTTACGTTTTATGCTGGCAGTACTTAGAATTGGACACACACTTTTTTTTTGACCACAAGGTGACTGGCATCCTATTGTAAGTTTCTTTAGCTGTTTTATTGAACTTACTTAAAACTCTACCTAGCAAAAAAATTCATTCCTAATTCTCTTTGTTTTAGGGCTACATTCAACTGTAAACCTTGAATGTGTATACCCACATTCTTACTTACCTAAAGAAGAGGCACTAAAACTATCATTTTTCCCAACTTAATCTGCTCACCCTCAATAATATTTCTCCTAAAGGGTCAGTTGTATGATACCCAAAGTTAGATCTGCTGCTGGATATGCAACATCAGTTTCGCAAGCTTTACAAAGGACAACTTCACAATGAAAATCCCAGCCTGATACAACGAATTCACATCCATTGTCCAACTGAAGGAAAATTTTCAGCTTTCTAGAGTCACTAAAGATTTATAAAATTGTTTCCTTTGGTCAAAGAGTTGTATAAACAGAAAAGTCATACTGAATGTATCATGCATGTTCTAGCAGTTTATTGCTATTACTACTCATGAGACAATATGCAGGCTACTGGATGATCACTGCTGTTCACTATTCTTTGCAGCCACAGAAGCAGATGATAGACACCCTTTTCCTATGAGTTCAAAACTGACTTATTATTTGTCTTTCTTTCTTTCTTTCTTTCTTTCTTTCTTTCTTTCTTTCTTTCTTTCTTTCTTTCTTTCTTTCTTTCTTTCTTTCTTTCTTTCTTTCTTTCT